>NW_026562435.1:372500-972500 GCF_027474105.1 Poeciliopsis prolifica | reverse complement strand
TGGAATATAATATTTGATTCTATACTGGGTTTAGACAGGGAAATTTCTGTTTTTTTTCTGTTATTGCCTCACTCAGCCCTATTGTTTCTCAGAATCAAAAATCTTACTTCATGTGTTAGTTTCGTTGTCAATAGATTATTGCAATGCACTGAATACATGTCAAACAAAAACCTCTCAAGACCTTAGGCAGTGTTGTCAGATACATTGCAAATGTATACAGAGTATTAAATGACACAGTTCTGCCATGTGCCTTCACTTCTGATGCAACTTCACTAGCTCTCGGTTCACTTCTCAGTGCAATTCAGGATATTGGTTTAGAATTTGTGAGCTCTGCATGGACAGACACTGGCCTACATCTCAGAACTTGTACATCCCCACACCACCATCGGGGCCTTGAGGGCCTGAGATCTAGACCTGTTGACTGTCCCTCATTCTAAACTA
Source organism: Poeciliopsis prolifica (assembly GCF_027474105.1). NCBI lineage: Eukaryota > Metazoa > Chordata > Actinopteri > Cyprinodontiformes > Poeciliidae > Poeciliopsis > Poeciliopsis prolifica. The sequence goes on along the minus strand of NW_026562435.1, from coordinate 972,059 downwards.
AAAGAGATGCAGCCTTTCCTTCTGTGGCTCCAAAACTCTGGAGCTCCTTTCCTTTACAAATTCACTTTTTCAACACCTTTGCAATGGACTCTAAATAAAAGTTTGATATTCCTGAGATTGTGCAACTGTAATTAAAGTTGAAATTATTTTAAGGTTTCACTTACAAATTTACCAGAGCTCTAAGATGGTGCTCCATTTTATGCAACACTGAAAGCATAAATTTTGCTCCATAACCTGGAGTTGAATAATGATAACCAAATTATTCTTCCATTGGGTATGAATGTGGCTGGATGGGAGAGAAAGATAAATAATTCCCCTTGCATAAAGGCAGCTCAATCTTGGCTCATTATGTTTGGAAATGTCATCAATCAGGTGTAAATTCTTCTCACACTGGCAGCTGTGCCAGTGATCACTGTCTTGCACCTGCACTCACCAACATAAAACCACATTCATAGCAGCAATATGTTTCTGCTGTTCTTTGACAGAAGATAAACAAAGCAGTGGGAGAATCAACATGACTGCAGTTGTGACAGATTACTGTAGAAAAAAACTGAAAGAACGGAGAGGGAATCTTGGTGCTTGAAGATAAAGATAAAAGGAAGGTTATAGTTGGAGCTTTAAAAATATTTCACCGGCTTTCATTAACACAATCAACACAAACATAGAATTAGTATGCTAAAAAGGCAAAATATGTGAAATGGTTCTGCCGTAAATGTGTTGAATCTATATTTCATAAGAACTTGGAATGAATTTTTAATATTCACTTGGTCAAACCTCAACCTTGTCTTCTCTCCTCGTCATCAACAGTCTTCCCTTGCAGCAAAGGAAGACTGTAACTTATAAGATACTTATATTTTCAAATCTGTCTCAGTTGTGGAAACAAATAGCTATTTATCCAGAATGTGGCTCCCTCATGAATACATGTTCTGATTGATTTTTTTTTCTAGTAAGACCATCAAACTTGTAGACTTGGATCTCAGTATGAAACTAATCAGATCAGATGTTCTAACTGATGAGAAATCTGAATTTACACACTTAATGATCAAATTCCTTTCCACAAGAACTAAGTGAATTCTGTAAAAGTACTTTGAATTCATAGATTGTGTACACACAGTATACATGGAAATAGTACTTGACACATGGCTGATTTTTCAAGTTTACCCACCAACAAATAATACAACTGAGCTGTGAGTCACAGTGATCATGTCCCATCATGCTGTAGGAAATCAGCTCTCACAGCATAATGGTTCCACCCCCATGCTTCATTGGTTGGGATGTTGTTTGGGGAATTGTACTCACCATTCTTCCTTTTAAAAGGAAAGAAAAGTTTATACTAAAAAGTTCTATTTTGGTCTCTTATGAGGTTCTCTCGTGTTTCACCTGGATCATCACGATGGTGATTGGTGACTTCAGACGATCCTGGACTTGTGCTGTTTGAGCAGGGACATCTTTTAATCCCTGTCAATATGTTGTGTCACTATGTAAACCTTAAAGACTGTGGTACATGCTGTCTTCAGATCAGTGACCAGGTCTTCCCATGTAGTTCAGGGATGATTCCAATCTTCACTCATTTTCATACTGTGAGATGCTGCATGGACCCACAGACTAAGTGCGATTGACGGTCATCTTGAGTTTCTTTTAGTTTTGAACATTTGCATCAACAGTTAATGTCTTCTCAACACGCTGGCTGCCTGGTTGATAAAACTCAATGAGTCAGTAATGAGAAGAGGATAGAAGGACTTCATGAAGACAAAAAGCAGATATGTGAGAGCCATATTCTTGCTGGTTGGTAGATGGTTAAATACTTCTTTCATGCAGTAAAAGATAAATTAATTTATTAAAAATAATGTAATCTCATTGTATGAATTTCCTTTAACAGTCTTCCCAAACCCAGCAGAGGATAGACCTCTTTTGTTTCTGTAAGTGGGAAAGCTTGAAAAATTGTGTCTCAAATACATATTGATGCACTTATTGACTTCATTTGGTAGATAACATTGACTAAAAGTAGAAATCCACTTTTTCCTGCAGTAGATTATGAGTAACATATAAAACTGAATGAGTTTTTAAAGTTGGTTGCAGCATATGCCACAGGGAGGCAGGAACTGCAGCATGACTGTGATGAAACACCCAATGGTAGACAGCACCAATATGAACCAAAAGAAATAAGCTACAAAACTAGAAATTCATGAAAAGGTGAATATGCTAACAATTTTGGAGTATGGAGCAGAAAAGAAACAATTCAGTTTACTGGCAAAGACAGGATGCAAATAAAATATACATATGTCCATACACAGTGTGTGTAATTACAGGACAGACAGTAAAGTAAAAGATTTTCACAAATAGTGCTCTGCAGTGCCAACCTGAAGGTAAAAGTCTAAATAATTTGTGTCCAGGATATGTGGGGTCTGCACCTGTACAGGTCCTGGACAGAAGGAAAATGAGCCTGAATTAGCATTAAAAAAACCTTAAAAAACAATTTCAAAGCCGTTTAATGAGTCTGAACTGCATTTGAATCTCTTTTGTTCAACATATGAAATATACTGAGTAACAAATCTGTATACTTAAAAATTTACTGAGATTTTTTTTTAGTTTTAAAAAGCACAAAAAAGATTTGGTCAAACTTAGAGGCAAACGAGCATAGTTTGCCTCTATCCTCCTGGGATGTTTTTTTTTCTTGTTTTTGGGGGTTAAGAAAATAAATAGAAATCAGATTTTCATTGAGAATTTTTTTTTCTCCACATGAAGTAGTTCTGTCCAGCCAGCACTTCTACAAAGAAAGATCTTTGTCTTTACATACCTGAAAAACACATAGCAGTCCAAAGAACAGCAATCCATTCATCTCCTAAACCCGGTGGTACATACTTGTCTTATTATTTTCCAAGCCACTTGTCCTGACAATCCAAACACAGTGACTGTCATCCATGATATTCTCTCATCTGCTAAATAGAGCAGCATGCAGTTTGTTTGACAGCACTAGCAGGTGATGTCATTACACTTGTCTAAACTTCATGTGAGCGAAGAAATACGCTTGAAAACAACTGCAAACCTCCTGCAGACACATCACTGTCCATGCTGCTCCACCAACTATAGGTGCAACATGGTCATCCATCTAACAATTGTGTTTGCATGTATGTATGTTATTATTTAGGACTGATCTACAGAGAAAAGGGTTTACACCATCACCCATGAGTATGATCTGTAACAGAAAACACACATAGAAACAAGTGAATGCCACACAAACCATTTATTCAAAACGTCCTCTCTGTGTCACTCATTTATAGAAAGAGGAGAAAAATTTATCCTCTGACTTCAAACTACCAGATGTAACTGTATAAAAACACTTTTATATGGTTCAGATATAATCCCCTTTATGGTGTTATTAAAGAAGGAAGCTTCCATTCTTGCTCTTTGCAGAAGAAAAAATAGAAATATCTTTTGTCCTGAGCAGCACTGCAGTAAATAATTGTATTAATGTACATAAAGGGATAGCTCAAGATTTTTAGAAAGGGTTTCTGTTAAAAAGTTCCAAGCAGTTATTGCTCTCTAATGGTTTATCTTGGTGTTTTTATTAACTATCAAGGTTTCAAGGTTTACCGAACCCTGATGCTAAAGCTAATGGCTACACCATCAGGGGTCAAGTCCAGAGAAGACCTCTTTCATTAATAACTCCTGTTTAAAAACCATCACAGCTATCACTATGTAATGAACCTTTAATCGGTCATCATGTTTGGAGTGTGTAGCTATTTTCAGAGCAGCTGATGATTATGTTCTTGGGAAATGAATGAATATGCCACCAATGATCCTATCTGAGTACTGAACACAGAACTTGTGATCACAGTGACTGTCTCATCAAAATGGTACAAACACAAACACCCAACTCTGTGTTGTCACAGAGTTGGGTTTAAGACAACATACTTGTTCAATTTTACATTTAAAAGGTGTAAAGTTAGATTCCTACTAGCTTTAATTTCAGTACACACAAATGCACTGGGAACATTTTCACTTTTATTTCAAATGGAAAGTTGAACTATTGAGATTTGGTCTGGAAAGCATTTACTGTGAGAAACAAGGTACAACCTGGACAGGTTGCAATACATACATGTCAGCATCCTGTGAATCGCAAAGATAATATTTAATTGTAGAAAGTTTGTTGCTCATTACTGCTTCATATCTGTGTTACATGAAGGGACGGCTAGACTATATTTATTAGTTCTTTTTGCACTTCTTGGTTTTTCTTTTGAAAAAGCAAAGTTGATATGACGCTACCAGTTTTATACTGTATTCCTTGTAGTAATCCAGGAAATTGAAATAATGATTTTTACTCAGTTATGATGTCTCGTTCTCTGTCTTGTGTTATAAGGTCGTAATCTCTTCTAGTGTTTAGATGAACTCAGGTTGAGCCATGGTCTCTGGCTTAATCTGAGCCAGATTGAGCCGGAAGTTATGTGTTTGGTGGCATATGATAAATATGGCCGACACCCGCCCACGCACGCACACACAAAGGTCCTGTTCAACATTGTGAAATGGTGACCTTCGAGCTGTGAGGTCACCACACTTCACCCAAGTGTGTATGGATTAAATACATAACATTTGTCATATCAGTATTGCAGGTGTGACATTTCTTTTCAAAATACCTTCAGTGGCACTGATACTCAAACTTTTTCAATGGAGAGAAGGACAGAAGAAAAATGAGGCATCATGCTGAGGAATCATGCATGCGCACATTGAGTAAGAACAAGCCGTCCTTAGTTTTCATATTTGTTTCGAGGTCAGTGAATTTTTTCACCTGTCTGTGCAGATGAAGGAAATGGGTGTTTTAATCAAATCAGGAGAGGAAAATGAGCTGCCAACAAGGCACCTTTTAAAAGAGCAATCACCATCCAGCAGGGATGGACTGCATGTGAAGGGCGCCTGAACACTGAACGCCAGCACTGTACTCTGCCGACACACACACACACGCACGCACACACACACGACAGTCAAAACTGTTCATCATTTTTCACCTACAGTTTAACTGACTTTAACTACAGCCATGCTTGAGGACGACAATGAACAGCTCTGATGGAAATGAATCCTTAGGAATGTTCAGGGAAAACGTTTTAGTGTTTACATGCATTTAGTTCCATCTATCTTCCCATCAAGAAGCATTCCCACAGCATGATGCTGCCAACACCATGTATCACAACATGCACAGGCACCTCCTTCTTCCACATCTTTGAAGGGTCCTCTGCAAAGCTTGCAGGGAAACCTTTACATTGAATCTTTTGAGAGGCTAAATAACTTAGTTTGTAAAGTAAATATTTAACTTGACAACAAAATATTTAGTTATCAAATATTTAGTTTGGAGCTAAATGTTTAGCTCCTTTCTAAATATTTACATTGGAGCTGCATATGGTGAAAGTATGATTTTTCAAAATGAACTCACATTTTTGTTTTTAAGACAGGCTAAATAACCCAAATTATTGCTGTTCCTTTTTTACTATAAGTGTAGAAAAGGCAGTCTTATTGAAGCAGTAATTGTTATAGAGATTTTTTTGTAATTTTCAGCAGGCTATGCGGGAAGCAAAAATAAATTACGATAAACAATTTATTTTTACAAATCAGCTTCTTCTGAAAATCTGTGTACCTTTGAATTTATTGAAGGGATGACATGCTTAAAAAAATTCTGCAAGTCGTGTTGCATGAAGAGTGATTGTAAACGTTTGCGCTGCCCAGGCAAAGACACCAATTTGAAGAGTCTTCATTTAGAGCCAGGCTCCATAAAAGATAATGAAAATGTCACAGAGCCTTATGTAATTTGTAAGCACTGACAGCTTTCCCACAGAGGTGATAACTATTGTTAACTGGTGACATTTATAAGCAATGAGAGTGTTCTCTTTAATAGGCAGGGCTATGTTAAAAAGGCCCAGTTACATGAGATAGAAATTTTCATTTGACAACAGCTTACGTAAGCTCTGTGTGTTTTATTGGACTTTTATAAAGATGTCAAAGCGGAACAAATGAAAATTTATTCATGCAATGAAAATAACAGGAAGATTTTAACCACATCATATTCTGACCATCGGGTGATATCTTTCTAGATTTTGCAGGCAAAACATTTTGGGCGGATAAACTGCTTTTTGAATTGCAGCAAAGTTGTTGCAGCTTTTTTAATTAGATCCACCATACTGCTGAACAGAAGAGAAAAGTAAACTGCTGCTGCTGCAATGCCTATATTAGCTCTGTTTATATTGTTAAATAGGACAGGGTTTGAATGACAGAGATAAAAATGGATGCTTTATGCTGTACTTAGCTAATAACGCTGCTGTTTCCCACTAAGTAACTGACTGAAGCTGGCTTTGAGGCTGACTGCAGATAAGCATCTACTTTATAAGGATGTGCATAATGAGCAGCTGTATACATAAACACTTGTGCTCCTTACAAAAGCTGACATGTTAACTTGGAAAACGTATGGCTGCTGTGAAGCTGAACATGCGGCAACAAATGTTTGCTCCATTGACAGCAAACATTTGCTTGTTTTTGACAAAACCAAACTTTTGGCAAATTAAGACATCATATTTATAGCTAATTTTGGATGCCAGTTGCTGGAGTTTAGACAGTTCCAACAAGTTTATTGTTTTATTTTCTAAACTTGCAAAATAGCAAGTTTAGAAAAACCCTGTAATTAAGGCGAACTATCTATGGATGATATTTGAAAGAGATGTCTGAGGGAAATTTGTATCAGCACAATCTATTTCCTTGCTGGTTATTTAAAGCAGGGGCTCCCAAAGCTTTCCACACCATGGCCCCCACACAGCACTAACCTCTGGCCAGGGACCCTCTCTGCAAACACACAGTCAATGCTACAAAATATGTTAAAAAAAACCCCAAAATAAACAAAAAAAACCAAAACATTTTATTCATTATTGAATAATCTTTACATTCATTTTGCATTAATGCTGTGTAATGTCAAAACTTTGTTTTATTCCAATCAATCAAATCCATCTATAAAGCACCCTTCATGTTGGAGGCAGCTCACTGGAAACACATAATAAATGGTATTTCTTAACTGGGTTTGAACCATCCAGGGTCACAGACTGCAGGTGCAAATACCAGAGCTGTGAATTAAATTAAACAGAAACTGGTGGGAATCTCTCTTTTGCTCCAAGAGGACGGGTGGATATTAAAAGCAATGTTTCTTAATCTTTTCTTAACTTCCCTGGATTAGCCAGGGGAGTCATTGCTCATATTCTTTGGTTAATTTCTTAATAAACTAATAATCAAAATGCATTTTGATTTGTTCTTGATCGACTCAGTGTTAGCATGCTGCCTCAAACCTTTTGATTTCAGATGGCCTAGAGTTCTATGGTGGAAGATTTTACTACCAGATAGAACAAATTTTCATCACAATCCCCTCTTTTGAGAAAAAAAAATCATATTTTACATTAATCACATCAGATGTTATTTGATCCCCACAATTCTTATGGGTTTTTTACAGCAGTGTTCTCCACAGCGGGTCTCCAGGACGGTTCCTTTGGTCTTTTCTCATCAGAAACTTTTCGGTTTTTTTTTTGGAAGCAAAACAAGCTTTTTGAATTTGACTGGCTCTTCTGTAGTTAACACAGGCCCTGCGGCTGGAAGTTGGCCCCTGTCTCTTTAATAAACAAAATCAAATCGGACCTTGTGGGGTTTGAAAGTGCAACTCAAAGTAATGTGTTCCTGATGTTGAAATCATCAGGAACACACACATGCTTCTTATTTCACAATACATGTGTGTGAATGTGTGTGTCATGTGGCATGCTGTGGTGCAGTGCATGTGTTTGGGATAAAGGGAGTAAAATTCACATTTTAAGGATTCCTTTAAATTGAAGTCACATTATTACATTTGTTTCTTTCTCCAGTCTCAGTTACATAACCAAGAAAAACACTTGACCAGACATTTAATTAACAGTGCTTGAGTGATTAGTGGGACAGACTCAGCAGCCCTACCTTTGCAATGGTTTCGTGGAACTTGAACAATGGGTCGAGTGTTTCTGGCGACTCTGCAGAGAACTGGGCCTCTGACAGGAAACCGGTGGTCTGAAGAGCAAAAAGGAATCGTTAAACATGTTACAAATGAAGCTTTTACATTTTTTTCAATCAGTCAAAACCAGGGGTGTCAAACTCCACAGTCCTTAAGGGCCACTGGGTGCCCTGCAGCTTTTAGATGTGTCTCTGCTGCACCACCTGAATAGAATAATTAGGTCATTAAGGCTCTGGAGAACTGATCTACACAAGGAGGTCATTAAGCCATTTCATTCCAGTATTTTGTACCTGTGGCACATCTAAACACTGCAGGACAGCGCCCCCTGAGGACTGGAGTTTGACACCTGTGGTCTAAACTAATCTCAGTCACTTTGCAGGTAATTTGACCTCATCAACAAAACTTCAATAAAAACCTTGGTCTTTAAACATAAGTATCTGTACTAGACTATGAAATTATTATTTATTATTTCACAGGGTTCTTTTTTTCAGGGTTTCTTGTGTGTTGGTGTTGCTGTGTGAGTAACACAAGATATGAACCAAAGATCTTGAGATTAAACCAAACTGGGAGCTGAATTTGTCACTGTTACTACGGTAACGGAGCCTCATCCTAACCAAACACTGCTTTGGTGTGTTGAAAGGAAGCTAAAACGAATCAGAACATTTTGGCTGTGTTCAGACTCACAGGGCCTCACTCTGAGCACACACCTGTGGATTAGCAGCCCTGCTCACCTCCTCCCAGCTAGCTCAGAGCCATTAGCCTTAGACATGCAGTGCTAAAGAGCAGGCCAAATCAAGCACTCTGTTCTATACTTCACAGGGGCAGCATGAATAGGCAGGGAGAACTGAAGGTTTTAAACAAAGGAGCTTCAGCCAAGATCAAAGACACCTGAGTTTTGTTCCCATTAGAGGCCTTTGTGTTGCTAATCTACACCTCACTTCATCTTTCACACAACAGGAGCTCGCCATGCCTTCATCTCATGCCTACTTTTTTCCTTTCAGCTTTTTTCCTGGTAAGAATTTAAATAAGAATTGCAAAGAAATACATCATTAGAGGTTCATATGAACAAGCTGCTAAATTGGTTAGAGTGAGTTACATCACTAATGGTTTATAAAGGGCCTATCAAAGCATAGAAAATGTTAGCTCATTGTGAGAGCTGCAAACCTTGTAAATAAAACTCACCTATCAGCCCTGCTGATGTTTCTTATGTCATCATATGTATCAACTGAGGTCTGGGAAAATGAAGAGATCACATCATGATCTCCATTTATGATGTCTATTTCAGTTTCAGTTGGATTTGAATAAAAGCACACCCTATTCTTCTAACTGAAGTGGCTGATTAGCTAATTACCTGAACCAAACATTTTATGTAAAGAAGGTGAATATTAAAATTACTGCCATGGTCATCAATAGGACCAGCAGTATTCCAACACAATGTTGATGGTACCTAAGATAGAAAGGCAGGAGGAAGCTCATTTTTTTCTGTCACCTTTTTGTTGCTTTTATCTACTAAGATGCTTTACACATTTTAATTTAAAAAGGACATATTATGTATTTCCAGGCATATTGTACTGTTGTTTAGCACAGTCAGGTCACTATGTTATCTTTAGTTGTGATAAAAAAGATAAATATATCTAACATGACTTATAGTTTCACACATAGAAATTGGACCTCTGTCGCTTTAAAACTCTTGCTCTCTATAATGAGCTCAGCAAAAGAGCAGTTTCACCAGCTGTTTGCTAATTGCTGTTGGCTAGTCTGAAGGAGTTGAATGGGGAAGTGGAGGTAAGGGCTGCTCTGTGAGGTGAAAGCTTGAAGTTTAGTCTGCAGCTGCAGAGGAGCTGCACCTCAAAGACACGGCGAGATCCAACCAGCTGTTTTGCACAGATGAATGGTTGCTATGGAGATTAAACTTTTTCTTCTTAGATTTCATACATTTTTGACAATTAAACATTCAAATGACGTTAAAAAAAAAATGTGATAATGTATCTTGTTACTTACTGTATCAAAATGTTCTTCATATGTTGCATGAAAATGCCTTGTTTTGTATTTTTACTTTAAAATAATGCTAAGCAATGTTTTAAAATGCAATGGCCAAATTTCTTACAAGCTGTGGTGAACATAAAATTTCAGCAGACAACAAAGAGCTGCAGAGCTCCTCATTGGTGCTAAACTCAAGTAATTTGTTATGTTTACTTTAAAATCTAAAATAATCAAATAATCAAATTGAAATAGGATTGAGATTCTCTAAAACACACTTTGACATTTGTGAAAACAGAAAATCTCCTTTTCCCTGAGGAAAAAGGTTATTTTGTTTCACCCAAAATGTCTAAAATCTTGTTTCATCTTTTGAGCTCTTAGGATTTTGTTTTTTAAATCTCATTTCATTGGCCGGATGCATATGCACTCTGTCAGTTTTAATTCTGAACTTTGCTCATGATTTGGAGATGCTACATTTATTATAAAGAACTTATAATCTATTTTCAAACTAAAGGGATTTCCACATTTTCCCAGCAAAAAGTTTGCTACTTTCAATGCTTTAGTTTGAAAGTAGCTTTGAATTAATGCTTTAGTCTTCCTGATTTGTCCCACAGACAGATTTTTTGGGTGACTATTAGATTAGACTGGGAGTAATCAAGGTTTGTGAAATTACAGTGAGCATTTGACTTTTTTAAATCAAATTTAATTTGACGTAATTTGAAAACTGCTTTTTGTTTTGACTAAGTTTGTCTTTATCCAATATTACAATTTTTAAAAAAATAAAACAAATAATAAATTGAATAAAATGAATAAAAACCACACAGTTGTTATTGATTAACTGCTTGTGAGGCCTAACAAATTCTCTGATATTTACATAAGTTAAATTATGCAAGAAAACGGTTGCATGCATCCAGAAATACAAAAGTTAAGAGCTTAGTTAGTATATTGAAGAAATATTTTAAAGTCACATATGGCAGAAGAAAACAGGGGAAAACAGACAGTTCAGCTGATACTCAGGACAGAAGCAGTTGAGATAACAATGTTAGAAAGAACAAAGGGAAGGAAGAGTAAAAGACAAAAAAGGAATGATTAAAAAATCTTTGAGTGTTCATGAGGTTAATGTAGTGAATCCTTGTAAAATGAACATGCAGACAAACATCCACTTTCATCACAGAAAGTGGAGCGGAGCAAGGAGAGGCGCTGCATCGCTGAGCTTAGTTCCACCTGAGCTGGATTGCCATTGATTTTTTTTTTTCTGCCTCTCATTTCTTAGTGAGGATCCCATCTGTCCATCTCCTTTCTCCCTGTCTTTCCAGGTGCTGAATGTAATTGGATTTTCTCACTGTAAAACTGTGTGTTTAAAACTCTTCTGGAGCTGGAGTTTGGACAGCCAGTCAAGCTTGGAAGCTAAGCTGAAAACAACAGATAGAGAGACTTCCCCAACGCCTGCCATTTGTAAACAATTCAGAGTCTAAACATAGGTATCTGTTTTTGGACTATCATTTTTTAAAGATAATCTGTTGGTGATTGCTAAGTAACTAAATAGAAAAAATGTTAAAGCTGCCAAAGTGAAAAGTCAAACTGTCCACAGTAAATACATATTATTGAAGGTAAACATTTCACTTTATTTGTTGGCATTTTTATCTTGAAAATACCAAAACAGCCCAGGCTACTTACAGGTAAGACCAGATGTTTACATACACTGTAAACCCTCAGTTTCTCACTGTCTGACATTAATGTGAACGCTTTACTGTTTTAGGTCAATTAGAATACCAGTGATTCCTATTTTTTAAATGTCACAAGAAAAGACCATTTCAAATTACTTTCTTCAGTCAGAAGCTTCTACACTCTATCACTTTGTTTCTAAGTAACAATAACAATTCCAGATAACGTCGTGGCTTTGCAAGCTTCTGATAGGTGAACTCACAGAATGCAACAGGAGCTAAATCCTATGAAGGACATTTAGGACAGCAGCTCAAACACTCTGCTGTGTTTAGGTTTGAAATGAGCATATTAACGTCGGATCAAAGGCAAAAGTTCTCATGAAGATTCTGGATGAAGCTGGTAAAAGAAGAAAGTTATCCTCAGCGATATGATCCTATCTCCATTATTATTATGCTCCTTATTAATATTATAGCCTTGATTCTATTTTTACTTTACTTAAGTTCTGAATGATTCTAGTTCATTATGTTTATTCCTAGTGCATAATTTTGTTACCGTTTGATTTATTTTCATTTCTCCTCTGGTGTGTACTCTCCTTCAGTTAGTCAGGCCGGTCCACTGTTCCAGCATTCACATTCCTAGTTTTTATTCATGTCTATCATTCCTCCTCACTGGTTCCTCCTGTTGAAATCAGTTCGTTTCCCCATTCCTTCCCAGTGCAGCCCTGCTTCCTTTCCACTTCTACATCAACACCACTCACAACATGACAAGATAGGTGCACTTCATGATACATGTGACATAATTACACTTTTTTCCTTTTAAATAGCTACAATCCTGTCAGACTGGATGAAGAGCCACTGTGCTCAAATTCTCATTTGGATTTATGTCTTTACTTTGGTTAGGCCCTTCTACGACATGGAAACTTAAGTCTTTTGTAGTTTTTAACTATTTTTTTACATCCAGATTTGTTCAGCATGTTGCTTCTTCTTTCTTTTTGTCAACTCTAACCAGCGCTTCTATGCTTGTGAAACCCTGCAGCTGCTCTCACTCTGTATTATATAAGATTCATTCTGCAACCTCTGATTATCCCTTACAGTTCATAACTGCTAAAAGTTAGTGAGGTAAATCAGGAACATAATGTGACTTAACTTTGATGGGGGCCATCGCATTGAGTGTGAAGCATGAAGATGACAAATAGATCATGGACAGAAAGGATGATCTAAACATAAACTGAAGTATGTGTCATGTGACAAAATGGGAAAACAATTGGAGGTGTTTTCGCCTCCAATTATGCCAAATGATGTCAGTTGGAGTCCAAACCCCTTAAAACCATTCCCTCCTTCTTATTAGTAGTTTGTGTTTAATGTTTAACATTTTGAGGCCTTGGTTTGCTTTAACCATCAGCTCAACACCATCCCTGCCTCACCGCCAACAGAACCACTAAAAGTTCGAAAGCTTTCACGTTGGAGAGGTTCCATTACCAGACTGCCCTCTTAAACATTTGGTAGGTTCATAAATATTGATGGGGTGTGCTCATGTACCATTATACTTTATGAAGAGGAGGAGAAATGTGCGTAAATTTGCTAGTAGAAAGTACTAAAATAAATGAGTTACAATAAAAACTTTGTGGTTCTTTTCATTCTATTAAATGTCCTCCAGCAAATTAAAAATGATCAGGCTGAAGCCATGTGCTGAGACAATATCATGCCCTGGCTTTCCAAATATTTGAGGAGTTCTTTCTTGTTCACCTTCACCCATTGCTGTGTCTGCTTCTTGAGTTTTATGCTTCAGGACACGACTGCGGTTGGACAATTAGGGAAAGCTGGGAATCTGAGGTAAAAATCTGATTACACCACCTTTACACAAAACCAAGGTTTTCACTAATCACAAAATAGTAAGAATTACTTGGTAAGTAACAGGACAGAAAAAGATTTGAACTTTTAAAAGCACATAAAGCTTTTATATTTCACTACTTCTTAAACAAAATGTGTTTAAAAGTGCAAGTAGGTTTCAGGCAATTAAATGCAAAATCTGAACGTTATTAACTTTTTACCTAGGTGAGAATCTGAGAAGTTGTCTATCATCTGACTTGGATCAAAAAGCCTTTTGAGAACATCAAAGACACCAGCTACATTCTATTCTATTATGTACATTTTAAGTCAAATTAACATGTAAAAAGGAAAATGCTAATTAGTTATTATTCCTTCTCCAACCAGGCTATGTAGAGTTTAATTTAATCAAATGTTGATACTAAATATGGTAATTGGAAACAGGAAGTAGAGCTCAATACAGAGAACAATTAAGGTGCATTCTTTGTTGGTAGAAAATAATAACAAAACAAGCCATGTTTCAAATGAAATATCAAACAAAGTCATTCTCTTGATTCATTTTACAGTTCTGTCTCAGAAATTTAACTGCATTTGTTAAAATTCTGATCTGTGTGTGAGAGCTGTTTTCACAGAAGCTCTTATGGCAACTATGCATCCAATGACATTACAGCACCAATGTCATTGGATCCATTACAGCACCAATGCACAACACTTCATCATAAGAGACTTTACCAGCAGAAGTAAATTCAATCCAGTCATATACAAATTCCAATTAGCAATCTATCAATGCAGTCAAGCTCAGCCTTTTATTCAGATTAGTTAAACAATGTTTGATGACAAAGTAAAAACAAATATACATGGTTTCCATTTTGTTTTTACCAATTAACATCTGAAAAGTGTCAGTCCATTTGATTGGATATTCCTAAGTGATCACCTGCCTTTAATAGACACCACAAATAAATAAATCTCTGACATATTCTTATTGTAGCAAATAGAAATCATTTTGATAATTCTAACGGACTTGAAACAAGGAAAGTTTGGTCTGATTTAGCCTTACTCTGCGAGAGAAAACTGTGTATGTGAGTTTTTATTGAGTGTATGTAAACTTCTGGACTCAACTGTAACTCGGCTGCAGGGATTTGAACATTTTGAGCCACATAAGCATCAATTTGACTGAAAAATGTAACTACCTGTGTCACCTTAGACATTTCAGTAGTAAGTGAGACAATAAACCCGACTCTGAACTAAATCTCCTGAAAGGCAAAACACAAACTTTACTGGAGGATATTTCAGGGCCCTGTGTTATTTATTATTAGACATTTATAGTCATGTGGTACCTCATTAGAAACCTGGGAAAATTATTAGCATTTCAACTGCAAACATCAACCTCCACTGAATTGTTTTTAATGAATGAGTGAAAAAATGGGAAAGTTACTTTTATATGCAACCTCAGTGTTAAAACATGGTTTAAATAACATTACTGTGACTAAATCAATAGCAGTATGTGTATCAAACCATCTATGCTTGCATAACACAACTCTTCCTGTGACCTTTACCATTCAGTGCCTGTCTCTCATAGATATTGTGGAAATTAAGACTAACACTCAGTGCAATCTGAGGTTTTGCATTATCAAGGCTCTCTTCAAATGACAGGGTGATAATAGCTTAGAATGGAGCTTTACAGTAATCACAGAGGCAATCACTGTATCCATCATTACGGTGATTGCAAGGTAAAGTTTAAAAATACTGCGAACATTACAATTAGTCGTTCTCAATGGGTACTTGCACATTCTTGATTGGCTGACATTGACATTTAATGCTGCATTAGCAACAGTTGAGGAAGGCTTCAAATTTCGGGTGATGAGCTGCATTTCGGGAAAGGTCTGTATGGGTCCATTCAGCTGATATGGAAGAAATTGTGATGAATCAAAAGTAGGAAAATGAGGCATTTATGATGGAAGACAGTCTAATTTATCAGTGGACATATTTAGATTAGAACAAAGTCTGCTGCCACCAA
The DNA here is from genome assembly GCF_027474105.1 of Poeciliopsis prolifica. Classification (NCBI taxonomy): domain Eukaryota; kingdom Metazoa; phylum Chordata; class Actinopteri; order Cyprinodontiformes; family Poeciliidae; genus Poeciliopsis; species Poeciliopsis prolifica. Next base: position 956,569 of record NW_026562435.1, on the reverse strand, counting down.
GAGGATGAACTCACTGCACTTTGTGGTGGGTTTGTTTTAGCCTTTCAGTGTGCTCTTATTAAGGGCTCATGCCCCAAAATATATCAAACAGAAGACATAAAACACATTTTTCTGAATAGGGTGGCGTTAGAATGGGTTTCCTGGTTCCTTACACAACCAGCAACTTTTAATAAAAGATCCTTTTATTCACTTTCTACCATTAGTTACTCACTAAATAAACAAATAACAAATACTGAGATAATGTAGATATTGAATTAACACTCACTATTGAAGGGGATGCCACACTTGGCATCTTAAACTACATGAAGTTGAAGAGAGTCAGTGGGGAGAAAATATTTGGGTTTCCTCCCAGGTCTTGTTAACTCTACTTCTGCTTATCTGAATTTAGTGGTAAACAGGTGGACAATTTGTTATATACAGAATTTAATATATATAGGTAAACTCCCATGATTTTTATACCCTGTCATACTGTTGTCATTGCCATGTACAAGATGACCCAATCGATTCCTCAAACAATATAGACTGCCAAGTTTATTTAGCTGAACCCCTGCAGCTAAGTCTGTCCGGTTGTTGTTATTAATCACTGAGTATCTATGAAACATAAGAGAATGCTTCTATCCCCTGCACTGCAATCCTGTTCCTGGCACACTTTATCTTTCTGGCAGTTATTTGATTATACCTTGGGGCACGAAAAAGTAAGAGAAGGAAACAGAGAGAGTATAAAAAAAGGTGAATTAGAAACTGACAGTGGAGAAAGAGGAGATGAAGAGTTGGGAACGCTCAGATAAAGAACAACAGTAACATTGCGTGGATCAATAGGTTTGGGTTCCAAACCCTATTGATTTTGTTTCCTTCCTCTCATCTTCCAGTCTTGGTCTCTTTAATACACATTTATTTTCTCATTCTGTCTTTCTCCAGTTTCAAATGTTTACATCTGGGTGGTCCTCAGTGACAAACTGAAGCAGTTTGTTCTGCTGTTACAGAATCCCAGTGGCCAAAGCAAGCTAGGAGAAATCAGAGCTGGGTCCCATTACCATTTTAATTAAAGCCATTGTACAAATGAAAGCGGAGTCATTAGTGAGCCAGAGTATTTGGACCTGAGTGGGTGGAAAACAGAAGACCTCACCGTTGGTCGTTATGTACCACTCTTTGAGCTCCACTTTAATGTTCACCACAGGACATCCACAAGCTCATGCAATATTCACATGAAGTCCATTCACCATTACACATACCACATGGTCCTAAATGCTCAAGAACGAAATTTAAACAGATGCACAAGACAACATTCTCATGGAATGGAGCATCATTAGATTGACTCGGGTTTCTTTTCAGCACTGTGGCCAAGGTAACAGAGCCATACTGCTGTTGATTCAACAGTTAGTTCACCATTAAATCATCGGGTATAAAGTGATGCAATGATATGTAGACTAGAGCAATTTTTTTCATCACCTGTTTATCTTTTACAACATTTCTAAAATGCATGTTTCTCTGAAGAGGACCTCAAGATCCTTCTTTTAAAAATATTTTATCAAGATTTTCTTTCACTCTTTTATCAAAAATTCTTTGGTTCAGAATTCTAACAAGAAGGAAAACAATCTCCTTTGCAAAAATCCTTTTGGACTGAGTGGAAAAAAATGACACTAGAATGAACCATAAGCACATATCAGAGAACACAGCTTATATCTATCTGTATCTTGTCCATCCTGAATATGTAAGTGTGGGTTTATGAGCATACATGTCTCTGCACCTTCCTTTTAAATGAGTCTCAGCCCTTATAGGATCCACCAGCGTATTAAATTAGATGCATGTTGGCCTGTCAGGATGTGTTAGAGCTGCATGACAAGCCAGCATATACAGACTGCGCTGGCACTCACACGTTTTGCATACTTTCAGTCATGTATACTTTAATTACACTGTCTGCTAGCTGGTGGAGGAGCTCAGCAGCTGAAGGACACTGATGATAACCACCTCCCTCAACCTGCATAAGACAAGACATAAACAATGTAAAATATGAACTCCAAACAATTTCTGGGCCTTAGAATTCTGTTAAACATTCATGAAGACATATATCAATACTTAAAGCAGACACTGATGTGAAAAGAGTCAATGACATGTTCCCAGAACCAGACTGACGAGTAATGGAGACCGGACATTTGCTGTTACTGGTCTCAGTCTGTGGAATAACTTACCCTTTAACATTAGATCTGCACATAGTCTGGAACACCTCAAATCATTCTTTGCCATTTACATTAGACATTGTCATTTACCTGCCCTGTCTGTTTAATTTATTGAGTTTTATTTTTATGTGTTTTTATAAATAGTGTACAGCATGTTGGTGCAGTTATTATTTTTAAATAAAATTGACATTGCCTACATGCAGTTTGCTGAGTTTCTTAGACAGATACATTTCTCCAAATTGGCATTATGAACTTAATTGCACTATATAGCATTATAACCACAGTTAACCAGATGGTCTGTATCAATTTGTCTTCAGGACTGTACTGAAATGACTGAGACTACTGAATATGACCTGAAGCTGCTAAACAGACTAGAGACGGCACTTGTGCTTTGGCACCTGAACTGAAGCAAATGTAAAGGGACAAATAATCTGCAGCCATGGGTGCCATTAGGGGAACATTAAAAAATATCTCAACTTTCAACTTTGCCCAGTTAACATTTCACATGGATCTCTGACTGTATAATTTCTTCTAGTTTTTTGTTTGTTTTCTCTGAACACTAAATAGTGTCAGATGCCTTGGAATCTGGGATTACTGTTCTTTATCCATCTAACCACATTGGAGTATGTAAGTCCATAATGCATAGATGAATTTAGAAAAATGTTTTGAGCCATTTATATTTATCAAAACAGCCATAGGGTTAACTGAAGATAAGTCATGCCTTTCCTCACCATTTAATTGTAGCGTCCTTGTTATGGTAAAATTTTGTCTTTAATCTTTATTTTGCATCTCAACCTAGCTATTAAGCTTTCCCCAATGAGTCTGTAATAGAACAATCAGAGAAACAGATAAGGTAGGTGATTCAAAGCTGCCAAATGAGAATTTCCACTGTTAACCTGTGTTTCCATTTATGTTTTAGTCCAACTGATAAGCAAACATAATGGAACATGCATCAATATTTCCTAAATCCCAGATCTATCTACATATCACCTTATTATTTGAGGACTGAAATAACTTCAATAATGCCAGAAAATTATAAATCTCTAGGATAAAGAGAGAAATATGAAGCAAGGAAGCAGATGTTACCAGAAAGACCCTGCTGCAATTGTTATTTTTGTAGATATTGCTGCTAGTGCCCCCTGTTACCCTTAAACACCTCCCAGGCAGCATTATTGTGATTTTCTGAACGTTTGCTTTCAGAAAATGATTTCGCTAGTTCAATGAAACAAAGGCTCAATAAGAATATAATATAGAATTAAACTGGTTCAGTGGGAAGATTAGTCTTCTTGCAATCTGAGCCTTTGGTCCTTAACCCCAACCTGGCTCCAGATCTGCTTATCGCAGTAAGAATGTGGGAACATTCGTGAATGTGATTGGGAAACCGTGGCTCCAGTGTGACCAGAAGAACACACTATAAATTTAGTCCATTTACAATACATCAAGAAAGAATTTATCTTCCATCCCCACATTCCAGAGTGTGTGGGAGTGTGATCTAAAACAAATCGGTGCTCTGCCGGTAACACTATCAAATCCTGTAATCCAGCCCATTGCACTGAACAGATGTTTAGGGTATTTTTTTGTACAATTATGTGTGGAAGAGGTAAACTAGTTCTCCTCAAGCAAAAGTATATATATAAAAAAACAAAAAACAGGAAGAGGAAGAGAACAGCACATGTGATGGGTGTAATTGGACCATAGAAAGAGGATACATACAGGCCTAGACCAAATGAAGCCAGAGCTTTTTTCAGAACTACAATTTTTCATAAAATAATCTTGTCCAAGAAAACTGTTCAGCCACACAAACCCACTGAATTTCACCAAGAGTGTTGTTTTAAACACGCCAAACCAATAGGGGGCAGTTCAGGGAATCTTTCAAAACAACCACAACCATGTGTTGGCTCTGACGTCACACTGCAGACTGTCGCATTTGCCTCCAAATCTTGGGTTCCAATATTCACACGCAAATACAAAAATAGGCTAATAGACTAATGACTGAGCAGTCAATGAAAAAATAATCCTATAAGAGAATTTCTACTTTTTGACAATTTTTTATGCACAGATTAAGATTTATTTGCTCTCACACCAAGAAAGAATCAGCTGTAGCACAATCAGAAATATATTAATTGAACTGTGGAGAAACTACCTTTAGCTGAAGTCCAGTGGTCTGTTCTGTCTCAACAGGTCACTGTGATCTATGTAGTGCTAGCTAATGGTGGCTAATGGTGGCATACACCATTTTTAATCACTACATCACATCATTAGTAACGAAGCTGTATAGAAAGGCTTTAGGAGTGTAAAAAATTACTAAGTACCAAAACAAAAGGCCAAACAGCCAAAGGAAGGAGAGCTGAACTTACAGAAACACAGAAAATGAGTTGTAAGGTAGAAACAGACGTTTGGAGAAACGATGGAACTTCTTTTCATTCTGCCAGACAGTAAAGAAGAACGATATTAAATTACAAGTGTGAACTGTCCTTTATTTGTTTTTCTTTGCAATGCCTCAGATTGGGAACCATTTTGTGTATATGAACTGCTGTCTGACACTGAGGAGCTTTGTAGGGTCTTACAATGGGCTTTTGATAGCATTAGAGGTGTTAGACTGAGCCCATTATGGAGGTTGCCAGCTTTTCACTTGATCCTCCTCTGAGTCGTCCTTCTGGAAAGTTCGATAAAATTAAACGTGGCTCCCTAAAATCCTTTTCCAGTAAGGAACCTGGCTCGTCATCTTCACCACCAGATGAGTTGCGTGACTGTGGCCATGTTCCAGAACGCTTTCGCCAGACGCAAAAGCTGTCCTCAACAGTCCCCTAGCCTGATCTGTAGTTTTATTATTTACTTTATATTCTTTGATCTTCTTCTTTGCCATTTGATTCAAAAGACAGTTTTTAAAATCTACCTTTTCTCTTCCCTTTCTTTAGATGGACTGTCTAAATTCCTTTTCTATATTTATCTTTGCACAAAGGTTTTGATTTTCATCGAACAAGTTCCAATGAAACTTAAAGTTCAGAGTTCACCAATAAGACATTAGGAGCTTTAAATAGAAGAGAAGAAAGATTTAGCATCACATGCTATTCCTACACACTGAGATCTGGACTTATCTGACTGGATTACACTCTGATCAGAGTGCATACTCTCTGCATATTTGCATAACTTAAGGTAGGTAGTTGGTTTTGGTTTCTTTTCCTTCAGTTTACGATTAAAAATTAAATATAAACATATTCCTTACCACCTACAAAGAATCTGATTATATGGTTTACGAATACAATCTCAGTAACTCAACAGCCAAACATCCTTTAAAGTAGCAGGAGAAGAACAAGCAATCTGCCGAACCTCTGAGTTTACAAGAAAAAGGGCAGATATTTTACAAAAGGTGAATTTGGTCTTCGGTTCCACTAATGTAATAAATCATTTTACAACCCATTATCTGCAAGTGAACCAGGGCAATGATCATTCTTTGACACACTCTAGAAACCACCAAGATAATAGAAATATTCCAAGAACTTAAATTAAAACTAATTTTAATTAGGTTGCATTTTCATAAACAACCTGCTTAGTTATTAAAAGGCTTTTGGTGTTTTTTGGACAGTCATTTTTTGCAGAACTTATTTTCAAATGCTCCACATCCAGTAAATACTGATGATCTTCCTCTCCTATAATGTGAGTTGAAGCAAACAGATCATCCAACAGTTTATTAGTCTTGCTGAGTCGGCCACTGCAAATTGTACTTTAAAATCTAATCATGAGAAAATATAGATGACTTCCCAATAAACTGATTGGATCATAGTGTTTCTTTGAAATTAATAGTTAAAGATCTCCATAAGAGGATAAATACTATAGTACTCATTAATAAGTAAACAGGAAGTGGAATAATAAATACACAGGGATTCAAATTCTACTTTGGTGGTTGATTCATAATGAGTGCTGCAGGGGAGAAAGAAAAGGGACAGAACCAGAGAGCACCATCCAAGTGGTTCTGATGTGTCCTTGTGTGAGGAGACCAAGCGCTAAAGGTCCCTCAACGTCACCATTTCTGCTTAGTTTATTTATCTAGCAAGGAATTATAAGAAATGTCATATCAGGGTACTTGAGAAGACAAACAGGTTCAATTCATATCCAGATTTCATTTATAATTAAGCTTGAATGTTACAGTACAATCAAGTTTTACACTCAGATGTAAGCACATTCAAATTTAAGTATATATATTCCTTTATGATTGTTGAACAATAAAATCCAGTTTTGCCAATTATATGTTGATACAGACATGTTGTATGTTATTGCTTACATCTGGAATTTTCATGCATGCATTGAACACCAGAGGGCAAAAAGACAACCTGCCACCCATAGTCACGCTTTGGCAGTCGAACAATTCCATTAACAAAATGAAACCTGGAGATGTATTTCTTATTAATTTAGTGCAGTGAGCCACAGCAAATGGAAAATAATGCAGAAAAACTGTTAAAGAACAACTCAAAACTACTTGTAATCTTTTTTATTGCTCTCTGTGTCTGCTATGCTAAACATGGACTCGTTGCCATAGCAGCTGACTGACAGCAGGTCCACTAGTGTATCAGGATTCAACAAAAAATCTATAAAATAGTTCAAACACAAAGAACAGAATATAATCATTGGCTATAAGCCATTCTTACTTATGAATAGCAGGTAGTTCCAGTGGACTTTTCATGCATAATTTAGAGTGTGGTTTGTTCTAGTGTGATCTATTGACCATGTTGTACTCACTCTTCTGTGATGCTTCCTTCTCTCATATACTTTTCTTGTATTTTTCAGGTTCTCTTCTTGTTGGGGTGGCTCATGTGTGATTACCCTGACATTGGAAGCACTCTTCATCTAGTCTGGTGACCTATTTGTTCCTTTGGCTTCTGTCTCGTTTTTTGGCAGTCTCTGCATCTTTTTATATTTCTAAAGTATTCTCTTTCTGAATTCGCCCTTCTGGAGTTCATGAAGGGTGAATCAGATTTATAAATATAAATATCTGTATTTACTAAAAGTATTTCAAAAGTAGGTTAATTGACCTCAGTTTAGATGTGGAGTCAAGATGGAAAGTGTTTCTATGTACTTGTGTAGTTTGTGTGAGTCCTCCCTGGTGTTCCCACCATTAGTAGCTGTTAATAGTTATTTTTGGCTTGACACCAGAAGAGCTGGATGCAGCTGCAAGATGATTCCATCGTTTCTCATCAGCTTCAGACTTCCAGAATGACTGGTAGCACCATCAGGTATTCCCTGCCACTAAATAAGACTCAATTTAGGGTGTTTTTACAGCCAAGACAGGCTGCACGAGGAATGCCAAATGCCACTGTAAAATTGATGTAATAAAATGGTATATCAGCTAAAAGAAAAAAAAAAAAAAACAACAACACAAGATAAAGCCTCAATGGGTTCCAGTAGTACCTGTTAGATAAAACTGCTGTGACATTTTTATGTCCTTTCAAGAAAATGCACTAAATCACATGTTTACTGGTGCATGCATAATGTCAGGACTGGGACTTCTGAGTAAAAAATATGTCAGAGCAGTTCATTCATAATGTAGACTGCAACATATCTCTGCAAAAGGAATTTCTTACAGATATGCAGTTTTATAGTTGATAGATGAAACTAGATGAAGTGTTAATTATTAAGGAAAATTACGACCACATTCTGAACTTCACTCACACAACAGTACAAAATCAAAGTGAATATGTGCTCTAAAAATGAATAAAGCATATTATGGGGGATTCTTTAATTGTTTAAGAGGAGGATTGGAAGGAATTTGCACTTTCTTATCCTTCATTTTTATCCTTCAATGTTGAACTCTTTTGGGAATTTGGGAATAAGTATTAGTAAAACCTGCCAAAGGGTTTCCTATTCAGCTTTAACAGAGACAAAAGTCTGTCCCTAGAGTAAAGTACATGTTTGTGTAGATAACATGTAAAGCAAAATGAAGTGATGATGTAATGCCTTTGTGAATTAACTTGCATAGATTTTTTATCTTTTGCTATATGTTGGTCATTTGTTGCCTCACGACCCTGTTTCTATGACTACAGTTCAACAGCTGAATGAGCAACTTGTTACGTTGCTTTACCTGGTCAATATGCACTCCTTATCCTGGGTTCTCATAACAAACGAATGGCTGCTTAGAAACTCCCAGAGATCATTGTGAAAAACAAGCAGGTCCTTCAAATCTCCTGAAGGAAAAAATAAAATTGTAGATAACCGCAAATAAAGTTTCTTATTTGTTCTATCCCCTTTTTAGCGCTTATTGGTTTTATTTCATTTTATTTTGTATGATAAATGGTAAACTTCCGGTTTTTGATTTGATGCCTTTATTTTGATGAGACAACTTCCACTGTTTATGTTATAGAACAGCTGCTAAACAACAGAAAACAAGTTGCAACAATGTCCTTATCTTGTTATTAGCGAATTTGTTTTATTGTATATAAATACTGGTGTAGTTTTTGCATAAGAGTTGATATTTTAGTAGTGATCAAACATTACGGTTGTAAAAGCGTGTAGTAGAAATGACCTGCTGCTGTCTCCAGGCTGCTAGCTCGGACTGAACACCATAGCACTGCTTCTAGAATCACCTGTCCCCAGCAGCTAGCACAGACACTTCCTCTTTGATTAGCATCACAACACAAAGTTAGATTCACAGCTTTTGTGTTTCACCTGTTGTCACTGAGCCTAGTAACAGAACTACAACTTTTTCTGGTGTGGGTTCTTCAAAGATACAAAAGGTACGAGGCCAAAAGAATGCTGCCACCTTCGTCCCTACCTGTCTGGAGGACTGCAGCTGTCTCTATCTGTAGAGCGCAGCAGGAATAGCCTGTGGTATAAACACAATACTTGCCAAAGTCAAGCTCAAGATCCCACTGACTTAATATTTCACTATCCCAACCTGAACCTGAAAGTTGCCCTAAAACATGTCGCTGCAAAGATGAGCTCTTGTCAGATATTCTTCTCACACCTCAGTGCCCTGCCTGAGTTTTTCCCTCCAGAGCCCCAAAGCCAATGCATCTGCCTGATGACACATGTCAGAAATGACACCCACGTTGCACCGACGGGAGAGAATTTTACTTCCAGATTTCTGCACGCAGAGGTGAGAACACACAGACTGAAGGACATTTTTGAGAATTTGCACGAGAAAAATGCAATTATTCCTTCCCAAAAAGGAAGGAATAGTTGCATTATGACGCATTATAGTGGCCTCATAATGCCAGTACTTCACAGTCATTTTTAGAAGAGGATGTTTTTGTGCACAATTGAATTGAATTTAACAAACTGATCCTATAGGGTACCGATAAGCCATAATAGTATTTTTTCACGATGGCTCAACCAACAACTTTGTGCAACAAACTTTAGTTGCTCGAGGTGCATAATCACATCACGAAGGAGAGCACTTTGACGAAATGAGAGAAACAGATGTTAAATATAGAACAAATACTGTTCAGTGAACCATATTTCATTTCTGAACACTACAGAGCTGCTACTGTACACAACATCTGGCGCTCTCACAACACATTACAGACTCAAATTCTTTGTTTGCTCAGCATATGAGAATGAATGGATGCAATTACAGATGCGGCAGATTATATAATGTAATCTGTATTATCACCATGGAACAAAGAGCCCTAAAAGACACTCATATGGTTAAAGTCACATCAATGTGCTTTACTTTCTACACACATTGTGGTCAGATGTTGAGTACAGTCATCTCTGTGGTTTCAATATGCAAGGTTCAATGTAAACTTTATTATTCCTCTAAGGGAAATTTAAGACACATAATGTGAAACAAATTACAGAACGGGCAATAGCTATAACACAATCTGGACATAGCAAAAATACCAAGGAATAAAATAACAAGGATTACCCTTGTGACTGTGTAATATGCCTTGGTATATTTTAAATAGGCTGCATTTTTCTGAAATACATTTTTAATGTTATCAAGTAGCTGTACCTATATTATTAAAGATTTATGAATTTTACATTTGTAATTTCATCTTAATGTTTCTAATACTCTTTTAAATAGATTTTTGTAGACTTCATCAAAATATATTTTTCTGAAGTATACTTTAAATCATGATTAAATATATAGTTAAATTGTGCTGTGTTTGTACAAATGTATATATTAACTTAACATTTTCAAAATATGTTTTATATATATATATATATATATATATATATATATATATATATATATATATATATATATATATATATATATATATATATACCTTTCTGGAGTTGTGCTTTATGCATTATTTTCAAATAGATTTTGTAAATCAATAAAACAAAAGCCACAATAAAATTACTGTAATGTTACATTTTACAGATGTAACATTACAGATGTAATGTTACATTTTTTCATCTTCAATCTCTTTCAAAATCGTTTGACAAAGTAATAAATAATTGTGTCCATGGGTGAGAGCATCAAATTCATTTTAGTGGCAGAGGTCCTACAGCAAGACTTAACTGGTCTTTAACATAAAATGTAGAAGTATCATCAGTTTTACATATCTCCAAAATACTAAATACCTCATTTTGCAAAAGTACAACGCTTATAAATTTGGAATACATTCAAAATACAATTTAAATGTAATTCTTATGATTAAGTCTTACTAATTAATTGTAAATAAAGCATAAAGCATCACAACATGTCGGACTGCTCTGCCGTTTCTTTTAGCCAAGTCAAACCTGAGCTGTTTTTCTCTTAGGGTTTTATGTGAGCTGGAAAAGCAAGATAAAATACAACATGAAAACTGTTTCACTGTGATGGCGGTCCCGCAAGCCCAAAATGCAAAAATGGAGAAATCAATACTTTTACCAAAACATTGTCAGAAGGTAAACAGTCAAGATAAAAAACCCTTGAATTTCCCCTGCAGCTTCTTCACTGATAATTCCTACAAATTCAGATATGAGGGAAATTGGATTCTTCCAATTTTTAACGATGTCAATGACTTCCTGAGTTTATGGTAATCTTTGCCTGCAGGAAGTTTTTTAACAGAACATGTTTATGTATCAGTCTATTAATTTGGGCTATTTAATATGCCTGGACTTTATCCTAGCTGCTTTTCGTTTTAATGCTGTTAGGAAGCCTTACAGGCAGATAAACATCATGAAGATCTCTTACATTAATTAAGTTCATAGTTGCCAGTTGAACCAGGAATTCCACATTTGAGTGGGTTGACATTTCTGTGGGGGGGGGGGGGAATAAAAAAAAATCTCAATTTTTCTAGCCCCAGGTAGTGCAACAAACATCCATATTCCATCTCTAATAGAAGCAAATAGGGTCATGAATTATTTCTGCTGTCTAAGATGCTTATTTGTTGCTCGCAGAGACAAGATCCAAATTGCACTGTGTCAAACTGGGTTTGTAAATTATTTTAAGATTTAAAAGAGCACTATTAGTTTTACAAGCTGCAGATGGTGGTTGTCACATTCAATCCTCAAGAAGTTAGTTGCACTCTCAACATGTCTGTCATTTGCTGCTACTCTGAAGTTAAACATACTTTTTTTCTTGAAAACTACTCAATTGACCATGCACATGCACTGACAAAGCTTTTGTCAGACTGGTTCCATTGGTTCCATTGCTAATCACAATGGCACCTAAAGAGTGCCATTGCTCTCTTAGGTGCAATGGCACCTAAGAGAGAAATGCTCTTAGGTGCATTGCTTTGGCTGCAAAGTTAGCAAAGTTAGCCTTTGCAGCCATTTACTTGGTCATGAACATGCACTGACAAACAATTTTTATTTTCAGTGAAACTGCAGTATCAGAAAATGTCATATTGGATTGATATGATTGCAACAGTCAAACTTAGTGAAGTCATCCTCTCTGAAACATTAGAAATGTGTACAAAACTCAGCATTCTGCCAATGTTGAAAAAAAAACAACAACACAACTTTGCAAATGCGAAACACGTTTAAAATCCCAATATGTTATGCTTGTTTATGTGACGAGTCATTAAAAATCATAGTATGATGAATATAAACAAGAGAGATATTTTCACAATTCAGTCATGGAGCCAGATCTCATCATCTATCAGCCAATCAGAGGAGACGTTTGCGTTTTATTCAGGCAATGGATCAACAAGCCCCGCCTACTTGTGAGCAGCTAACTATGCAACATTTTGAGGAAATTGTAGTTTGTAATTTTACAGAAGAGTTATGGATTCAACACTTTCGCATGATAAAGTCAATATTTGATGAAGTGAGCAAAGCTGTGAGGGCGCTCGCTGGTGGACCTCCTTATTTGTTCACAGTGTGTACAAATAAGAGTGTTGCTTCTGTTTACAAACTGGTGTGATGTGAAAAAAGTGTTTTGTATCAATAACCACATCATCCAAGCACAAAAGCTTATCAAAAGTATGAGAAATGTTTAATTTGGCACTTTTCCACTGAACAAATTTATTTTCAGAATTCCAATTCAAACAGTGTTTACTTTGGAAACAAACTCAGTTAGCATTGCACATCACTTCCTGTAAGACACAACATTTCCATTAATCTAGAAATGGCAGCACAAACTGAAAACAATCCAATTGGTCAATGAAACGTGAAGACAGTAGATGCCTTAGGTTACACGTACCTCTGAGCGCTCTGCTTTGGTTTGCTCAAAGGCAAATTCCACGGTAGGAACAGCCAGCTCGTTGGCAAAGAAACTCACATCTCCAGGGAGCTGAAAGGAGCTCACATTGGGCCCAGGACAATTTCCTCCACGGATGCAACTCAGCAACTGTCTCTAGAAGTGTGAGAAAAAACACTGGAGAATCAACTTGATGGGGAAAATAAAACAGCTTCATGAAAGAAACCATAATGTGCAACGGTTATTTGTGCTGGATTATAATTTTTCACTGAATTGTGAAAATGTGAGACCTTAGTAATGCAAATATTTATTTAGACTGGATTTGGAGAGAGGCTTGTCTCTTTGCCATCTCTAGCCACAACAAACTGTTAAGAATCCTCACTTTGACTGCTGACAGCAGAAACAACAAAACTGCAGAGCCTACAGGTCACACAGGAGGCTTTTAGTACATACTAGTACATAGAATACATACAATAAAGAAAAGGTCAGCAGAGACACACTGTTCTTCCTTCTCAAGTTTTATTTGTCCAATTTGGGAAGCATCACACAAAAGGAGCATTTTACACATTCTGACACTTCTGCAGGAAAACACAGATGACCCTGACAGTCATCTGTGTTTTTCAGTTAACTTGGAACAAAATGAAAAACAAAAATACAAAGAATAACTGATAAAGAAATGTAGCGTTGTGATTCATAAGTGAGTGATTCAGAAGCTTGTCCAAATATTCTTTCATGTCTGCCACTAAAGTTGTGACATTGATTACAATGTCACACATTTGAAACATTTTACAATCCGAGAACTTTCTTACTAAGTATTGTTTGCAACATAATTGTATTTGTTAAAAAAGGGACTAACTTAATGAGTGTTAAATGAGAATTTGTTCTCAATCAGTTTAATTAAATGTTAAATAACATAAAATAATGTATATATATTCTTAAAACCACTGCAATACAAGTTTTTTTTTTTTTTTTTTTTTTCTGAAATGATTTGCCAGCCGTTGTCGCTTTTAAACCTGAACTCTGAACTCTCCTCAGGTAATTCATTATCAGGAATTGAATTAGCCTGTTTGTACATCTTCACAAAATGATGCATCTACAAATAACTTTTGTTAAACCAGTAGATTTTTCTACTCACCTGGACCCGTTGCTCAGTCAAATTTTACTTCCATAGCAGTACCTAACCGCAACTTTTGATCAGCAAAACCTTTGCATGAAATTACAAATTAAAATTCTAACATTTTTTTTTTTGTTTTTACAAATTACTCTCCATGATGTCATTTCCATGAGCTATGAAGTGGTGTAAAGGACTGTGCACTAAATAAATAAATAAATCAGCAAAAAACTGGAAATAAACTGCAATACCTGGTGTATGAATGTTGCCTATAAAATGTCAGAGTTGTAAAGAGCGGACCACAGAACTTTTTGACATGTACAAGAAAATCTGAGCAGCCTGTCTGAAATGCCTGACCAAACTGCATAAGCAGGAGTCAAATTAGACTGAGGTTGATGTGAATGGAGAATATTTTTCCCTAAAGATCCCTGTCTTCCTGTGCCGTTGAAAGAGAAAGTAGAAACAATAGGTGAATGAATAAAATGGGTATATATTCTCAGGTCTGGTTTGTACAAAGTAAAAGTAAAATAAAATGAACAGGTTAAACAAAATGGTAGCCAGCAAAATGCTATAATGCTGCAATAAAATATGTAGGTAAATGTTTCCACTGAAGTTAGCCTACAGTATAACCATATCAAACGAGAAGACTGAAGCTGAGTTTCCAATGGCCATAAAATTTTGCAAATTATAATTACCAAAATAAATTTGCATAATGGAAACATGTCAATTTCCCAAAGAAAAAAGTTCCCAAAGTTATAAAAAGTTTTTGCATAAGGATGAAGTGTAGTTAAATTAGGGTGTTTTGCAAAACTTCAATGGAAACACTTGTTTTCACGTGAGTCACACAATGAGCAACATGATGTTTCGACTGGCAGAAAAAATTAAGAAGATGACAGGAAGTGATTGGAGGATGATAGCAAGGCATGTTTTTAATGACTTATAACCTGAACAAACTAACTCACATGTAATTTTAATGATCTCTTATTTAATGACACCACAATTGCAAAATTGTGGGGTTTGTTTTAAATTAGTTAAATATCTACAAACGTTTGAGCACATTTGTAATGGAAACACAGCTTGATATTCAAATCCCAGAATTCAAACACCTAATGTATTTTTTAAATTGGTCATCTTACTTGGATACTTAAGATGCACAATCAAAATAATCTCAAAAATGATCCCACAAATTTATTCCGTCATTGCCCTGAATCTCCACATTACGTTAAAAGCTTAAACAAAACCTTCTTGCCTTTAACAAGACATTCCAAATTGTGTGAAGACTCAGTGCTAATCGGAATTTTAACTACAAGTCTAAATCTAGCTAAACAGGAAGCAGTGCGTGGAGAATGTGGGATGTGGTGAGGGTAGTGTTGTGGCTAATTGCTGACTCCAAGCTTTTGTCACAGCAGCGCTAACACGCAGCTTGTCAGCAGTACTGGATGCTTTCCGCTGTTGTTCTGTAATTGAAAGAGCAACACAGCTGCTGGAACAGAAATTGTTCAGACGACAGTGGGTTCGGAAACAAACAGACTGCAACAGTCAATCAACTGAAGGCTTATCTCTACTGTCCACATCCTCTGAGCCTACCGCATGTCACAATGTCCTTTTGGCCCATTGCATTTAATTAGAGTTTTCTTTTATCAGGGTTTGTCAAAGGGGAGAGAGCTCTGGTGTCCAATCATTGTCGCCACGGTCACTGACACATTGTCAGCCTGTTGTAGTTTATCACTCCTAAAGGCTGCTGCTCTCTGGACATGAACAGCTGTGGTGACAGGCTCCCAGTCGAACAGAATGAGGGGCAGTAAGTGATACCTGGAACCTCAGCACAGAGTGAAATTTCTCTTTAATCCCAAACTTTTCCAATTAATTCCTCAACAAGACGGCAAGGATGAAAGAGCATTGGTGAGGGGGATTTCCAACACTGTGGAAGAGTGGAGAGTAGATTTGGATCCTCTGGGCGTTTGTGTGTCTTTAGTTTCAATGCAACTGAAAGGGAATCTAAGCAAATCTCTGAACAATAAAAAAACTGTCAAGATTCCCAAAGCACCATTAGCCATCTCAGTTTAAATAAGAAATAATGCACAAGGCATCCATAAAGTTTTTCACATTTTGTAATGTTAGAGCAAATTGTATTAAATTAATCTCTACACACAAATACCCCATTTTGACATTGTGGATATTTTTTAGGAAATTGACACCCTTAAAATAAAATCAATATATCTCAGAAGTGCAAGTTGTATTTGATTGGTTCCGATATCAACATAAAGGTAACACTCCAGAGAATAGACTGGAGGTCTAAAAATCAACAGTCCTACTGGTGAGAGCAAATATGGCACTCACTCAAATATGGGAATGAGAATTTGTTTATGACATTTTGAGATGTATAAAACAAACTAACTATTTTCTGTAGCAAATTTAATTTTAGCATTGACATTTTGGAAAGGTATTGGTTGAAATTAGCCTGATTCAATGCTCTGACTATCTGAAAAGCTTCTAATGTCACACAAACACCTGCAGTCACACTGTAAAAACTATTCTCAATGAAACAAATAATGGAACGTGCCCTACTGTCAGATATGACAAGCAAACCTCTTTCATGCCTTAAAAAAAGATATATCTAAAGACACAGTTCACCATGACACAAACACTACTGCAAATGCAAAAGTTTGATTTAGAGCAGAAAAAGTTTTTTTTTTTTTTTTTGGCCTAGTAGTACATCTTGAGCAATGTCCAAAATAAATTACAGTACTCAGGATGATTGAGAATCTGTAGCATGACTGTGAATTTGCTGTGCACCAGTGGAATCCATGCAGCTTGAAGGAGATGAAACAGTTCTGTCTTTAGAATTGGGGGAATTCCCAGTGGGAAGATGTTTCCAGCTTACAGAGACAGACCCCTGGAGAGACAAATTCTTTAGCACACTCAAATTTTCCGTCTTTTGTCATATTTGTTCCACAATGACAAATGTTTTGTGCTTTCAAATATGTAGATTTTGTGTTGAGAATGTTTTCAAGGTTTGCTCTACTTCCTGCCGTCAGGACAACAGCTGCTGCAGTCTTTCAAAAGACTGTACTTGTTAAAGGGGCAGTATTATGTACTTTCCAGGCACATCCCGCTTTTTTATTGCACAACCAAGTAACCATGTTACCTTGAGCTACTAAATACATCAAATATGACTGAATAGAAGCTTGGCTTCAAATTGGGTCTCTTTAAAAACTTCTGCTGTTTCTGAAACATTTTTGACCGAGAAGTGGCTTGTCTAATATGCACAGTTCCACCAGGTGTTTGCTAATTTACTGCCGCCTAGTTTGAAGGAGCTGAGAGGGGATTTTTTTCAGGGCACTGTGATCTGTGTGGGAGAAACTTGGAAGCAACAGCTCAGAGGAGGAGCTGTACCTTGAAGGGGTTGCTAGGTTCATACAGACATTTTGCACAACTGAATGGTTGCCATGGAGATTAAAGCCTTTTCCTCATGTGCATGAAAGAATCAAAGCAACACTCAAGGTGTGTTTTTCATGATGGAATAACATTATGACATGATGTACAACTCAAAGAAGTAAATTTAATAAATCACTATGATTGAAATGAATGAATGAATGAATGAATGAATGAATGAATATCTACTTAACATTTTAGAACAGAGCTGTTGTGTTCCCATTCTTTAATGGCGACTGGCATTAAAGAATGCCAGTCGCCATTAAATCTTCAGTCAAACTGCATCAACTCTGAGTAATGTTGCTGTCCCTGCAGAAGAACCGGTTCCTTACAGTATTATAAAAACAACGACTTGGAAAATTGAGGGGTATTATTACAGCTTTCTTCTTGCCTCGATCAGAATATTTGGAATAATCCTTCCATTAACACTGAAACTACTCATGTGGTACCCAGGAATGTTGAGCCATTCAAAGTGACGACAGACACACCTATTTTGTGTCTTTCAAAATGTATCTTCCCATATAATTAAACCAAATCAGCAAAAAATAATTTCACTTGCTGTGTTTTTGGAAACTGAATGAGAGACCACATTTTACAGAAACATGTACCTATTGTTCGCAGGAGTTGTTAGGTTTCTAATGAGACACCAACAATCACTCTCTCAAAGCCATCATGTCATGAGGCTGCGAGTTTCCAATGGTACCTGTCGTCATGGCTGTATTTGTTGGTTGTTCATTTCACAGGAACATTGCTGCAGAGGCAAGATATTGAATGAACTTCATCTGAACTCAATTTACATAAATGCTTGTGATTAAAAAAAAAGGCACTACTACTACTTCTACTGAACAATTCAATTTGTGAGCAAGTGCTCAACTGAACAAGCACGCCTGTAACTGCAGCCGGCTGCCATTACAAACTCTGAAGCCATCGTTCATGTTAAAAATTATTCTGCTGAGCTTATTTAGAGGTGGGAGAGAGAAAAAGGAACTTTGACTCTTTCTCAGCGGGTTTTTAATGTTGAAATTCAAAATCTAGACAAATATTTATACATAAAAGTTGCAATTAAATCATGGTAACGTGTTTATTACTCTTCATATATTTTTTTAGCTGTATAACTGGTGCTGACTGGTTTTAAATGTGTCTGGGAGTAAACAGTCGAGCAGGAGAGAACTGGATCCATCTGCTTCCTGCCACATATGAATGTGAACTGAGGGTTAATTAATAGCAGTGATTTATTTGATGGGAAGTGATGCAATTAGAGTTCTGCAGGAGAAGTGTGCAGCCTGTAACACAACTCCCCTGACATGGTTTCACACCTTACACTTTTTTTTTTTGCAACAAAACAATAAAGACAAAAGAGCTGAACGGGAGCTTTCAGAACATATTCAGCTGCTTTCAAGACAATTTGAGCTTATATTTAGGTATTCAGAGGTTTAACGGCCTATGGGGTTTTTGAATTCAGAAAAAAAAGGCTTAAGTGGCAAAGGGTTATGTAGCGGAACAGACCACCAGTTTATCAACTGAAGAGGCGCTTTAGACAAGTGTAAGTGTTGAATTTCTCTCTTTTTCTCCTGTACAACCAACAGAGGCTTAAAACAGTCTGAGTGGGAAAGAGAAACAGTCACAGTGAGTAGAATCCTTTTGAGAAGCAATATTAAAGAAGGGAGGCATAAAAATGGGAATTCAGTGGGAGGAGAAATAGAATAGGCAAGTGAGCAGGGATTGAAAGAGAGCAGGACAGCAGAGAGAATGGGTAATTTCAGCCTGTGGGCACACACCAGGAATCAATATTTAATTTCTTTGTCAGCTATGATACCGGGAGAGTAAAATCATTTGGAGATCTCAGCCCACCACTCAATATCACTCAATCCACAGAATCATGTGTGCTACATGGAATGGCTTGCTGGACTCGGGCGTAACAGGATGAAACTAGATAATCTCCCAGAGTATATTGACTCTACATCATCAGACAGGAACATGGCTATAAATTCACAGATAATATCTTATTTTCATTTCCACACCAAACAGACAGTTTTCAGACTAAGGGCGCAGCCCATAAAGAAATGAGTTCCATCAAATATAACCATCCACCGACTGAAACTGAAACTCCTCATGGACTGTGGGAAAAAACTCGAACTCACATCAATATTCATTCAAGCAACTGTCAAATTCTTTTATGAAATTGAAACGTGAGGTATTTTGTCACCAATTACGATGTCTAACTATTTTTCACAGTGTTCAGAGTAAGTTCTGGCTTGGTTGTCATGTCTGGAATGACAGGATATGAGCCGACTGTTGCTGAAAATATTTCTGAACTATTTTCCTACCATAAATCAGATTTCTGAAAAGTTTTCTCATGTGGGTTTGGACTTTTTGTCATATGAGTGATACCTGTTGGTTCATATGGAACATCAACATCTTAAAGCAGTAACTCAAAAACAGACTGGGGTTCCAAACCATTAGTAATTCTACAAAGAGAATACATACATACATTTATATATAAATATACAGTATATATATACATATATATATATATATATATATATATATATATATATATATATATATATATGTATATATATATACACAAACACACACACACTTGTTCTTTGCTTTGTACAAAGAGTCAAATCCCTGAGCTATTGAGAAGCAATTACTTGCTAGAGGTGTGAGAAGATTGGATCTGTTTTTACCTAATCGCTAACACTTAGCCATGAAGTATGTAATGTGTCAGCTTGATGAAGCCTACCGGAAATTGTGTTTGCTGCAAACAACCTTGGGGGCAGTAGGGCCACAATACCTTTGCCAGCAACAAAACGTCTCAAACATTCCTCTTGCTCCGACTTTAGTTGCTCGATATTTGGAAGCGTGACCAACATGGACTGAGTGGTTTTGCTGACTTCCTGTGCTGCCAATAGAAATAGTATTTAAAGGTTAGTAGTTTCTACTACTGGTTACTACTTAGTTACTACTACTCACACTGTGTTTTGGTGACTGGAAACATAAGGGTCCTCATCCTGCCTTGTTTTAGTTCCTATTGTTGTCTTCCATTCTGAAGCAGGTATAACCCGGGCAAGTACAAATTAATTCCTCAATGAATAAAAGTCCTCAGAGATTCTGAATGACTTAAAAAGTATGTAAAAAAAATACTTCTGCTTCATTTAATGGATAGCAGTTTGTGTGTTGAAGAAGGTAAAAATAATTTAGGACTTTTTTTCAAATATCAGGGATGTTTGTTTTAATAAATTATGTGGTTTTACGATAGTAGAATGAGATCAACAGAGAGAGATGACTAGACAGACTGAAAGTGCAAATATTTGTGCCAGTTTTTTTTTTTTTTTTTAAGAGCAACTTAAGGATTTTTCCTCTTGTGGCATACATTAGCATTGTAACATATCAAATCAGCAGAGAATGGTGGAGAACAGACCACAATCAGAATGCAATGAGCAGCAAAAATTGCCAAATGAGAAAACAATTGTGTATTATGTGTGTGATGATAATAATAATTCTGTTCCAGGCGGCACTCTTTGGAAAAAACCATTTGCAGCTGTTGAACTGAAAAACATTTTCAAGCCATTCAAAACGTAAGTGACTGGAATATTGCAGAAATGAAGAGGGAATGAGCTGGAAGAAGACAAAAACACAAAAGGGCCGAAACAAAGAGTCAAAATGGAGCATTTTCTCTTTTTCTATCATTGAAGAAAAGGGAATATCGACAGAAAACCACTTCCATATAGCTATGGTACAGAATGCCACAGAGCTAGAGATGGCCTAAAAATATCCAATTAAATCCAACACTGGCAAATAGTTTTAAATACTTTGCAACCAATTAACATTGCTTACTTCACAAACAAACTCTTTGACACCTGTTTGCACTCGGCTCCTGTGCAAACAGGTTTATGTGGGAGTATTTGGCTTCCTCCCACAGTCAGACCAGCTAATTAACTTGTCATATTCATTAAACAAAAAAAGTGAGCAGCTTTCTCTCTTTTGCAGATTTGAGTTTCATGGAAAATGCTTCACCTGCCTGTGCTTACAGTGATAGCAAAGATAAAGACACATCTGATGTAAACCTCAATTATAATAACGTAATCACCATCTGGAAACAAATCCGTAATCCCAACCTTTCCTCTCTCTGTTTGATCTCATTTAATCCCTCATTATACCTTCAGCCAGAAGTTGCACAGATTCAGCTGCAGCTGAAGAGCAATTAAGAAACCTTTATACTGCAAGAGCTTTGGCCTCACCAGAGGGCCACTCTCAGTGCTTCACACTGCTGTGCTAACAATGGATCTCACTGATCAAAATTGCCATTGATTAGAGTCAGATGAGGAGACAGCTAAGAAATACCAATCATTTCTAGTAAAAACACAGATATTTATACACTCTACCACTGGGGTTTAAACCACTGGGGTTCTTTTTTGCTGCAGAGAGTTATATTCACTAGCAAAACAAGTCAGATTCGGGCCAGGGGCGGGGCTAAAGACCGGGCCCTATACCCAAATAATAAAGCTCATGATAATTTAGCTTTACATCATAGACGACTCTGAAGTTCCGCCCCTGGTTTTATTGTACAAGTTTGCAATACTTCACTTTTAACAGGTATGGTCGCAAGCTTTTTCAAGTAAATGATAAAAATATGTCATTTGGATCCTACACAGCTTAAAGTTTAAAGGCCTATCTTCCAAAATCTCTTTTATGTGGAAGCTCCCTGAAAAAGCTGTAGCAGGACGGCTCATTTCTTTTATGGAAAAACATAAAATCAGTCTGCCCCACTCCACACAAACAGCTTTATTCAAAGTGTCTGTGACGTTTTGATGCCAGTGCACTCTGGAAGACTTGCTGTAATGATTCTCCTGGATCTAACGTCTGTCTTTGACTCTGTATCAATATTGGCAAAAGCACTCAATCACTGGACTTAAGTAAACATACAAATAGAGACAAAAATATACTTAACATACTTACTTTCTAAATATATTCCCCAATGCAAAGCTCTGAAACATCTTGGCATCTGCTGTATGTATGTTGTCTTCAATACATCAGTAATGTTGTGCCATTTCAATGAACAATGCTGCAGTTAATGCTTGTTTTTATTGTGCTTTTCCTCTATGAATGTTTCTCTGAACCGGGAATCAAACCTGCGACAGAGGCATTGAGGACTGGAGCCTCTCTGTGGTGTCCCAAATATTAGATTTTTATTTGCAAAAAATAAATAAAGAAATAATAAAAAAAAAAACAGAAGAAAAAATGTATTGTTTTTCTCTCATTCATAAATAGCCACTTTCTGTTAGCTTGTCATCCTAATTGCTAATAAAGCACAAGCTTGGGATTGCTCTGTCACCACTGTTAGCTTGCCTTCTATTGAACAATTTTATCAATGTCAATGTCAAATTTATTTATATAGCACTTTAAAAACAGGTATAGAACTGCACCAAAGTGCTGCACAGGAACGACAGTAGCACAAATAGATAAAAACAGAATATCAAAAATTGCTTTAGTTAAAAGCCAACAAATAAAAATGGGTTTTGAGAAGCGATTTAAAATGATCCAGGCTGCTAGCAGATCTAATCTGAAAAGGCAAATTGTTCCATAGATTAGGAGCAAAAACAGAAAAAGCCCGATCTCCTTTCCTTAGTCGGGTAAGTAATAGCTGATTGTTTGATCTGAGGGTTCTGGACACAGACTGAAATTTTAAAAGGTCCTGAAGATAAGGGGAGCTAACCCATTTAGAACTTTATAAGTTTTTTAAAGAATCTTAAAATCTATTCAATACATAACAGGCAGCCAATGTAAATTGACCAGTATGGGCCTTATATGGTCATGCTTCCTGGTTCCTGTAAGAAGCCATGCCGCTGCATTCTGGATCATTTGAAGTCGATGAATCTGTGATTTAACCATGCCACTATATAAAGAATTGCAATAGTCTAAACGAGTGGTAATGAAGGGATGGATCAGTCCTTCAAATTCCTTAAAACAAAAATAAGATTTGATTTTTGCTAAAATCCATAGGTGATAAAAACTCGATTTAATGACAGAACTAACTTGTTTATCGAGCTTTTTAAAGAAAACTGAAAAAAAAATCAACTTAAGAAGCAGAAATTGATTAATTGGTGCTTCGTGCTGTTACACATTTCCCAAGCTTCACATTGGTTAAAAATTACATCATAATCAATCTTGGATTAATTTCTGGGTCAAGTAATTACCTCAATAAATGTCAAGAAACCTTTGGCAGTGCAACTGCATGCTTCTCTATTTTACACAAACAACACGCCTCATATTGCCTCTGCAAGGCAGGCAAGCCACAAAACTGCTGTTGGACAAATGCATCACATCACAGAAAATGACAAATGTCAGAGCCAGGAGTAATGACAGCGCTCATTCCTCACCTAACACACATTTTCATATGCGTTCCCCTACTTATGTTCTGCCGCTGTGATATGAAACTGTGATGGAGGGGCCACGCTGTCAGCTGCATAAATGCCTTTGAGGCCGAGCGGCTTCTCCTTGAGATTATGCAGATTCATGGAGCCTGGCACAGCGGCACAATACCTTCCCTGACAATACAAGAACTATGGTAATTCAAACATATTGCCAACAGCGTACTATTTCAAACATTATGCCAAGTGCGCTGTCGAACCGTCTTGGATGGCTGTAAAGTCACACACTCATTCTGGTGATTTATCGTCAGCTTCCTTCCTTCTGGCTTTATGTGAGAAAGCATATAAATTAGGCATACTTGCATATTCCTTCATCTAGATGATGTTCAGTTTTAACATTTATGATGCGAATTGGAAGCCAGCAGACTGTCATCCTCTCCTTCACTTTAAACCTGTCATGGTATCTCAATCCAATTAAAATATTGGCCATATTTTTTCTACTGAGTTTGCACAAACAAGACATTTAAGATGAAACGTGTGAATTATTTAAACTGAAAGTTCTAGATGGAATATTTTCATTTGATTCTATTTTTGAGCAGGTTTCTGAGACTTTTGAACTACATTTGTGTCAAAACCGATCTTATGAGAGACTTCATAGGACATTGTAAAAAGTTTCTACCCCTAACAAATTTGTTTTTAGATTATCCAATTGCAAAATCAGACAAAGATAACCTGAGAAAATACAAGATGCAAACCTAATAAATGGCTAAGCCACCGCTGAGCATTTGTGCAGCATCTAACATAGAGCATTTGTGACAGCTGCTTTTATATCACTATGGGGGAACTGTGGCCCAGCATGCATTGCAGAAACATTTTAATTCAGGCACTTTAGAGGGCTTTGAGGTGTTTACATCACCTCAATCAAACTTCAATCTGGACTTTTACTAGGTCAGTTTGAGGTGGCCATGCTGGGGGTTTTGTTTATTCTCCTACTGGGACCATAATGAGTGTGTTTCTATGCAGTCCATGTTTGTTATATACAATTACCTAATATCCAGTAAGAATAATAAATGATAGAGCCGATATTCCACAGATCTTAGCTTTAACGAGTGTTTATTTGGGTCTATCCATGAACTCACACCAGACTGTCTATATCCTCTGACCTCTGAACTCAATAAGGCATTTCATTCAACTCAAAGGCTGTTTGCTCACTGGGTGCTTTCCTTTTTTTCACACTGTGCGTTATAAACCTGAGGGATGTTTGTGGGATCTGAAGTTTTGGCCATTTGACATCAAAAAGCATTCCGTATTCAAGTCCACTTAAATCTCTGTTGTTTCCCTTCTGATGTTCAGTTTGAACCTCGAGAGGTCTTCTTCACCTCATCTATTGGTTTGCTGGTATGTGATTTACTTTTTGTACTAAGAAAGCATTTCAACAGGCATACCCACTGGAGTGGGCAGTGAGTATCACTCTTCTTGTCAGCAGTAGCAGTTCCCGTTAGGTTAAAGAAACAACATAATAGTTGGTCACTTTTTATACTGATCTGAGTCTTAAGGAGGTTTTAATACATTATCCATGACTTTCTGCTTTTCAGTTGGAATAAATATGTAGTCACATTCCTTAGGTGGGAAATTAGAAGGAAACAAAACATGGCAGCTCACTTAAACTTGAACAGCTGGAACTGTGACAAACCAGGTTGGAAGCAGATCTAAGTTTGTCCTTCCTGTTCAAGGCACTACAGGATGACAGAAAAGGTTATTTTCTGTCAATCCACTACAATGTAAATATATATTTTCGAAATGCAAGTGCCACTGAAACTTTAACTGAGCTTTAAGATGAAGATTTTCAGAAATACGCTCACCTGGTGTGGAATCCCAACCAGGTTGAACGAGTCCAGACAGCACCTTATGCTAAATGCAAAGTAACCTGGAAGTTGTGTCAAAGCCAAACAGTTGATGTGAGTCATGTGGTTGCTGTATGTTTGCTTTTGCACACACTTTTCTACAGACAGCTTTATTTGTGGACAAGAACGAATTTCCATCCAGCTGTTGTTGATAATTTGACCGTCTTTGTAGTTATAAAGTGAAGTATTGTACAAATGTACATAATTCCTCACCACATCAGATTAACGTTCCTCAAAAAGTATTTATGTCTCCCACAGATACAGAAGCTGGACAGTGGAGTAAGAGTGCATTTCTACATAAAACACAGCAACATACTTCTGACCAATCCCACAACACTTCAAACACAGCTCTGTGGAAATAGTTTGATCTGGGCCTAGTGTCAAGTTTGGCAGCTGGATGATCTGAACATATTTTCTATTCACAGTATCTGAGTGTTGGGTCAAAGTTTAACAAAACAAGAAGAAGAAAATTTCAAAAGCTGGATTTTCTTTCTCCTGTTTTAAAGAGAAAATAACAAACTGGAAAAAAACAAAACAAAAAAAAACATCCTTGTGAGCATCTTTGATATGCTTTGTGTTCCTGTTATACATGTGTGCAAAACCTTTTTAATATTCTGCTATGGTCAAAAAACACAATTTGGCAAGTGCAATGTCTCCATTAAGTAAATGCAATTGAAATTGCAGATGAATACGTTTGCTCACACAGTGAGTCATTAAAATCATGGAGGTGACGTTTGGGAACTGTTGATATATTTTCTAGCCATGGCGCTCGCGCTCATCAACTATCAGCCAATCAGAGGAGATGTATGCATCTTATTCAGGCAGTAGAACAACAAGCTCCACCCACTTGGGAACGGCTATGCATGTGGCATTTTGGGCAGCAAAAACTGTTTCTAGAGCAGTTTTACAAAATACACCAATACAGTCAAAAAAAAAAAAAAAAAAAAAAAAAAAAACTCGTCACATTGCAGAAACTTTTCATGAAAGATGTTTTTTTTTTTTTTTTAATTGCCAAGCTTCCATTAAGAAAATTTCTTTTTTGCAATTCCAATTTGAGCAATTTTTTGGTCAATATAAACTTGGTTAGTGTGGCAGAGCAGGGCTCAGTTATCATGCCAAGAAACTGGAAGTGAAACTAACCCCCAAATCAACTTTTCCTTGCTAAACGTTTTTTTTTTTCCCAAAAAGTCAAAATAGGTTATTTAGGGTTCCATCCTTTCTCCTGTCTGTGCCAGTCCAAGTAAAGTGATGGAGTAAAGAGATGGTAGAGTGAGCGTCACCCTGGCAACTGGCGAGTGTTGACAGATAGCAAGACTCAGCTTTTACAAATCTGTGACTTATTTGCAATGGGTCTGCTCTGCTCTGACTGTTGGTGAAGGTATGGCGATGAAAAATGTATGCACTTCATTCTGATTGGCTGAAGAGCTCAGGAAGCTGAAGAAGCTTATGGCGGTTAATGGCCATTCTTGCTGCCCATTCAGGACAGACGCACTATGGCTGAGCTGCAGAGCGATGTCGGCATAAATGTCTGTTACAACATAGAAAAATAGTCGGTAGTTTTATCACTATTCACTTGATGTTTTGAATAAAGTCACTAGAGGAGTCTGAGAAATTGATAAGTGTTGGTAAAAAATGGATAAGTTGACATTAGTGTTTCTTTTGTCCTGATCACACCCCACTCGTCCCCACATTCCGTCGTGTGTCATGACTCTGCCCACTGAGTTTTTCCAAATATGCCAAGGGTTTAGCTTTAGTTACACTTTAGCTAGGAAAATGGCCAAAACAGCATCGCTCAGTCCACATGAGAGAAACATTTCAGTTAGATTTTGACAAATGTCGGCATATTTTCAGGAATGTTTCATTGCTTGAAGGTTGACAGCACATCACAAAGAACTAGCACAAGTTAGCATGTCATTTATTTGAAATGCAAGATTTTTTCCTGACTTGTGCTGCGACTGAAGTAACAGAAAAAGATCGGGGTTGGGGTAACGGTACAGGACAGGCTGTCTTAGCTTCATGACTTTCAGTGACACAACTAATAAAAGAAAACATAAGCACACACAATGCATAATAATGAGACGTGACTTTGAAGTGTGTTTGGTCTCATTATACAGCAACACTATGAATCCTTAATCTGAACCAGAGGGTGAAACACGTCTCGGAGGAAAGGCTTTCTACTTCTCTTCAGTCGGGTTGGAGTTGACTAAACCCAGGTGCTCAACTCCACAGACACAGACCGCCTACAAGTTTAATATTCCCCCCACCATGTCTCCCTGTGGCTTTGATCCACTGCAGTGTCTTCCTCCTGCCTGCTATTTTCCACACAAACACCCATTTGGTATGACCACAAGTGTTTCAACTTACAGCTTCAAGCACTTTTATTGCATCTATTCTAGTTATTGTGTGCAGAAACTCTGACAACTAAACAGAGGAATTAAATAAGTTTGAGTATTTGAGTGAATGTAGCTGTTGCAGCAGAAAGTTTAAGGTCAGGGTAACTCAGGCTATTTGGTTAACTTATCACAGTTTTAGCTAAAGGTTTTTTGCACACATGATTATATACTCCAGTTTTCTCCTGGAGTCCAAAAACATGTATTTTTGGATTAATTAGCTTTGACTGAGTAGGTAAACTGTATTCACACACTTACAGGGCCTTTTTGCCAACAAGACAGTCAAGGATAAAGTATCCAAAAATTATAAGTAGGAGTTGGCTTACAATGTGTTTCTACTCAACTAAAATTTAAAAGTAACCATCTGAGATATTACTTACTAAAGAGTTAAATAATTAATTCCTAAAAAAACTGCATCTGATATCAGATCATCTAATATAATATTTAAAAATGAAGTCAGCCAGACATTAATGTAAAGTTATCTTCAAATTATGGTATTTTAAAGACTTAAATAGAAAAAATAATGGGTATAAAAACTAAAATCACAAGGTCACAAATTCAGAAGAAGAAACAGTTTACAAATCATAAAGTTTGTAATGTAAATATACATTACAGACTGTTCTAACATTCACCCTGTATGTTAGAACAGGAAGAATGAAGTGCGTCCATTGCACAGCAAGCTCAGCAAGTAGAAGCTAGCATTAGCATAAAGCTTCTGCAAGAACAAGAAGTCTTAGCTGTGTGTGTTGGTGTTTCTGCTTTTGCTTTTTTCTTCATTCAGAAAAGTTTCTCACAGTGGTAGAGTATCCACAGATTTTACTCAAGTAAGAGTAGTGATGCTGAATAAAAGTATTACAAGTAAAAGTGTAGTGAAAATACTCCTAAAAGTATATTCTATTCCAAAAACTTGCTCAAGTAAATAACTGAGTAGATGTGAGTGGTTACTTCCCACTTCTGGTTGAGGGAATGATAAAATGATGATGCATTATCCAGGCAAACAGCCAATCACATGATTTACAAACAAAATGTTGAAATAATTTCCAATGAGAAAATTAAATATACATGAATTCAGTTGGAAGCATTTGCTCAGCTAACAACAGGATGGGTGTTCACTGAGGTCAACACCGTGACCTCAGTGATATTTTGCTGCGACCCAGGTTCTTCTTCTTACATCACTAGGGACCAGAGTTACTCACATTGGCACTCTTTGAAACCAGGTTCCAGAGTGGAACATTACAACCAACTGTTATCAACTCCAAGCAGAGATAAAATAATATGTGGTTTTAACAGCACTAACCAATGAGAAAAAACAGTTGAACCCATGAGCATTTTTAAGAGATAAAAGGGGAGTAAGAGCACATGAAGTATTAATAAATAGTGCGTTCTTCCACTGTAAAGTTGACTCCACTGACAGCCATTAGTTTGAGCTACCTGCTACTTGCCACCCACACACCAGCTGGAGATCATAAATCTGAATAAGAATACCTAATTAAAGCACAAGCTTCCTTCCGTCCATTTGTTTCATAGTCGCCTCGCCTCCTTTCTTGCTTTCTTTCTGACCTGCTTACTCTTGTTGTTTCCCTTGCCTGTCCATTTACAAACTTAATGTCCCTCCTCTTCCATGTACATTCTCAACAAAAAGAGAAGGTATTTTTTATTATAATTGGTTCCTAAGCACCCATTTCAAAGCTATCAGTACATTAGCATATGAGTTTGGAAGACAAGCTGTAAGTAAGATAAGTAGCAAGTATTAAAGACATTGTGGAAAAAGGATTGATGATGTTTAAAACCATTTCTACATATTGGGAGGTGGGAGATCTGTTTGGGGAGATCTCAGAGTAAGCGGCTAAATGGCACATGACCAGCAATAATACTTTTTTTTGGACTGTTTGATAGAAGATGTAACAACGCAACCTGAAAACAAGAAGAAGATAGTAGTTTTTAGCAGGGGATGCATTCTCACCAGCCCTGTTTAGTCTTCTTTCCTCTTCATTTGCCAAGAAGGTCTGGTTTGTTTACATGATATGAAACTGTGGTCTGCTTAAAACCCTTAGTCTCAGTTTGATGACAGTAAATTATAGCATGGTCTGAATGCGAATGTGAATGCCAAGCAGACCAGAGACCGCTCCAAAAGCAGGACATGTACAGTAGCACAAAGACAAAAGAAAAATCCCACAAACACTAAAACATGACACGACTATTTTTTTTACAATTCAGAAAAAAAGAAGTTGGAAGGATTTTTTCTGAGATTTTTTTGTTGTTTTCTTTGGTGGCTCTTGGTGCAGCACCAACACAGGTGAGGGAGGGAAAAGGTTTTCAAAGGTTTCAAAGGGTTGGATCGTTTACCACAGTACGGCATGAAATTGAACTACACCAGGTGAAAATGTAATAAATGTTGCAACATTGATCCCTAATTTAACCAAATCTACTGGAATATTAGGTGTGAAAACACAGTAAGAGTGTGAAGCCATTTGTCACTTCAGCTTCAAATCATCATTCATGACTTCAGCATGTAGCACATTTCAAAGCAATGGTGCCCTGGTTTCCATCCTTCAAACCATCTGACTCAAATTAGTGGCAGCAAAAAAGCTTCTGAAAACCGAACAGAACTTTCTTTTTTTTAATTTTTTAAATTTTTTTACTTTTTTCCAAATATGACATGCTTGACTCCAGAACTCAGTTCCTAACCCTGTTTTATTTTCCTAGAAAAAGATGCTGAAGGCCCCCCAAGAACCCAGGCGTACTTCAGGAAAACTGCACGTAGTTGAAGTGGACATCTGCTAGGCATGCAAAGGTACAGTAAACTATTCAGTGGGAAACAGTGTTCACATCGAGCTGTTTTGTATGTGACACTGAGCTGATAAGGCTGAGAGTTCCCACAACCAGTCATAAGGATGTGTAGCTGCCACAAAACATAGAGCTAAGAATCCAACTAGCTCAGCAAACTTGCTGGAATCTATTTATATTTTGGAAAATGAATGAATTTCTCATGAGAAATATAGGGAATGGAATCTTAACTTTCCAGGCGCAGTACTATGTGCAGAGTCACATCTCTTTTTCCTTTTCTTGACTCAGCAACTCAGTGTTCTCTCCCAGATAAATCCATTGTTGTAGCTGGCAGCCATGTATGTAAATAAATATGGCTGGCAGTGACACTGGGACGTTACCATTTATCGGTGATGTGACAGAGGACAGAAGTCGAATAGATTCTGAGGTCTTCAGAGATGTACGGTGTGCTCAGATCCAGCTGGATGGAGTCAAACTGATGGGACAGCATTTCAGCTTCCAGATACGCAATGAGCCAAAACAGTCAACGCAACCCAAGAACTCATTACAGCAAAGAAGTGGAACATTCTCAAAGGATCGAGTCCATTACCTCATCTGAACCTGACTGAGAATTTGACTTGCTGAAGACTAAACTTTGGACAGAAAGGCCCACAAATAAACAGGATATCTGGAATCCTAAAGGTTACATGAACATTGTTAAGTGTTTCTGTCTCAGTGATTTATTAATGTCTGCAGCATTTTTATACTTGTACAATTCTTCAGAGGTTTGCTTCATCAAAGTTTTGAAATGACCCTTTAGTTTAGTTCGCCACAAAACATTAGAAAGGAGAAAACCCAGCATCTAGTGTCAATGTCAATGTCAAATTTATTTATATAGCACTTTAAAACAGGTATAAAACTGCACCAAAGTGCTGCACAGGAATGACAGTAACACAAGTCGATAAAACTGAATATCAGTTTCAGTGAGCGTGTGGTCTGGTTTTCAGTCATTGTCAGCAAAGGGTTTTTAAACAAGATATAGGAAATTAACATTTTCTTTTCATTTTTGACTTGTCCAATTACTTTGACCTAATACATTTTCATCCTAACTTCACCAGCACAATCAGAAAACATCTCTGTGTTTACAGCCGCTAGTTGTTACCTTTTTTTGTTATGAAGAGCAGGAGAGCAAAAATGCAAAAATCCTGAATGTGATTGTGTATGCCTTGGTTTAACTACAAAGTGCAGATCTAAAAGACTTGTTTCTAAGTCATTTTATAGAGTGGGATAAAGAAGACTTGCAGGCTTTAATGACAAGAAAGAAAGTCAAAAGCTAGATCCCAATAGTGTGCTTGATTTTATTAATTTATTTTCCCTTAATTGAGTAAACTACAAGAATGATATTGTCCTTTGGGGATTCTGAAAGTGTTGTTGGATTCAGTTCATTAAAGCGCAGCAGAATATTGTGCAACCTTAGCTGATTTTTGTATTTATTTTCCTGTTGAGATGTTATTTTAAAAAAACAGGATGTTTCTCACTACATTATAGAAGAATAAAGCAGCCCAGGCCTTTTTAGTAATTATTTCAAGCTACAGCAGAGGAGTTATGGCACACTGAACTGCAGCTGTCCGCTTTTTAAATCATGTTTCTTTCTAGATCCATGGCAAGAGGATATATTCTCTGTGGACAGATGACTATTCTCGTGAAACCAATATCGTTAGTGTTCTGTGGAACCAAAAAAAAATAATAAAAAAAAGGAAGTGAGAGATGTGGTTGGGAGATTTTAATGATGTAAAACTAAAAGTGTGGGGATGCAGTGCCTGCTGGTGATGAAGGAAGAGATTATGGAGTGATATTAGAACAAGACAGGTGGGGAGAAAGGGAAGTAATACTAAAGAAACATGAACTAAAAAGAGAGTTGAAAGCAGCAATAGAGGGAGAAAAGAACTCAAAGCGTTAATGATGCATGATGAGGCAAAAGTTTCCATTGTAAAAAAGAGACTGCAGAAGTCAGGGAACATCTCTGCCAGAGCAGATCAGCAAAAAAATCCCAGGTTTCAGTAGAGGGACAGTTTAAAGCAGCAGTAGACATTTTTAATAAAAATTTATGTTTGTTCGTGCTCATAGTGACCATATTTTTTAAAACGGTCACTATGTTGTGACAGTAAAACATCTGAGGAAAGAAAAAAAAATATCAAGCTCCTTTTTGTGGACCTACTGCCATCTGCAGAAATACAATGCTCCCCAGTCAGAATCAACCAATCAGAGCCAAGGAGAAGGATTCACTCTTTCTTTTCCACTAGGGGGTCCTCATTGTTTTACATGAAGTCAAAGTGACTTGATGGCAAACCAGAAGTTTTTTTATGTCACCATTGACTGAAGCAAGCAGGCTAAGTTAACGTTCCAACTACAGTAATTCCCAATGAGGTGAGTCGACAAGAAAAATTAAGCTATTCAGAGATATGGTTTACATATCGGTTTTGGCAAATTATCTTTAAGCTAATGAAAATGCTAGTGGTTTCGTGGGTTATTTTGTACATTGGTAGCTAATTAGCATAATACCATCCCTTGTATCTTGTACAGGTGTTTAATGCTGATGTTTTTTGGGGTCTGCCATTGGACCCTAACACAAATACAGTACAAAATACAGTACAGACCAAAAGTTTGCACACACCTTTTCATTCAATGAGTTTCCTTTATTTTCATGACTATTGACATTGTAGATTCACACTGAAGATATCAAACTATGAGGAAATATGTACTAAACAAAAAAGTGTAAAACAACTGAAAATACGCCTTATATTGTAGTTTCTTCAAAGTAGCAACCTTTTGCTGTGATTACTGCTTTGCACAAACTCTGCATTCTCTTGATGAGCTTCAAGAGTTCATGTTTCACTGTAAAGTGTGAAATGGTTTACCTTATAAAGAATCATGAAAATAAAGGAAACCCATTGAATGGGAAGGTTGTGTCCAAACTTTTGGTTTGTACTGTATATTTTTACATATTTGTTCAAACTGTCACTATGTTGTGAAAGTATGGCATGCGAGATAATCTGAAAAATGTATTTTTTATCTATTATTGGAGTCACCTTATTAATGTCCTCTCTCAACCATATGACAACAAGCCTTCCAGTGGTGCGTCACACTTTGCTGTTTCACCCATTAGTGTGGGTAAAAATAGGTGACAGCTGACAGTGAGCCATTAGGTCTTGTCATTAGGTCAAATATATGTAGGCTAAATGGAGGCTAAATATATAATATAGGTGTATTTGTTTATCTTTTTCAAGGCTACACATCTAAGAGACTGCATCCTTTGACATATCATAGGAAAGATATCATGAAGATTATTGGGTACAATTTCCATATCTCTGAAGACGCCCATCAAGTCAAGCAACTATGAACATCATGAGATGAGTCCTGTACCAATGAAAGACAAAAGGCCATTCAAAAAGGAATGGCCTTTTGACACAAATGTATGCAAAAATGTATCTTCCCCAGACAAGTCATTTGATCAGATGAAACTAAAGCTGAAGTGTCTGGCAAAAATTACCAATGTTACATTTGGAGAAACCTCAGGACAGCATTCAAAATGTGAAGGATGAGGCAGTACTGGAGGGAACTGGTGCACTTTACAAACTACAATGAATCAAAAGGAAATAAGATCAAGCAGAAATATTCTAGCAAGATGGCAAGTCATCAGCTGGTGAAATAAAGACGGATCACTAAAGAATCTTGCATCAACTACTAAGTTTTAACATTGTCTTGGGAAAAACAAAGTCAGTATTTTGGAGTGGCAACCACAAAGCCTTGACCTCAAGCCCAAAGAAAATTTGAGTGCAGAGCAGAAAAATGCCAAAAATCTACAAACATGACTTGGTTAAATTCATCTTTGTCAGGTGGGATGAGCAAAAACTCCAGCAAACTATTGTGAGAAGCTTCTGGAAGGATATCCAAAATATTTGACCCAATTTATGCACTTTGAAAGGTAATTGCACCAAATACTAAGAAAATGTCTGTAAATGTTTTAATTTGAAGAAATTCTGCAATGGACTGGCGATCTGTCTTATCCCGCCTCTCACCTGTTGACTGTTGAACAGAAGCACAAGCAAAGACACAGACGGCCTTTTGGAGAATGTATTCTTCAGTTGTGTGTATTATTAAGTTGCATAAGAACTCACCTTTTGTATATCGGAAGTCAGTTGCAGCAGAGTTGGAGATGCTGTAGCTTGAAGAGTCTCAGTCCCTTGAACTGGAGAGTTCAGACTCACATAGGCCACAGCGCTGCTCTGAAGGACAACACTGTTATCCTGCAGGAAGGACAAAGACAAAGGAGTTTTGTTTCGGGAATCAAAGTTTCCGAAACAAAAAACCTCACAGAGTGGCATCATAACTGTTGGGCATCAGAAGCTGCATCAATGTTTGGCTTATGTCATTAATAATTTATTACTGCATACATTATTATTTAGAATATTACAATTATTTAGCTTAATCAGAGCACCAACTCCAGGGTCTATGAGGCCACAAGTCAAACTCAGTCTCTCATGGAGGAATGAATTCAGATTACTGGCAGAAGAAACTCACACAAGGAGATATAACTAACACTGATTTCTAATCAAGTCTGACAATTATTAACAAAATAACCAAATTTTGCAGCTGAATTATTCTTTGAAAAAAAAAATTCTTTAATGACTAAGATGCAATTCAGCTGCAAATGAAAAGACAAAGAGAATATAGTTATTGAATAATAAAATGGGAATCAAATCAGATTGATGAAAAAACTATGACTAAGTGAAACTGGAATACTGAAAAATGAACTTCAAAACCAATTACCTAATTCTGCAAGAAAACAAGGGAAATGTCTGATTTGCAGCACATAGTTTCATAAAACAGAGTAACCTCATCTCTCTGGTGAACGAGGAGGACGATCAAAAGAAAACGGGAAGTTCACTGTCCAGACTCAGACCAGCCCACCACCTTAACCAAAGAGTCGGAAAACAACTCAGACATGTTTTGGCTAACCTCAAGCTAGACAAATGAATCGTGGCATGAGGTCTTGTATGAACACAAAGTGGACGTCTCTGCAAAGTGATGAAGGAAAAGAGAGAAGGAAGTAGAAGGCAGAGATGGAAAAGAGACAGGCGAATAAAGGAGCCAATGAATTCTACTAGCATTGAATTCAGATGTTCTGCATCCAGTACCTAACATGAGGAAAAGCCAAAACGGCAAAGCAACGACATAACAGAATGTCACAGCACATATTCAGCAAAACATTAAGCAGGCTTTGAACAGGAAATCGAATAACAATAGTTGTCTTCAGCACAAGAAATGATTAGGAATTAGTTTTGTTCAGTTTGTGAATAAAAATGGATTCCTTCTTTGTCTATCATTCAAAACTGCTGACATATTTGTCACCCCATCATCACTCCACAATGACTTCCTATCTCTGTTAAAGATGATTCTCTCCACTAAAGTTTGGCTCAATTTATCTCTAGCTACTCTCCATTTGTAAGTCCATACTTAAGTTTGATGCCATTTATAATTATCTTTTCTCATAAAGCTCAAAGCTAGCATTACAGAAAGTAAATGTTCCTTGTATCTCTGACCTTTCCCCACTCGTAGGACCCGATGTTCCCCAGGGCTGTGCCTCCCCATGAGCAGAACACAGTGGTACGGTCTGGCACCCATCCCTGTTTGGTCTGCTCTGTTAGCGCTGCGATGAGTTGAGTCATAATGGCTGAAGTTCCACCTCCTTGGTCACTGTCATGACGACTGCCAACCAGAACGTGGCGATCTGAAAACAGAATAAATAAATAAATTGCTTTGGTAAAATTGCATCCTTAGTAATAAGATAAGTTTTCTTTAACCTGCCTTACTGCTGAATGTACAAATAAACTTGATTGATCATTCATAACTTCTTGATCTGTTCGCTGATTGGTCATGATGAAATTTGTCCTGAGAAATCCAGCTGGATGAAATTATTTAATTGGTTTATTATTAACAGGGCCAATTTTTTTCTAAAGCTCTTAAGCTCATATTGATGACCTCCAGCCGTATTAGAGGTTATTAGATAATATAATCAGAACAAAATAATAAACATCAATTTTCAGAGAAAATACAATAAGGTAGAAATAAAATAAAAATCATTATTCTTGCAGGTGTGCCATTTAGGTTAAAAATTGTATTTTTCATATTTTCAATCCAGCTGGTACCAATATGGAAACATGGAGGCCAATGTGCAGAAGGGAGGATGAGTGTGCCAAGCCAAGGACGATATTATGTTATCCATTTTGCTGGTGTGCTCATCTTTATATTACTGGCACTAGTAATAAAAATGTTTTCTGCAATATAATTTCATACTCGGATGATACATGTATAATAACCTTCTTTGATAAGAACACATTAAGCAAAGTACCTAATGTTCTTTCATATTCTCTCTGCAGCATGTTGCTCTAATTCCTTCTGATTAAAGGTGCCATCTTTTCTAATGAACCTCAAGACGAGGTTCCATCCACTTTAAAGGACAAACTGTATAGTCAGAAGTAGCTGCTGTCCCTCTCAGCTGAAGTGGAAGCTGCCACCTGCTAAGCCAGGCCGCAGAATTATTACCAAAAATAATAATTCAGCAAAATAAAAACATGAAATTCCGACTCCTCTGCAACAGCAGCGCTGCCTCCAGACAGAGACACCGGTGAGCTCACACTTCGCATCGCAAGGTCACTTACTGTTTGAACAACTTAATGATGCACACCTGTTGTGAACATCACTGCTGGGTTAAATATCTGCATTCACAAAAGCACACAATGATAATGTTGGGAAAATGACAGGGGGACAAGGCAACCTCTCCACAGCAGAGCCACCATCTGTTCAATATTTAAACACCATCAGGCCTACTGGCTTTATTTTCCTCCACTGACTATAAACGTGGAGTTGATTTTAGTACATATGTGAAAAGCAATGAATTTATATTGCAATTCTGTTCTATTGCTGGTTTTGGCATTCAATAATTTGATCACGTCAAAGTGGAAAAAGTGCAATACAAATATTATTATGGCAATTAAATGCTAAATGCTAAATAATCTTGATGCAACTACAGAAAGCATAGCTATCTGACCTCAGCTAAGAAGAAAATGGATGAAGGAGAAGTTCAATGTCACACGCTAAAAGAAGATTTAATATTTTTAAGATTTCAACAGAAAGCTAAAGCACACACCAATAGATTGCTTATGCCAGTTTTAGTCATGCAGCGCTCATGCCTCTCCAGTTAGATAAGTTGTAGTTATCTCATTTTCTCAGGTGTGTTAACAGCATAATATCAACCTCACAACTTGTTTCAAAACTGTTTATGTTCAAATGTCCCTGTGGTCACATTCCTTACTAAAACTTTCATGCATGACTTATGATCCTTTATGTCAGAATTTTTTTTCCAAAGTGTTTTTGACTTTTTAATGCATAAAAAAGGTGGGGAAAAAATATAAAAAGCAAAAAAAGCAAAAATCTTTTTCTTTCTGAACAGTTGGATCAGAAAAAGTGATCCAACTGATCACTAAGTGATCAGTTGTAATTTTCTCTAAATAAGATGTTATTTGGAAAATACACCAGTTTTGTTAGTCTTGAGGGGTTACTTGATCTCAATTTTTTTTTTGTTTTGTTCTTTCTTACCAGCTCTGCAGTAGAAGGAGGGACTGCATATTCCTGAGTTGCTTTTTTTGTCTGTCTGCTATTTTGAATTTAACAGAAATTTTCTTGCACTTGCTGTGAATGGTCAGCAGTTGACAGAGTGTTGTATAATGCACTAGTGTCCACTTAAGTGTTGTTTGTGCATTTATAACATACAAAAATGGAAGAAACACAAGGTAATGGCTTTTAGATACAGTAGCTGTCCACTGCAGTGACCTCTATGCATGAAAGGGCTAATATATTCATATTAAGTCCAAATTACAAACACAAGCGTCCATTTAATTTTGTGGACTTTTTGCCAGAGCATCATAAAGTTTGGCAAAATTGGGGAGTGGATGGGAAATTACAGGCGGTATTTGGTTTATACCAAACTCCACACCTGAGACAGAACTTTGTCCATCGCTGCCCCACCCTGGAACTCACTGCTCCAGCTGCAGATCCACAGACACAACAGCAGATTTTTTTTTCAATACAGCATCGACAGAAGGACACCAGCAGTTTTTGAGAAATGCAGTTTCTCCTGCATTTCTCCTGAGAAATGCAGTTTCTCTCTCAGAAAATGGAGTCTGTGTTGGGCCTTCTTCAGCAGTTTGATTTTCTTTAACTGTAGTCCTGCAATGTGTCTTTGTGTACCATAGAAAATGCCACACAAATAAAATGTATAATTATTATTATTATGACTACTAGCAATGACAAACTGATAGCCTGCTGTATCCAGTTATCTTTTATGAGATTGCGTCCTTCTTCCTTCATGTGGCTGTTTCCTCATGAGCTGCATTACATCAACATTACCAGAGAATCAATCCTACATGATCCAAGATAACATCTTTGTAGTCTAATCCCAAACATTTGAGCAAATGAAAGATGCGGACTGGTAGCGGCTGCCACGAAAGTCAATCTATCAACAAATCTTGGAGCAGTTTTTGTGTTTTCTCACTTTAGTGGAGAGGATGGAAGAGGAGCAGCGACAGCTGCTGTTGGGAAAATAAAGCTGGTGTTCGAGCCATAAACTGGTGATCATTTCACAGGATTTACTCTGTGAAACTGAATTATAGGCACTTCAAAGGCAGAGCAAGTTTGTAACATTCATAGATATTAAATAAATTAAACCTGTGGGACGTGTCCCAAAGGAGCACAGCCACACACACAAACACACCCCGCAGCAGTAGGCCATGATTTCTTAAGAATCTTAATAATCTGATTCTTGATGTTTTGTTTTTGCTCCTGGACATAAACCTTTTAAGCTCCAAATTATTAGTTTTACTACCCCTCTTTCTCAGCTGTAATCAGGCATCAGTGTCTTGAAAACAGTCAATAGTTAACAGATAATGTGAGCCGGGGATGAGATTCATTTGTACATATGTGAATTACACTGGTCAGCAGCCAAGAAGTTGTCAGGTTTTCAACTGTTTTAGGGTCAAGGTGATGAGCTGAATCCAAAAATCACATTGTTTTTGCTCAATCAGGTCAACTTTATGAACTATAGAGCAACATAAGCATCAAAATGCATGACTTGTTCTCACATCTGGATCAGTTTCCTGAGAATCTGGATCTATGATGATGAGCAGGAGGAGAGATTCCATCAGGACAGGAAAGAGACGGAGACGTAATATTCAGTTTACATGTGTTTACTATTTATTGTTCAATTTCACGAAATCGAAGTTTGTAACAAATAATTCAGACACTTTGTTGGAAAACATTTTTTTTTCTCTTAAAACCTTTTTTGGATGAGAAATATTAACAGAAACAAACTGATAATGTCACAAAAGTGTCTTCACTTTAGTCAGAAGGTCAGATTTCTGTTAATCAAATTAGAATAAAAACCTGACTAGATTGAGAAAATTGGATATAATTTTTGGATTCAGCGGTGCAAAATATTCAGAATTCAATCGAAAAAATCAGACAAGTTCCAAAAATTATTGTTTTGTAACCTTGGCCTGGTAAATGCAGTGGAAATGCAGGGAGACAAGGCCGTCCTGGTTCCTAGAAAACCTGATCAGTGCAGCACACCACACCACCGACTGGCTGCTTGTTTAACTGAAATCCTGGCACTATGGCGCTCTGCAGCTTCCAGGCTAAATCCGACAAACACTAATGAGTGTGAACTTATTCAAATCAGTCATATGCCAAAGTTTAAAAGGCTTTTTTATTTTAAGGGGTTTTGTGTGTGTATGTTTTTGGTGTGTGTGTGTGTGTGTGTGTGTATTTTATATAGTAGAATATGACATGCTTCATCACGAAACCGCTAGTGAATGAGTAACAGAGGAAACCATGTTTTTTGTTGCCCTTTGGCTGAAACAAACTGCTGAATGTTAAACAGGATCAGCTTTGATTTAACACATCCAGCAGTAAAGACTTACTTTCTAACCAGTTCTGCACTAAATTTTTTTTGGTTAATCTTCTCATTCAGACATTTACCATTTTGTAGAAGATTTTGTAGAAGATTAGTAAGAACATCAGCAAGAGGTCTAAACAAATCTGTTTTCTCTCAAGTATGAGTGTTGGAAAAATAATAGCTTACAGTGCTGGTCAGAAATTTTGATGTAGCAAAATGTAACTGTTATAATAAAAAAAAGAATAATAATAATGTGGTGCTTAAGTTTGAATTTAATACCCAGTTTTCCTCATTCTAAACTTTCCACTAAATCCCAAATTGGTCACAAGTCTGTATTTTGTATGAATGTGAACATGAAGGTAAAGCGCGGTCCACATGACAACACACACACTGCACAGTTAGTCAATTTACCATTTTTAAAATTCTTTTGAAGTTGATGTTGGGAACTTTTACAAAATATGTCTATTTTACACATTTGTTAAAACTGTCACCATGTTGTGACAATATAACATCTTTGTGGTCCAACTGTACAAATACACGGGTCGGTCAGAAACAACCAATCAGGGAAGGGCTAGGCTCTGAATGTTATGCTGTGTAAAATCAGAGGATCAAAGAAAACTTTACATCTAAGGATAATGTACGCCATTACTGCCAAAGCAGTTCACATTGAACCAAAAAGCACTCTGTGATGTGTTAAAGCAATGGTCACTGACTATTTTACTTTATATTTTAAATAATATCTATTCGGATAGAGAACTTCATCAACAATGTCTTTTCTCCTCAACTACAGCAGAACTGAGTTTTTGTTTAAAGGTACAAGGCTTTGACTGCAGGATTCACATGCATGGAAGCAAAGGATATTTTAAGATTTATTATGATGCTGCCTGTCTTTGTGCAGCCATAAAGTCCATAAAGCTGGGCAGATAGGCCTGATGCGAGCCCTCATGAATATTCATTCTGCTCATGTTTGAGTGTAGAACATGCATATGATCAAATGCCAACAACCAGTTGAAGTGTTGCTACTTGCAGAGATTTGTGGCCCACATTATGTGTTTTAGTGGCCCATTATGTCTGCTTAATATCACACTGTAAATCAGTGAGGTAATTTTCCACTGGTGAGTGGGCAGGACAGGTAGGGTTGCACCACAGCAATGGGAATGGAGGGGGAGGATGTGTAAGGATGAAGGCTGTTGAGGAGAGGCAAGAACAAGATAAAGAAAACCTTCACTACATCGACAATAAAAGACAACGGGACAAAACAAGTCAGAAATCCACTCCCTGGAGCAAAAATGAAGTGTGACTGAATACACAAATCCTGCTTTACAAGTTCAACATTATAATCTAAACACACTGAAAAAATTTTCAGGTTGTGTGGGTTTAAGGTGATGGACGGATGGAGGAGCATCTATTTTTTTTTCTCAAACTTCCTGTAAAAGTTAGCTGTAGCCTACTTCCACACAGTGAATGAGACTTGGCTTCATTTTTATGTTCTCTTCTTACCATCACAGCTTTTAAAAGAAAAAAAATATATATTATTCTTTTCACTCAAATGTAAAGGTCCTTTGTAAATTTAAGATTTCCCTCAATCTAACATGGAAAAATGTTAGATTTTCCATTAGAAGAAGTGACTTCTTCTAATGTCACTTAGAAGAACTGACATTCAAAGCAAAAACTGGTCAGCTTACTGTATGTAAGAGGCAACGATGAACTTCAAATTGGAAAAGAAATATTTTAAGCTTTTTTTTTTCGCAAGGAATGTACATTAGCTGCTTCACAATTAGTGTGAAACAGCAAATGCACATGGTGGTGACAAGAATATTCCACCACTAGTTTGATATTTTGTCGCACTTAAATGGTTGAATTTGTCAAACAAATTTTATTTCCAGACAAGCAAATCCAAAAATCAGTTTTCAAATAATAATAAAAATACTACTCAAACCTGACAGTTTTTTTTTTTTTTTTTGTCTACAAAAGTTGA
Organism: Poeciliopsis prolifica; assembly: GCF_027474105.1. Lineage (NCBI taxonomy): Eukaryota > Metazoa > Chordata > Actinopteri > Cyprinodontiformes > Poeciliidae > Poeciliopsis > Poeciliopsis prolifica. The sequence goes on along the minus strand of NW_026562435.1, from coordinate 913,849 downwards.
TGGTGTCACCCTTGGCAACATCTGCCATGAAGTGATAACCAAAGGAGGAGGTTTTATGACAGGTTTTATGAAAATGTGTTTGATGATGATGATAATACAAGGCTTGAATTAGAAGTGTCTGTTAGCTTCCAATTATCCTGTCTGTAGACCATTAATTAATGAAACTACCAAAGACAAACTTCATCGACTTACAAACTGGATATTTTGTGAAGGAAACATTCAGTCACCAACCAGGTCTAATGCTTTAGGTGTTTTGAAGGTTCAGTGTAGCATAAACCTCAGTGAGTCTTAATGATTCCTTCTTTAAGATTGTTCAGCTAATTTGCTCTCTTCACATACTTGTTCATTTCTTACAAACCTGGGTTTTTTCTTCCTTTCAGGTATCCAACAACGTTGTAAATCTTCTTGTAGGACATCTGGTTTCCAATAGTCACAGTAATCTTCTTTCGTTCTGGGATAAAAACAGATCAAAAAATAAATTACAACATGTATTCTGTTTATTCAGTCTGTTCAACAATGACACAGCCACTGTTTTCGATCTCAATCAGCAGCTTCAGGTTCTGTGGTAAACCAGGTCTTCTTGCTCTTCAGGAGGAAGAAAATGGCTCCGTTTTCCACTATGCCTCACTATTCTTCACTCTCGGCTTCTCCTGCCATCAGCTCTACATTTACACAATTGCTGGCCACACTTACCTGCCAAATTTTCTGCTCTGTCTGAAATGTCTCCAGCCTGCTGCTCATTCACTCACCACCCACAGTCCCTCGCCTCCTGCCTCTCAGTGCAGTCCACTCAGTCATAAGACATTTTCCCTTCCTTTATCTTTCCTCTCTATTCCCTTCCATCATCATGCCCTTCTCTTGACTTTTACAATACTGGAACTAGGTGAAAACGTCTTTTTAACATTATCATATTGCAACCACACAACTTAATGAGTATTAAGATTATACTTGACAAACTAAATCAGACGTTTATACATGTCAAGTCAAACAGATGATACATGACTTTTGAGAACTTTTTAAAGATTTTAGTGACCCTGCTGAAGAAAAGCGTGAACACATGGTCCAGATAGAACATATATAAAATGTATTTTTGACATTTCTTCAAAGTAGTTTTGGCCCTAGTGGCAATCACTTAACAGTAGTAGACAAGACAGCGGGTTATGAGAGAGGGGAGAAGACATGGGGCAAAGGTCAACTGGAAAAGCCAATTAACCAAACAGTCATGATTTCAGACTTTGGCAGGAAGCCAGAGAATCCAGAGAGATACCTGCAAACAGGAAACCTGTCAAATCTTTTTACCCTTTTATTCTATCAATTTAAGTAACTGAACACTTGACTGGGACCGACACATGTTCGGTCCCAGTCAAATTTCTCCACCCTCAAAATGGTAACCTGTTATCTCTTGTGGAGGTTTTTCATCTTCCAAATGTAATATTTTTATCTCCTCTCCAAAAGCACCTTTATCATCTTCAAGAGGAGGGACTGGAGAAACAGTAACTTTGGTTGTGACTTCCGGGTGTTTCTCTTCATTTCTTCATTACGTTTTCATAAACGTAAATGAATCCCTTTTGGTACATGTATTCACTGCAGTGACTGTCTGCAGTGAAGACATGTTTGTCATCAGCCTTCACAGTTTGTTGTCCTTTCATTAAGTTTGTTGTCCTTTCATTAAGTTAGTAAAAGTGGGTTGGCTCTTAATCCCCACAGAAAACAGAGGGCATGTTGTACCGCTCCATCCCACATTGTGCAGGCACATCACTGGTCTGATTGGGAATCACTTGGTGTATTGTGGTCGACCTTTATAGAAAAAAACACTAGTACATTGTTGTCAGGGAGGTAGTGATTTTCTTTAAGGTTGACCCACATCCTAACGTTTCCTCCCCAAACAGAGACATTGGTGGGAGCTGTTGCCAGTGGAAGGACAACCAAGGGGCCATTGCTCAGTATGTCACAAAAATCATTTTCACATTTTGCACAAGAGTTTGCATTGTACAAATTTATCTGTGTCACCGCCAAATGAGTCCAGTCAGACCAACACAGACTCCAGCAACGTCCAGCAGGTCAAAGTCTGTGGCCGATACAGATCTAAATATCGGACTGGTGCATTTCTAAAACAAATAAATTTTAACGTTTTGTTTTGATTTGTGGAACTAAATTTGTTTCGTTTCAGCTCAAATTTCCATTTGGCTTCAAAAACTGATGAAAAAAAATATTTTAAGCAGTTAAAATTTAAAAACGTGAAACTGCTGCAGTTTTTGGCTGGCAAATTAATATGAAAAGGAGACAAAAAGTTAACTTTCAAATGACATTCGAGCATTCTTGATTTATTTAAGAAACCTATTTTACATGTGATTTCTTTTTAATCAATGGTATTCATTTTCTTTGGATTTGCACTTGATTTTACTTGACTCAAAAAGTAAAAATATGTTTATGTCTAAGAGTTTATGCTAGGTAGGATAGGTTGTAAAAATAATTTTTATATCAAAACTATTTTGGAGTTAACATCTGTGACATCACAGCCTAAATGGGAAGATGAGTTGTAGAAATTGTCATTGTATCATTATTATAATATAAAGTTCTTCACCTCATATTCACAAACACCATTAAACTCAGATGAGTTTTGGGGAAAGAATTGCTAAAATTACTGTAACTGTGCTTTATTCAGAAATGAGAAGCACCGAAAACATCCACACGCATGCATACACACACAACCACACAACCACACACACACTTCTGGGAGATTCACGTGACTTAGCAGTCAGTGGAAGCTGTGACTGCCAGCTCTGCTGCCTTGCTGGATGGCTGTGAGCTCAAGGGGGCTGATGGCTGGATATCTGAGGGAAAATACAGACGAACCGCCAGTAAAGATGTGAAGCGGGGGCTCAAACTGTGTGTGACAGAGGTCCCCCGCCTGCAGCACCACAGCATGACAACCCACTTTCCCCAGCTCCGCTCCACGCCGCTCCTCCGACCCTCCCAGTCCGCCTGTCTGCTTGCCCTCTCGCCCCTGTTTAATGCATTATAAAAATTCACTGCTCTCTCTTATCTGAGCCACATAACCCATTTATCACTCTTGACAATGGCCACAAATGACTACAACTAAAGAGAGGGGATGGAACATGTGGCCCTTATGTGTATTCAGTCTGCAGACATGCAGATGCAGAGAGATTTGTCAAATAGCGATTCCCCTTCATGATAAATGAGTTTACAGATAGGGCCGTTTCTGCAGGTAAGAGCTGCAGAAACGGCAGCTCTTACCTGCCGTTTCTTCTCTGAAAAATCTTTTCAGAGAAGATTTAGTTATTTAAAGACACTAAAATGTGTCTGCGATTCTTGCAGCATAAATCAAACATAGTATCAAACCTGTATTCATAAAAAAAACATATACCTGGCCCAGACAACCGTTTGTTTCATTTGTTCATGACATCCTAATTTAACAGCGTCACAGTAAGAAAAACCTGCTGGAAACTATAGAGACTTTTTGACTTCCTCTGATTCATTTTGTGCTTATGAAAAAAGGACCAAACATGTTCAAGACATGAGGAAAACAACGGTGAGTCTCTACAGGTTTGGTCCTGTGGGTACAATTTCCTGTTGGCTAACGGTGACACTTCCTGTTTAAATAGTCCAAGTGTAAACATAGGTCTATTCAGCCACTCTGTTGTGCAGGAAAGACATGGGTTCACACATTACTATATTTGGGTGAGAAATGTTTAAAAAACACCTGAATAAAAAAAATTCAAGTCCTGGCTGAAGATCTGAAGTCCTGTTGTGAGAGAAGGTCACGAGAAGGCAACAATCTGCCTGCGGCTTCTGAGAAGACGCCTTGATCCTGTCAATGTTTTCAAGTGTTGGATTAGAAGAGATTCGATAGAAACGGCAAAATTCAAAATAACTTCACAAAACTTTTAAAAAAGTTCAAACCTCAAGGCTTGGAGGAGATGACTCCATTTTTCTGAAAAGTGCGGTCCATTATGCTTTACAACTGCTACACATTGTTTATTACAGCGATGCATGACGTCTTCATCAGATGAAGTTATGAAATGGATGTTCAAAATAAATAGACACGCATCATTAGCGTTTTTTCTTTGACATTTTAAAAATTTGCTTAAAATTTGCAAACTGGACAGAAATATAACTAGTGACTTTCATAGCATCTTCTTTGTTAGCTTCAAACACTGAAGCTAACACTAACTCTAATATGATCACTTTTTGTTTTACCAAAAAGTAATCTAATACCTTACTTTTTCAAAACCAACAATCATATTAGTTACTTATCTATTACTATTTTTCTAATTTTTCTTAAAAAAAATAAATAAATAAAAAAACATATCAAGGAATCAGTAACATAACAGTGATTGCTGCAGACTGTGTTGACGACAAAGTCTCATCTAGCTTATCTCAACATGGCCATCTTCTGTGCCATGAAAGGAAAGTAACTTTATTGGTTCAGTCTTTGAAATAATCAAAAATTGTTTACTTCACTATAGGGTGGAGATTTTTTGCAGATAAATGATGCCTGGCCAAGTCTGGAACAGGAGAAGTTGTAGTTTTTTCCTGCTATGAAGGGTTTAGATAAAACCTTTTATTACTAATATCTCCTTTTCAGTGCTAAAAATTTTGAGTTTTGCTTAGATTTTTTTTTCTACCTTCAATCTGACAGCCTCCAGAATTCTTAGAAGCTCTTTATCAACTAAATATATTTCTCCTCATGCATCTGAAAAATATTAAGTAAAACAGACATTGTGTCTGAAATGTTGCTTTAAGTACCATGGACAAAACCTTTGTTTAGTTTATCCCAAATATGAATTTTATTTTTGAGGAGCACTGGATTTGGATTTTTGACTTCACCTCAAAAGTTTTTAAATGTACTTTTACTGCTTTAACCATCTTTTCACTAACAGTCTATGTATCTGTTTTCTGGTTCATTTTTATTTATGTGCTGTGAGAAGTAGATGAACTTGACCCGTCTAATTGTACGCAATCAAAATGATGAACAGAAGAAGCAGAATTTTTTTGAAGTGTTCCTTCGAGAAAAAAAAAAAAAACCTAAACCTTTTATAAATTCACAGTTAAACATGTCTGACCACCTAAATTTTAGGATTTATTGTATCAGAACATAATAAAAAGGATCTGTGGCCTCATGCATATGAGGTATGGTCACACAGAAACTTGGCCTTTGTCCAGTTCCTTTCAAGAATTCAGTTGGCTCAGAAATAATTTACCTTGGAAATGTCTGGTCTTTTTCATTCAAAGCACAAAATATATTTGAGGCAAATATTTATACAAACCACCTTTTGGTAAGGTGGTCTGCAAGGACACAGGCAGAGTACATGACTGTTTTCAGGGGGAAAACAAAAGTAACAGTTATTTGGAGGAATTTCAGACATTCACATACTGATGGAAGCAAACTGCTACACTGTAGCCACAGCTGCCTGCACCACCCGGCCCTCTGACCACAGGCAGGTAGGCAGGTGAAGCATCTTGCACAACGACTGAAACAGACGGAGCTGGGATTGAACCGGCAACCCACCAATCATTGGACGAATTACCACTGTCAACACCATCGTTCTTCAAAAATAAGAATTAGAGACTTTTTCCCCACATTGTTATAATTGGGTATTTGTGTGGCGATTTTGGGGAATGAGATTCATTTAATACAACTTGGGATAAGACTAACAAAATGTAGACAACTTGAAGCACTTTGAATACTTTCTGGATTCTCTTTGCACTAATTTACATAGATTTCTTAAGGTGTGTGGATTCATTGGGTTGTTACCGAGATCTGGAGTGAACTTTCATTCAATGGGCCCAATGCGAGACATAGATATTCATCAGAGCTTTTTCTACATGCTATGCATGTTATATTGGCTCTACTTTTTAGTTTAAGTAAGATAAACCGAACTGGAACATTTTATATAGAACTACATGTTGTATCTAATCTTTTTCTACTACCTTCAGTCCATGCCGTCTAAACTGCTGTCTTATCACAGAAAAAGCATTCCAGTGACATCCTCTGTCCAGTTTTTAATGCATATTAAAAACTAGATCATTTTTAACGTCCAGTTTTTACTGGATATTAAAAGTACATTTAAGAAACAGTAGTCATTGAAAGTGGGGAACTTCCACATCTCAATCAATATAGGTGTAATTAAAGGGCCTGGGAGTACTTTTTATAAAGCCATTTTAAGTTGTTCTGCTTCGCTCGATTCTCCCTGTGCACCAGTGCAGTAATTGCTGTTGAAATTTGGGACATCTTCAGTGAGGAAGAGGAAGAGGAGAGTAAAAAATAAGAATCACATGAAACAAAGAGCTGCAGAAACCCACCAAGAACAGGTTTAATGGCATATATGACAGGAACGTTCTTTTTGGTCCTGTCATATATTTTACAGTCTGAATGGTCTCCTTTACTGCAATTACTGATTTCAAACATACTCCAATTAGGTCTCCATAACCCACAATGTGATCATGTCAGTCATTCAGCTTCTGCTGTGGCTACTTCTTTTGTTCCCCCTGAACTCTTTGTGTCACACAGGTTCAGACTGCTTCCTACTGAAAAACGTAAAAAAGAAAACCAGGACTTAAAGCTGCAAGCAGTGGTAAACTTCTCATACACCTCTGCACCAATCACAAACACATTTTAACCCTTTAAAACTTATATACTTCACTTAAAAAGCTAACCTTCTTGAGGAGCCACTGGTCTTCACTGACATTATTCAGGATCCTGGACACGACAAACACCTTACAGCCTGAGTTGTCAACTACACCATTGAGAAATAAATATATGGATATTTTAACTAATTCTAGGGCCAGATTAAGGATTAGTCTTATTATGAAAATAAAGTCGGCATATTATCCTGATATGACTTTATTCTGGTAATGTTATGACTTTTTTTTTATGGTATGGACTATTTTGTACAATTATGACTTTATTCTCATATTTTTACAAATTTATTTCAATAGTACAACTATCCTTGCATAATTTCTTCTTTATTCTGGTAATTTCTCTTAGGTTAATTTTTAAAAATCACTGACCCTGGCTCTAATACTCTGTCGTACTAATCTGTCTTTTATTTTCCATTAAATAAATACTGTAAAGTAGTGAGTGTACATTTATTGATCAACTTCATTTATTTATCCATAAAGCCAACACTGCCTGAGAGTGTGAAACTAAAGTCAAGTTCCTTTTTTGTTGCAAAAACATGGCCAAGAAAGCCGATTCTGATAATTATACATTGTTGAAGAAATAGTTAAAACCAACAAGAACAAATGATTCAAAACTACTGCAATAGTCAACAGTTCAAAATATTACAGTTTCCAAACAGAAACACTCTCGTAATCATACATTTTACTGTGTCATAATGGTATAGCTAATCTCACTATTCAATCTCCGAAGTTTGAAGCGAAGTGGACAGAATCAATACAAACAAACACAAACAGGCCTGTAATCACAGAGACAGGGTGGAAATAAAGTGCCTATGCAAAGTTTTTACCCCACTGGTTGTTTTTCTCTTTCCATTGCTTTTATAAATCAAACATGATCAACAGCATTATGAATATTTTGACAAAAACAACAACAAAAAACATAACAAAAAGACCCCTTTGATATTTAACATCAAAGTTATAACTGTTTCTGCAAAATAATGACAATGAAGAATATGTATATATAAAAAAGTGGGACTCTGAAATGAAAGGTCAGATATTATATGACACTACATATTTTTAGTAAAGAAAACTACTGCTATAGTCCATTAGGTATTATGTATTTGAATACAGTGCGGTATTTAAAATATTGCCAGAAAACAATTCAAGGAAAGGCCACAGCTCTTAGGTCCTTCTCAACAGAATCTGGAATGTCATAACTTTCCCTTTCAGATTGACAGTTCATGACATTCATTTACTGCAGTCCATGTAGTAGATGAATGTGAAATATTTTTCAACACACACACACACAAAAAAAAAAAAAAAAAAAAAAAATATATATATATATATATATATATATATATATATATATATATGTGGCTTTGACATTTCAGCAATCAGCTCCAACTAGCTCTATTAAGCAGCTGCCCAAGCAAGATGAAAGTTAAATTATTCATGCTTACAAAGCAGGAGCAGGAAATCATTTCACACCAGCCATTTCCACAGATCATCAGGTAATTTAATAATATAGGCTTAAAATCAAGGTGGAGGTCAATGTGGGGACAGGAGGACTGACAATGTCCAAACACAAGCTCCACCTGACTGCAGTCACTCTATTCCACTTTGACCAGATTTAGTTCAACATTCATTTCTGTTCTGCTGCTTTAGTCTCTCAACAAGGCCCTTCATGAAAACATGACTATATCAAAGAAATCCCCTTTTTCCTATTCTGGAAACAGAACATTTACATGAACAATGAAACAAACAAAAATATTACTATGAACATATAGTACATAAACTTTTAGTTTATTAAAAGTGGATAAACTATCAGTGATGCTCAGTGATGATGATGAACGACTTGCAAGTAAAATAACAGGTTTTGGTGTCTGCATGTTCTGAGTCAGCACACTGTCCAATGGAAAAGGCAATTTATGGCCAGCTTCAGTGGATGGTTCCAAACTGCCATGTTCATGTCTCCAGGCCTGCTGCTCCTCGCTCCTACTGGAGCAGGAAGCAGGAAATAGGAAGCCTCCCCTGAGGTCAGGAGAGTTTCTGTAGGTGACTCTTTCTTGCAGAGCAGACAAACCTTCAATATTTTACTGTTCTGGTCAGGCCTATAAATATTTCTTCTGGACACAGCTGGCTAGATGGTTAAAGTTTTGTCCTGATGGACAGTGAACCACCATTCTGTTTAAAGTTTTCTGCAGCCTCTATCAGGTTTTCCTCCTGGATTGCTCCATGTTTAGCTCCATAAATTCAGTCTGCCTTTCCTGACCCTTGCAAATGAAGGCTTCCTTCCTTACAGCATGGCGCTGCCACCACCATGTTAGCAGGGTTGGTGTGGTCAGGATGAAGTGGTATGTCAGGTGTTCATCACACATTTGTGGCTCCGATGTTACAAAGAGTGAAAAACGCATTAAGAGGACTTTTGTGAGGCATGGTGCATATGAACACAAAACACAGCAACAACAGAGGAACAAGAATCCTGAGGCTGCCCAAGTCATCTCTCTGGTCTCCAAAGAGCAATTAAACAAGGGCCAGCCAATGCAGCCACCTTTAATTGAACTATAATTAAAAAAGAAAACATAAGTGTAAAAAGAGACTTGGCTAGAAAGCAAAAAAAAATAAAAAAAAAAATGGAAAAGAGGCAAGCAGATGGAAACAATTGATAGTGGGATCCCAGGTGTAGTCATGGGTGCAGCTAATCGATTGGTGACAGAACACGTCTCTCTCACTCTTAGGCTTAGTCTTCCACTCAGTCTCTGTCCCTCCCAGTTCATCTCCAAGTTTCATTCAATTGATGCTGTGGAAGGAGCCGACCCAGCAGGTTCATTCAGTGTGGGTTAGAGTCAGTACACATTGTAATCACATTTGTGATACTTCAAACTGTTCAGTCCATAACCAGTAAAAACATCGATAGAATAGGCATAACATCCAACATCAGGACACTGGACATCAGCTGTCCTTTCAGACCACAGATAATGACTTGCTTCCAACAAAAAAAAAACACACAGAGTGCAGCAAACACATGAAACAGCAAACACATGAAACAGCTTCTGCACTATAAGATCAATACTTTTGTCAATATTGAATGTGTCACTTATTTGCTGAGTGACTCCTTCAGACAGCACTGATGCACAACGGTGACAAACAACTGTGCACACTTGTGTGTAGCTAATATCTGAGCAGCGGAGGAGAAGGACAGCATCCTGTTTTCCAGCCACTGGCCAGCTGCTTGGATTTATTGGGGAATAAATGAAAATGGATGGAATGTGATGGAGTGTGCACACAAGAAATGAGGGAACATGCTGTCAGCAGGAGATGATGGTGGACAAACGCCTGGGTGGAAGACAGTGGGACAGATCAGAGGAGCAGTGGAGGTGACTGTGTAATTGATACTGATAAGTAGTTTTTTTTAACTCCTGTGGAAATCTGCCAACACAAAGAAGAGGGGACTTCTTTCAAAAAAAAAAATCTTAGCCTACAACATTACAAATGAAATTATAATTTTATATATTTTTGCCAAGTTGTAGCAGTTTTATTTTATTATTTAAAGCTGGGATATCAGTTGAGAGGCACAGAAGTCTTTATGCTGCACATGAGCCTTGTAGAGAATAGAAGGTTGATCCTAAATTTGAGAATACAGAAAAAAAAAATACTGGATTTATGTTTGAAGCGAGGAGAACAGGCAACAGGACTGTTGGACTGATGAACAGGACTGATGTTACAGAGAAGATGCTAGCATCTACTGACATGTAATCTATAGGCACCTTGTGACCAGGGTACCTATGCCCAATGGACTCAACCCAAAGTCCTGTCTATGGCCCAAATTAGAGAGACTTCCCTAATTCATTATCCTGCAGCTGCACTCAGAGCTGACCAAAGCAATTTCCATCTGCCAGCCGTGTTCTAAATAAATATGTGTTTCACCAAGCAAGCCTAAAACAAGCAGTTGGTGAGTACAACACCTGATCTGAGACTTCATTTGCAGTAATAGTTGGAGAACTCTCATTAAAACTTGTGATATGCCAAACGTGGAAAAAAACAAAAAACAAACAAAACAAAACAAAACTGAAAAATATTCATTCATTCTTCAAACTTGAACATTTCAAAAATATAGGTTGTTTAACTGAATGGACTATAGGTTGTTTGGACTGAATGATCACAACTTTTTTTTTCCAAAGGTCACATCATAAAAATATAAAAGAGTATTTTGTAATGTACTAAATCATCTAAACCAGATGGGGTCAACTTTGCATTTCCCTTAATTTATTAAAGGTAACATATCAACGAATATCACTGCTGATCTGTTGAAATCACACAACTTATAGAATAATTTGATTTGTGTTTTACAAAAAGATAGCAAAGCTGATGAGGCCCAATGAGAGACAAAGTTAAAAAATGCTACAGTTAAAACAATTCCATCAGTAGCTCTGCATCCAAAAGATGTAAAATAAATCAATATTCATGATATTTTAGGTTTTCAGGGTCCTGTCAGTGTCTTGACTTTATTTTTAGATGTGCACACTGTTGTCACATCATGCTATCAAATGAGACAGTTGCAGGATGTTTGGCTCATGGTTCACATGCTAGCTATGATCAATATAATCAATAAGTCATATTGTGTGAAACATTCTGTGTTTTACAAACACATAGCAAAGCTGATCAGCCCTCTGATGAGGCCCAATGAGAGACAAAGTTAAAAATTACTACAGTTAAAACAATTCCATCAGTAGCTCTGCAAATAATTTTTTGTGCTCACCTGTGTTGGGAGGCATGGATAAAAGAGTGCAGGCATCTGCTCCCTGTCCCACTGATGGCGACGACAATAAAGTCTTGGCAAGGAAGGCGGAGATGGGCTGAACCAGCAGGGATGTGAGACTCCCTCCAGACCCAGCTAGCACGGAGAACAAAACAAAGGACAGGCAAGAAAAAAAAAAAAAGACAATTAAAGACTATCTTTTGGATCTTCCTGCAAACCAACAAAATGACATTTTATGCAGTGTAGTTTATAAATTGTACTAGATTAAGATTCTTACTCTGCATTGTGATATAGTATATGTTTTAAAATCACTGACAAGATGCCAGTTGATGCTGTTCAATAAAATAAAATATACTCAGTCCTTCTTGATTTTAACATTTTTTTAAAAAAGTACAAACAGGATCAGTTGGAGATGAGGATACATGTGAAATAAACACTGAATAGGAGCTTAATTAAAAATAAGAGCTAAATGTCTCTTTAATCCGTCTGAGCCCGTCCCTGTTTGAAGCAGTGCAGTACAATAAGATAAAAAAAGGATGTCACTACAAATAATTTAGACCCTTAGAAAACATATCTATTCAATATTTGGATTTTACCAGTTGTATGGCTGTCTCTCGCTATATATATGAGCGACTGGCAGCCCAAATGAACCAGCTGCTACAAAGTGGGACTCACCCTGAATGGTTAACTGAAGGGCGGACAATCCTAATCCAGAAGGATCCAATAAAGGGTCCAGTCCCACCCAACTACTGACCAATAACCTGCCTCTCCACAACCTGGAAGCTCATGTCAGGTATCATAGTAGCCAAGATAAGCAAACACATGGAGAAACACATGTGGTATCAGTGTAAATAGCAGAGGAGCCAAACACCAATTCCTCATAGACCACACAGTTGCCAGAGACTGCAAAACCCGAAACACCAACCTGTGCATGGCTTGGATTGATTACAAGAAAGCCTATGACTCAATGCCGCATACTTGGATCATTGAATGCTTAGAGATGTATAACATCAACAGGACTTTGAGAGCCTTCATTGCAAACTCGATGAAGCTGTGGAAAACCACCCTTGAAGCCATCTGTAAACCACTTGCACAAGTGTCCATCAAATGTGGCATATACCAAGGAGATGCTCTGTCCCCGCTACTGTTCTGCATAGGCCTGAACCCCCTCAGCCAAATTATCAACAAGACTGGCTACGGATACCGACTCAAAAATGGGGCTAACATCAGTCATCTTCTCTACATGGATGACGTGAAGCTGCACGCCAAGAGTGAGCGAGACATCGACTCACTGATCCACACCACCAGGATCTACAGCACGGACATTGGGATGTCATTTAAACTAGAGAAATGTGGTCGGCTGGTCACAAAGATATCAGTAAATCCTACCAATGGCTGGAAAAAGCTGGACTCAAGGACAGCACAGAGGCCCTCATCCTGGCCGCCCAGGAACAGGCCCTAAACACCAGAGCAATAGAGGCCCAGATCTACCACACCAGACAAGACCCAAGGTGTAGGTTGTGCAAGGAGGCCCCTGAGACAATCCAGCACATCACAGCAGGGTGCAAGATACTGGCAGGGAAAGCGTACATGGAGCGACATAACCAAGTGGCAGGCATAGTGTACAGAAACATCTGTGCAGAATATGGACTGGAAACCCCGAGATCAAAGTGGGAAACACCCCCAAAGGTGGTGGAGAACGCCAGAGCTAAGATCCTGTGGGACTTCCAGATCCAGACAGACAAAATGGTAATGGCGAACCAACCAGACATTGTTGTAGTGGATAAACATCAGAGGAAAGCCGTTGTGGTAGATGTAGCAATACCAAGTGATTGCAACATCAGGAAAAAAGAGCACGAGAAAATGGAGAAATACCAGGGCATCAGGGAAGAACTAGAGAGGGCCTGGAAGGTGAAGACCACAGTGGTGCCTGTGGTCATCGGGGCCCTCGGGCAGTAACCCCCAAACTGGATCAATGGCTACAACAGATCCCAGGAACAACATCAGACATCTGAGTCCAGAAATGTGCAGTCCTTGGCACAGCCAAGATACTGCAGGACCCTCAAGCTCCCAGGCCTCTGGTAGAGGACCCGAGCTCAGAGGATAAGAACCACCCGCGGTGGGTGAGAAGGGAATTTATATATATATATATATATATATATATATATATAATATATATATATATATATATATATATATATATATATATATATATATATATATAAAACACATTACAACAATATACAACCTTTTTACATTGCAACAACAACAATAAATTGCTAATGATAATTTTAAATTTTAGAAATTTAAATTGTTCCAAACAGCAGCCCAGATGCCATTAAAGGGGAATGAATACTTTTGTGGATGCCAATTTATAACAACAGCTGTGACTCATTGGTTTAGACAAATATATGCCACATCAGTGATGCATCTATCAATATCTGGTCTTTGCTTGAGGATATACCACCCGACTTCATTCTTCAAAAGAAACTTGCTTGTCCTTAATTATAACAAATGCACAAAGTTTTTCAAATTACGACAGGACCAAGACAAAATGATGATACATGCTCAAAAATGATATGTAACATTTCTCCAACTATTCATCAGCTGAACAAATGATGATGGTCACAGTTTTTTCCCCAAGAAAACTGAGTAAATGAGTAAATTAGTTACTATTAATCTCTATAACTGCAACACAATTCACCAAAAAACAAATCAAAAACCTTTCTATCATATGTGATGAAGTCAGCTGTTCTAACCACTGCACAAACAAGTTCAGTAAGAATTTTCAATCAGATGTGTTCACAAGAAGAAAATGGAAACTCAATGCAGAAAGACCTTCCAACCCTGACTCTAATTTAACACTTTTATAAAATCTAGCTTGCATAAAATATCATTATAAACAAGACATATGTTGGTTACATGTGACCTTTATTGTCTCAAATCTGTAGAGAAGTTTATCTCAGAAAAATAAAATGTGTATGCAAATTCTCAGAAATGTCTTAAATACTGTTTTGTTCCATTTTCTTGCCAATATCCAGATAATCTACAATCAGTAATAACTCAGTAAAACAGGGTCAGTGTTGCCAAATATCTAATTTCTTCAGATAGTTTTATTATGTGTACTCAAGTATCTTATGATGCATCACATTATATCCCAGCTACCCTTGCAGTTGATACATATTTTGTTCTAAGTTTGTTAAGGATCAATGTTCTAACCTTAGCAGAAAGGAGAAGTTCACCATCCAATGGAAAATCCCTCGGGGACTGTTTGAACCAAATTTATGGTGGATGACTTTCTGCCACACTTCTAGAAAGTGTCACTGCAGCACTCCAGCCCACAAGATGATTAATAATCCATGAACCACATGGGAGACATGACAAGAGGGTGTACAGGGATGGGAGAAGGCAAAGGGGTGAGAGACTGAGAAAGGAAAGGCAGCCAGAAGTAAAAATGACAGCGCAAGTCTTGAGACATTTGGAGAAGATTGGAAAGAAAGAAGTCCTGGAGGAGAAGAGATGAGGGTATGGAGAGGAGGGGAGCAGATAAGACAAGGGGTGAATAGCAGATGAAGTGGCAAGAGAAGAAAAACTTTAGAGAAGATGAGCGGAGAGGAAACCGAAGAGATGAGAAGACTTAGAGGAGAAGAAGAGGTCGTGCTGAGGCAAATAGAAAGGATATGTGCAGAAGAGCTTGGAAAGACACTCAAGAAGAGTGCAAATGAGAAGTGGACCAGGTTCAATAAGTAACCGTTTGAGATTGACCATTACTTGCTTTAGATCAAAGCCTAAAATATGAATGAAAAACCACAAATGCAACAATTCAATCATAGAAAAATCTATTGTCAGTTTCTTTGTGTTAAATAAATAAACAATTTAGTTATTTATTATTTAAAAATTTAGTACTTATTTCACATCTCGTCGGAGTCATGCAGAACTGATCTAATTGTTTCCATAGCAACAGCATTTGCTTAGGGGAAGTTTGCTTTGTAAAAGAATAGGCTGTGAAACCACAATTACTGATTTGGCAGTGACTTCAGAAGACTTTGGGAACAATTGTTCCCTTGCTCCCAAAAACAAAACTGACCCAGCTGGAAAAAACAGAAGAGAGTTCCTACACATGTTCAGATTGAAAAATAGGTGGGTGAATGCCAAACACTTTTCCCCAAGAGAGATCTCCCTACTTCTAACGGAACTGAGAGAGAAAAAACTGACACCAGACTTGGGAAGACAGTTTGAAAAAGCACCAAGCTGCATTAGTCTGGTTTGAGGTGATTCTTCTGGAACCTGTTGGAGAAAAAAATATCCCAACTTCAGAACGAATGCTTTTAACTTAAAAGTGCTCTGTGGTTCCTCCTATCAATATGAGAGTCTGGGTGAGAAGGCACCATGTCAGAAAAATGAAGTGGAAGCTGCAGGATCTTCAGAACAAACAGGTCTACTGATTATCCCTCTGTCTGGACACAAGATTAAAATAAAATAAAATACAATAAAAGCCAAAATAAATGGTTATATGCCAGACATAGAAAACTGGGATGCACTCCATGCCATGATGTTCAGAATTTAGGATTTATTGCATCTTGTGTTGTTGCTATTGCCAGTGGGGAGATTGAGGAAAATATATTAACCAAACAGTCGTGATTTTGGACTGTGGCAGGAAGATGGAGCCCCTGGAGAGAAACCTGCAAACAGAAAACCTGTAAAATCTCTTTACCTTTATCTCTTGAATTTTCTTGTCTTTGGTCATAAATACTCATAAAAGTATCATATATGGAAGAGCCTTTAGTTTGGACATCTTGAACAGTCTTGGTGACCCATTGGGTTCCAATGAATGTATGACTGATAAAAATCCAGCCTGACAAAACAAATTTTTTTATGCTCATGTAAAAACAGGAAAGTCCTTGTTCCAATCCTTATTTCTTTCCTCACAATCTTTTAAGTATTTTCTTATAATGCTTCTCATTTTTCTCCTGGAATTAACCACTCTACAGCCCTTCTCCTCTTTTCTCCATCCTCTGAATGTTCAGTAAAGCGAGAACTCAACAAATCAATAGTTGGGCAGCATCTACGCTCTGTAAATCAGCCTTTCCATTACTGGACACTGATATTGACTGATACCTGGATTGACAGACTGGCTCTAAAGTGCAATTTTTCTTTGTGTGTTGGTGGGTCTGTGTATATGTGCAGGGCACTGACATCTTGACATATTCACAGAGGCAAGACATCTGCTGTTACAATGATGTAGAGGGGAGGCAGAAATCAGCCAACTACTTAGATGAAAAACTGTCAAGAAGCCTTTGAGGAACTGAAAGTAACCATTGGCTTTCCCCAACTGATGTCTTTGTATCATTGGCAGTGTTCCAGCTTATGTTTTGTTTTTGCCTCAAGAAAAAATAACTGACATCATTCTAATAATTTCTATCTAAATCTAACAAAAAGGAGGAAGCTACTATGTGGACATGGGGTGACAACTGTAAAAGGTTTCATTATACAGTGACGCTATTGGAGCCTTATTATGTAATGTTGAAAATTACATAATACATATTGCTATGTTTCCTCTTTCAAATCAAATGTATTTTGTTTCACTACTTTAAGCATGATAACATAAGGTTGGAAGATTTTTAATAATAGACAATGTTCTTTTCAGGAGGTCAAATATGTGGTAAAACGTTAAAAAACACAAGTATCTTATGAATGGTTTGATCACATGTAGTCTGTACAAGACTTGGAATTTCTTAAGCACAATAATGTCAATCCCATGACTTTTATTTAAAATGTTTATAATTTTTTAAATACAGAATTCAAAGAGATTTTTATTTTGTGTCAACAAAATAATAATAAAAAAATGATGTTCTTGAAAAGTGAAAATAGATTAAGAAGTATATAATGCACTTTTGTTGTCATTGAACTGACATTAAATGTGACAAATATGAACTAAGCAGCATTTACAGGAACATATGTCCAGCCACCTGGCCAAAAGGCACAGCTGATACAGCAGCTGTGACTAAGAAGACAGAGTGTTCACGGACCAATTGGAAGGCCAGTAGTTCAATCCCTGGCATCTCCACATCATTTATCAAAGTGACCTTGTGGAAGACACAAAACCCCACTTTACCCCTGCACTATGCTTGGTGCATAAAGGATGGAATACTAATAAAAAGCTTTGACTTGAATGTATTACTACATACAACATGTGTCAGTAGATGAGGTTTTTGGTCATGTGTTTGGGGCATGAGGAAGGAGTGAGTCAATTACAAAGAACCAGAGCAGAACTGAAGTAATCCTTACAGTTTTTCATCCTCTGGATAAACCTAGGGATCAACACCAGGATCTCGTCATGGCCCAAAACTTTTGACAAGTAAAATGAGATCTCCTGTGGCACGTCGCCTAACAGATTGATGATCAATCTACACTGCATACATTCTGCAATTTTAATTACCACAACTGCACAACTGTGGAGTCTTCATCATGGAGTGAGCTAAGACTCCACACTAACCTGAAAAAGTCATTTTATGTGACCACTTAGAAATCAGCAATGAGGAGTCGGGGAATATTTGACTGTTGGAAACCTTCCCTGTGGTTCTGACATTAACTCCAACAGTAGCTGCATTTTGATTGACCATATAACTACACAGTTTGACATTTCTAAAATAAATGTGCTAAATGTAAATACACAAATTCTGAAAAACATGTTTTTTGATTCAAAGTTTTGGCTCTAGGCTCATGTGGGGTTTTGGTTCATTTTGAGAAACTGCAATAGAAACAGTTTTTTGGCATGACATAAGTCAGATGTTTTAGAAATACATTTTTATGAATCTGTTGATCTTCATTTATTCTGATCAGAACCATTTTTCTATTCTTACGTTATAATTGCTCGGTTTTAATTACGCTTAATGACATTCATGCAATGGTACAATGCATCGCAAAAGGCCTGCTTACAATATGAGATCATGGCCATTAAATAATGAAGCACAACACCAATGTCTTAAAAATCTAAAAGAAAATCCTAATGTCACACACAGTTGACAAAGTTGTGCAGAATTCTAGAGAAAACTAAAATAAAACAGAGGATAAAGAAACAAAAAAATGACATGAAACTAATGCAATCCTTGAAAGGATCTCAGTGATCAAAGCAAAAGAAAAATGCATTACAGCTATTAAGCTCAGTGGGAGTCACGTCACCACATCACCCCCCCCCCCCACCCACACACACACAACACACGCACAGAGACAGAAAAGACTCGATCTGGAAAAAAAAAATTCATTCTTTCCCACAACTTTCTCCTTACAGCCTGATGAAGTCAAGTGCAAAAATTCATGTTTAGTGTTTTGTTTTTTTCTAGTAAATTAATATACTGTGGTTTGTTCAGTGGTAACCTTCAAAGGTTTCAGTGAGGATTTTCAGTTATTTCCACATTGTTTACATTATGGTAGCTTAATGTTTGATGATCTGAAGCATGTGAGTGTGACAAAAACAAAATTTGCAATGCAGTGCCATGAAAAACCCTTCTCACCACGGACAGGCATGAGCAAAAAAAGACCACATTCCAAATTATATGGAAATTGTTAAAACTAAAATGCATGATGCAAATATTTTGAGCTAAAATTCTAACATTATATATGCCTGTAAGTAGCAAGCCTGGACATTAAAATTGTTATGCAACAAGATTGGCAATTCTAGGTATTCTGTACTTACACTTAATATTCTCTTGCTCCAATAAAGAAATCCAAATATATATATAAGAATGCAGAGCCAACAGGTGCTGCTTTGTGGGTTTTCATCACTGCTGTTATAAAAGACTGGCTGTGGTTTGATGTCCCCAAACCAATCCAAAGAATAAGTAATCCCTCTCTAATGATGATGGTGTTTTAATGAAAGTTTAATGACACCCTTAATACCCTGGTGTACTAACTCTCACCGTGTGCCAAAAACTGAGAAAGATGAGGGGAGAACAAAGACTAAGAGAGGAGCCGAGGCTGTGGTTAAGAGACAAGACTATTAACTTTTCTGCTTGGGATCCTGAAGGGTAACAACTACATGTCTTCATTCCACAAGTGAATGCAACTCCTGGTTTACATTCAGACAGTCCACTTCTCATCCAGAGTTTTTTCTCTTTGCAGACCAGACAGCAGGCCAAAGGTGCATCTAAATCAGTATTCATACAACAGAAGTACAACTGAAACCAGAAGTTTAAATACTCCAAATAAAAAGACACACCGTTTTCCTGTCTGAGGTTAAATCAATAAAATCTCGTCTTGTTTAGCTGACTTAAGATTCACCAAAAGTGTTTCTATTTGAGAAATGCCACAGTACTGAGAGAGAGAAAGGCTTGGTATTTGTGTGTAATTTTCTTATTCTTGTGTAACATTTTAATGTTATAAAAAACTGAATATGAGGTTTTCATCATGGCTATGATCAACCTAATTACAAGAAAATATTGCAATGTTTCACACTGTAATGAATCTATATGTACACTTTCCAAAGTTAATGCCAACAATATTCAACTTTTTCATTATATTCAAATACTTTTGAGCTGCACTTATAGCTTTATAGAAAAGTAGATAAATGTCTTCATGACATTCATATGATGTCCTCATGTCTGCACATACCTGCAGTTGCTTTGTCTGCTGAACAGTTGTTTTTGTCTGGCTCTGTTGAGGCTTTGTGACATTGCCCCTCATCAATAACACAGA
Organism: Poeciliopsis prolifica; assembly: GCF_027474105.1. Lineage (NCBI taxonomy): Eukaryota > Metazoa > Chordata > Actinopteri > Cyprinodontiformes > Poeciliidae > Poeciliopsis > Poeciliopsis prolifica. Next base: position 893,751 of record NW_026562435.1, on the reverse strand, counting down.
TGCAGAGGAAGCGTCTGCACCTTCACCACTCCTCTGCTGTACGTGACTGTATGAAGCAATAATCTGATGCTGAAAAAACTTTGTCCCTCAGAGGTAAAAGTGTTGCCAGTGGCAGTTTGTCTAGTTTATTAGTGAAAGACCTGCACTAGATCAGGAGTTGTTATTCAGTGATTAATTTTTATAACAACTGAGGGTAACAGTTACTTGATGATACTATAAAATGGCCTGGAAAATAGATAATACTTCCCCTTTAAAGCTGCCACCATCATCTTTGAGGGTGGTGTTCAGAGGTCATTTGAGTTCAACACTTTTTTCATGCAAGACAAGAAAATCAGCTTTAGTCTCGTAAATGTTTGAATGTTTGCTGTGACCAACAGGATGGCTGTCTTCTTGCCACTGATCAGTAAGATTCAGACCTCTGGACTTTACTGATAGGAGACATTCCTAATGCTGGCTTGTCAGCATATTCTTCCACCTGAAAGCTAGGCAGAAGAAAAGCAACAACAATCAGATGATGTTGACCGGGCCACTACAGACCCGAGATAGGAAATACCCCAATAACACCTCACAATTATGCTTGTGTTATTGCATAAAATACCTGTGTGAGGCGTGGCAAAAACTTGCTTCACATATTCTTTATGGACATTGTGCTTTAGCCCTGACATACTGGTCCACTTTATCAGTTTGCTTTAGGACACTGCATGACGTGATAATGGGCGGCAAGGGAGAACTCTGTTGCTTAAACAGAGAAGAAAAGTGTTGCTGGTGGCACTGAGTCTGGTTTTATGCTAATAGGAAAACAGCAGACCACCGTCTGCAATCAGTTATCAATCCAATTGGTAATGGCTGAAAATTAACAAAAGCTGCTGTTTAAATGAGATTTTCAAAGAGGGAAAAACACATTTCATTTGTTAGTCTAAGAGCATGTTGCCTGTCTCAGTACACAGAGAATAAAATGAAACAAGAACCATTATTCCCATTTATATGATAAAAGGTATGTGGCCAGTCAGAAGTCATCAGATATACTCAGGATGTTTTATTCAGGCTACAGAGATGTTAATAAGGAGGTCAAGGCCCAAAATTACTTTTTCTTACCAGGAAATGAAGCAGAAGCACAGCGACACCAGGGTCAACCACAGCTGAATACACAGCTACGCAGTAAATTTGTACACACACAGGTCATACCACTTGGCGTTTCTTCCACTTGACAAAATGAGTGGCTTTGCCAGATCTCAGCAGCTTGCTCTGCAGTGTGCACACATGAGAACATAATGAGATTAGAACTGAATCAGCCTTTAGCCACTTTCACTCTGATCTGGGAACACAGCCACTTGTAGAATTATTCATTCCTGTTAAGTTCCATTATATTTTGTTATTTGACAACCACATGTTTCAATTTCCAATTATATTGAGAAATTGAAAACATGGAAAACAACATGAAACTACTGTAAATATACAGTGTGATATGAATGTATGTGTCAATCTGTTGTTGCCTTATTGAAAGCTGTTGAGCTGTGGATCTCTGTAGTTCTTCCAGAGTTGCCATTTACCTCTTGGTGGTTGGGCCATAAAACACCAACAAAACAACACATGGTGGTTATAAAACTATGTAAAAAGGTGTGGGTGTATATCCAAGGAAGTTTATCTTGATGATTTGGAACTTGTTCAGGTTATTGGGGTCCAAAATGGTGAAAATATTAAATAGTTAAAATGTTAGCTAACACACATGTATTTGTGTCTCTCTGTTGCAAATACACATTTCTATGGCAAGAGATTCTCAAGCACTGGTCTTGTTCTTCATTCAGAGGAGAAAACTTGATTGAAAAGCAGCTACAACAAAGAATGAACGCTTCATATGCTTCAAAGACAAGACAGAATGCAGGTGAATAACTGGAGAGGAGAGAAAATGCCTTTGACCTCTGACACTGCTGTCGGTAATCTTCTTTCTCCTTATTTTACATTTAAATAGAAATTGATTTGCTTTCTGGAATGGAGGAAGCTTGAATGGTCATGGTCACAACAAGTCCTTATGGGGTAAATCATGTCTGCATATGGCCAGATTCAGGTTACAGTTTCACACACTGGGAGCTGCAGGAAACAAAGGCCAGAAAGGATGGCACTGATCTATTACTCACAGGATGCAGCTTAACAGAAGATGGGAACATGGAAATGGAGAACAATTGATTTCATTTACTCTGAGTTAATCTAAACTATGTTTCTGACCAGATGTCAAAACATGTTAGGGAATGAAACAGTTCACCATAAGCTGATTCTAGAAATATAGAAAACTTCATTCTAGTTGTATAGATGTTTCTTGTCTAGCTACAGAATTTTCATCAGTTCTTTTCACCATCAAGCTTCCCATCTGACACAAAAAGTTATGTCATACAATGTCGACTGGCCAGTAGACATAAAATCTAACATCTGCATGTTTTCACCAATCTGTCTGGTAACGACACAGAGGCTGATGCCAATTTTGTATGATCTTATTCTAATGACCATAACCTGCACAGGTTGTCAGTACAATTACATTATTTCCACAAATTTAATTAGATCAAACATCTGCTACTCAAGTATATCTTGAGGCAGAGCTACTTTTAGACCAATTGGCCGATCATAACCCGTTTTTCACATGGCAGAATGTAGGAAAGATTAAAGGAATGCAAAACTGTTGACTTTAATGAGGCAGTATCAAATGATCTTTTTTGCCTATTAAACAGAATATTACTGATGCTGTGATACTAAGTATCAATTGTAAGTCTGAGCACTAAATGAAAAACATAAAATAAAATTTATATTTTATAGTTTCAGTTTGTTTCTCGTTGCCTGCCTAATTTGCCCATTTTAACAAATTAATCACTTATGACTGAAACTATTAAGTTATTATAGATTTATTTTTCTTTTTATGTTATTTTTCCATATGTTCTTCTTTCCAATGCATTCCCACACAACACATTTTTTATATTACTTTAATGTATGAAAAAAAAAAAAAACTCAGCAGCGACAACATAATTAAATGTCAAGTTAAGTAAATCTCCTTTTTCTGTGCCTACATTTGATATTTTACCTGCTGAGGCAAAGTCCCTGCAGGCAGAGCATCTATTCTTAGTTCTCTCCTGGGCATAGTGAAGCAGTGAGGCACATATGTCGAAATTCCCCACTGGACTTGAAAATGCATTGAGATAACATTCAAAAGCCGTCATCTGGATGACAACAATGTTATTTATGTGTGTACAATTAGCCAAACATGCTCCCAATAAGCTACTTTTTCAATCTGTTAACATGAAAATGAACAGAGCTGAAGCCAGGGTGTATAAATAGCATCGCTATCATTACTTCAAAGTGCAAAGATCCATTCTCAAAGTGGAGTTAAACTACAGTATAGCTGATAGCTTTGATACATGACTCAATCTGACTAACAGTGAGTGAAGGATAACAGGGAATGAGTTGGGAAATGTTTATTTTGGTATTGCTGAAAATGGAGTAAAGGTCTTTATTACCAATGGTTACTTGTCTTTTGGCCTGTTGTGCATATTTCTCTTCATAGCACTCCCTTTTGCCATGCACTGTAATTGAGTGTGTGACAATACAAACACCTCATTCTGTCATTGTCACTGTGCTAACAGGCTCATTGGACTGCCTTGTTATCCAACTCAAACAGCCCGACTCAAAGAAACCACAGCGCATTTCCATAATGTTATTGACTGAGTGCCGAGACTCGACACTGCCTGGAATGTGCACACTTATCGTGCTATTTGCATGACTATTACCTCGGAAAACTGCGGTTCTTGACAGAAGTCAAGGAGAGCCAATTTGAAGCTCTGTTGCACAGCAGCCTCCTCCAAACCACCTACACGTAAATCTTAACACGCAAGAATCCAGGCAAGACGTGAAAAGCAAAGGGTTTCTGGGTTAAGGAAGTAGAATAAAGTATCGTAATGAAGGCCAACTGTGTCTTTTTAGTGGGTTAAATACACTCTTGAAATGCATGATGGATCAGCTGTGAAATAGGCTGGAAAGCAAAGTTCAGTAAAGCTGGCATGACTGTAATTTCAAACAGGAAGTACCTGACTATCTTTCTGACTGGATGTCAGGTGCCAGCAAACGTGCTCGGTTTGTGGGATTGCATATGACACGGGAGGCAGGTTTAGCAGCTGTGATAGCATTAGAGGATTATGTGAGCAGTACAAGGCGCCTCATTGAGTGTAAGGCTGCACAATTGGTGCCCTTAACACCTGACTAAGGCTTTTTGTCATGCCTTAATCAAGCTTGATTATAAGTAAGGCTATAAATAAGGGGCCTATTTATTACCTACATGCTTTCACATAGGTAATAGATTTGACCAATTGAGTACACTGACCCAACTAGAGATCAAAAACATTTGTTGATATCAAATACAAATATTACATTTACCTCAGAGTCAGAGTCAAACTGACTATGAGCTTTCTTAACTCTCTGTAAGGCTCTGGAGTTGAGACACCCAATGGTCAAACATTATGACTTTTCCTAAAATGGCTCACACCACTTAGCATCATTTATAGCGCAATCAATTACCTATGTTACCTTCAGTTATAAAAATGGTGAATATATCAAATATGGCATAAAAAAAGTTTACATCATAATTTAATGCCTTGAAATTGGATATCTCTCTCTTAAAAAAACTGAGACTCCGCCTTCAGGAACTCATCACAACATGGCTCAAGGTGTTTGCTGATTGCTGTGAGCTAGTCTGGAGGATCTGATTGGGGAAGTCACAGGGAGGGGTGCTCTGTGACTTGGAAAATGCACCTCAGAGCCGTTAATATTTCATGCTTTTATTTTGGTAACATTAATTGGAATATATTTATAACAACAGAACTACCGGAAAAGGTTGACTGCAGAAAAAGAAAATGTTAATAGCAAGAAAAATGCATAAAAGGCACATGAATTTAAACTTCAGTCAATAAGGGAAGAAGTAACGGAACTGAAGTTTAAGTTTTTTGGGGGTTTTTTGCGACTGCTTAATTAATGATTAATTTTAAAAAAATATCAATGTGACAAGCTGTGCTTCACTAATAGTAAAACAATTGTTTAGTTTTTTTTCTCTTGTTTAGCTCTTATGGTGGTTGATGACAAACAAGGACACCTTGTTTTCACCATCAGTTCCAGACTTCTCAAAGTTGACTGAATGCTACAGTTTAACTGCATCTAAACCACTTTCTTTCCCAGAGGTAAATAACTTCAGCATATAATCAGTTAGCATTTTTTTAAAATAACTGAATATAAGGACATACAATTTTTTTTTCACATGACTTTTCAGAAATTTAAAAGGAAGGGATGAGTGGCATTCCCTGACATCCACTTTTATTACTTGGCAGTTCCTTAAAGCACAGAGAGAATAACAGTTCTTCTTCACTGCAGATGAAAGGATTTTAATTTGATGCAGTTTTACCAAATGAGGTCAAACATAGCTCTTCATACCTTTTTAATCTTTAGTTTTCCTAGAAACATCTGCCTTAACTTGTTTGGAGCATTTATCTGGACGTTTTCTTCTACTGACCAGTAAAAACATCAAATCAAAGAATTATTTTTGATTATGTCAAATAATCCAACATCAAATATTAATGAGTTGAGTTTATGTGTTTTGGTAGATGCCCGACTTCCTATGAAACATTATTTTATGGCTGCCATTTTATAAAAGATATTTTTAAATAATCTACAAAATTTTGATTTCACTGTGTGTCCAATAATTTACAAAAGCTGCATCTTGAAAGATTAAGTTAGAACAGAACACAAATAGGAGTTATTGTTTCACAGACGACATCCACATAAAAAAATTCCCAAAGTGTCAAAAAATCAACGATTTTATTGTTTGGTATCTTGTTTTAAGACCGAAGGAAATTTATGTGCAGCCATACATTTAAAAAAAGTATTTGGAGAAAGGACTCTAGACTATTTAGTTGTGACTGAACTGTCAGTGACAAATCTAGCCAAGTCCATCTCCTACACTGAGAAACAATTTACTTTCTTTTAAATAAAAGAGATTGGACACAATGATCTGCAAAAGGTATTCCTGAAGACAGGAGTCCTGAAACTGAAGAAAGTGAATATTGAGTCGAGGATCAGGAGATTTAGCTGCACTGTAACTCAGAACTTTAGGACGAATGCAGCTACACAGGACTGAAACAAGGACTAACTGCAGAGTAGACTAAATATGGAACAAAAAATGTCCCATAGAATACTAAAGTGGTGGAGATCACACCATTTGTATGTCTTCTCAAATATCTGCAAATCAGTTTTACAAAAATAAATGTATTTTAATCTAATATTGCAAATATGGTAACAGAGCAGAGTCGGTGTGAAATCTATTCACAGGAACTCCGGACAGTTTTTAAAACCCCAGGCATCTTTATAAATATCTCTGAAAACCTTTTTAAAAGATATGAAAAGTGAATATTTCCAGCAGTTTCCTGTCTGCCTGTATCATTTGACTGGTTCTGTTAGCTGTGTGCAGATCTGCGCAGACAGCTGTTGGAGAAACACTCGTCATGAAATGTAGTTCATTTAAATTTACAAAGCAGGAAAAGTGTCTGTTTTATAAGATGTCTCATGACGTGATTAGTTGGAAAATTATTGAAATATGTTACAAGCAGAATTATAAACGAGTAATATTAAAACAAATAAATACATTGATGTCAGGCTACCACTTCAACAAACAACTTTGGATGAAAGCATTGTCAGCGGTTTGTGGAAAACTGCAGCTGTGCACCGAGTAATATTTAGATTTAGAAAGAAATGATGAAGCCATGTGCATTTTAAAGGACATTTTTAAAACACTATAGCGACAGTTAATCGATGAGTTAACTTAAAGTGATGTTCTCTGAAGTTGTTTATCACAGGGAGCTTGTTAAACAGCTGATAGATCATTACAGTGGTGGAAGCGAACAACACCGTCTGTTTTAAAGTTAGAGAATTAAAACAACTGTCATAAAATGAATCCATGCAGGTGACACATTAAGTACGAGATGAATATTTTATCTATGGATGTTATTACAAAACACAATGTGTGGAGAAATACTAGTCTAATGGATGGAGGTAAATACTGAACAGTCCTGAAGAGAAACCCGATAAATTCTGCAAAACACTTGAGGCTGAGATTCACCAGGTTTGCGTCGCTGTTTAAAACCTCACTGATGTTTTTTCCAGAGGTTAAATGAAATGCATGGCACTTTCTCAAATCCATGGATGTAAAAAGCAACAGTTTTCATGGAATACAAGGCTGATACATGAACTGTAGAAGATAAAGTCATGACTTTGTTTCCGTTCACTTACACAGGAACAGTCTGGGAATGTTGTTCAAAGTCCTCATTAAAGCTGCAGATGCTTATTTTTGGACTTCATTTTCATTTCAACAATCAGACAATCTGCCTGGGAAAAACCTGTGTGGTGCAACACACAGGAGATAATGCAACACTGGGGACAGACATGCTCTGTTCTTTCTTTCTGACAACCGGAGAAAATAATTGTTTTTGGCCCCTTTTCACATCACATGCCTCATATCTTTTGCCAGGCTTTTGCCCCTAGTAGTGAGGCAATCTCCTCTGTTGTGTTAATGTAGCTGCCATGTGTTGGGATTTTTTTGTCAGAATTCCCCTGACATGTTTAAATAATGACTGGTGCTGGTCAGTTTGTAATTGCTGCCTGTATTTGATATTATCCCTACTGTTACTGTGTTTGACTGTGATCACATTCACCCCCTGAATGCACTGATTCTTTTTTTTAAAACTCCCTTGATGCAGCAGGTGAATATGCTAACTGTTTCAGGTTGTTACCTTTAGGGTGGTCAGAAGATGAGTGCTTTCATATGGCCCATGTGATTACTTTAATGCCTCTGTTAGAGTTAAATGAACACACTGAATGGAAAGTGGTCTTTAGCTCATTAGTGTAAATACAGGGTGGTCATGGAACATCAAACCAAAGCCTTTAGGAGGTTCATAGAGGAGAAGAATTATTTATTGTTCAATAGCTCTGGTTTGACTATGAATATCTATAAATGACTGCTGAGAGCAAATGGTAACAAAACTAGTCATTTAAACCACAATTAAATATCAGAGCATCACCTGAAAACCAGGACATAATATTCAAATAGTTCCCAAGGCCTTGGTATTAAAATGAGACTACATGGAATAATAAGTCCAGCACAGATGTTCTCAAACAGCAAACAACAAAACACTACATATGTATGATAAAGAAAAAAACGGATATCTCTCTTTATATATGAAGTTTATCATCAATTCAACCTCCATTTGAAATACTTCATTCAACAAACTCACTAATCTATTGTTACTCAGTTAAACGACTAAGTAAAAATATGAATGTATAATCAAATTGATTAACTATCAAAAGTAAAACGCAAAAGATATACAATCAAAACTAGAACCAATAATTTGACGCAATGAGTTAAAAGTTCAGAATAAACTGTGGACGTAGAGAAACCAGGTTTATTCATGACAAATTTGAAAATGAGGCCACACAGCAACACCAAAATATGAAACAAAAAAACAGAAATTATTTCATAGAACAATATATGGTGATATATAAAAGTCAACTATGAATAGAAATTCTGAAAATTCAAGGTTTTCATTTCAGAGTTTTGGAAGAATTAATTAGTCTAAGACAGTTCAAACTCAGAATGCAAAGTTAAGATAAGACAATTTTAACAATGTACTATAAATGATTTTGCTGAATCAATCACCTCTTGGATGCACAAGTAGAGAAAAGCTTTGTTTTGTAGTGCTGTAGTATGGCGCGACCTTTAGCATCAATAGCATTGAGCCTTTGTCTTTGAGCTAGCAATATGCTACAGCTTAATGCTAGCTTAGTGAGGGGAAAGAAACTTACACATACATTGCATGAATAAAATGACCGTCAATCAATCTCATAAAATACTCTGTGCACTACAGCATACCATGATATTTAACATGTTTATCCTTATCTAACTTATCCCTTCACACAAGGGTGAGTTCTTCAGAACCCCGATGAACTTTTTCTCCCAAATCCAGGGCTCAAGTATGAGGTAGTGGTGACAGTGTTGTCAGGGAATCTATCATTCAATGATTCCTTCTACAGAATATCAAATAAGCCAGAATATTCAGTTGGAATATAGTCACAGAAGGCATCCTGAAGTAGGTCTCCCTTTGCTGCCAGAAGGAGGTCCTCTCTGGCATCACCCCTAGCAACGATCTCTGTGCCAATGTGAGTGGGGTGAATACAGGCTAGGGACGAGTCAGGGAGCTCCACACTGACCGAAAATAAATATTCACACCACTAAAGTGACTAACCTAATTCAACAGATTGTCAGTCAGTTGGTGCCATTAGTCTCAAAATGAGTGGAATGGAAGTCACCTGATTGAGTGAGACAACAACATGAAGGTTCCACTAGTGTTTGCTAAAAGGCACGTGGGAGACTCCAGGGTCAAGTAGAAGAAAGTTTTTTGACCTGATGAGACAAAAATATTTAGCTTTTTGTCGATCCGACAACAAACATGCCATGAGGCACCAACATATTGTAAAGGTAATGAAAATAAATGAAAGCAGCAAAATGAAGATTTCCTGGAGGACACTTTGCATCCATCTGCTAGAGAACTACGCCTCCAGAAAATATTTATTCTCCAGCAAGACAACGACCTGAGGCAGGAGTTCTTAAGTTGCGCTCTATTGAAAATGTGAAGACTTGGTTGCATTTGGTTTTAGTTAAAAGCATCAGAGGTGGGGGCTTTTACACAAAGCACTTGCAGATTTCTTTTGAATTTCTCATTTGAAATAAAATCCAGGGATGTGAATACTTTTACAAACCAATAAAAGCTGCAGATTTTTTAATTACACAATCAATTGTTTTCTGAATTTAAACAAGTCAAAAACTATTTTGACCCTTTATAACAACTATCACAAAGTTAGATACTTTGAGGTATTTAAGTGAAGCTCTGTGAATTAAAATTCTTTTGCAAGAGTCTAAGTGGTTGAAAGTATTTAGACTCAAAACGTGACCTCCAAGCTGAAGGATCTTTTCCAAGAATAAGTGCATGCTGCAGCAGCATGGTGCATATCAAACCAGATGAACGTGGAGTAAGGCTGACAGCAAACACCTGCTGATGATATCAAAGCAAACACTTCAGTCTCTGCAGGAATCTGCATGTAGCTTTATCCCCTCACATCTCCTTTCATTAATGCTTTAGTCATTGTAGTGTTCTAAACATGGGAGAAAAAACAAAAGAGGAGAAAACTTGGAGCCATACACAGGGATGTGTGTGCATGCAAGACTAAGAAGCAGGAAAACTTGAAAACTATCACTGCTGCACACAAGGAAAGTTTGGAACATACAAACGCACGGTTGGCGACGAAAGCCCACGCGCAGACAAATTACGCATCCGCGGTGACATGAACACGTAAACAACATCATATGCGGCGCATCTGGGAGCAATGCATGAGGGTTTGTTTTTGCTGTATGTCTCAGCAGGCTCTGGGTGACAACTCATGGAACAGTCAAATTAACAAGCGGAGGAAGAAGGAGGTGAAGGAGCAGAGTGAGAGACAACAAAGACCAAACAATGAACTGAGACGTGGAGGGAAAGTCTGGGGAAATATTATATGGCACCCAGGCAAACAGTGGAATTATATTGACTTTAAACAGCCCTCCACTGGCAGCGTTTCCACCAGGGAGCTCTTCTGACAGCTTTTTCAAGCTTATTTCTCCATTTGAAAGAAAGGAACTGTTGACACCCCAGAGAAGTGAGCCTGTTTTAAAGCTCTTAAAACACCAAACGGCCTGGAAGCTAAAAGCTTCTAAACCCAAAACAGGTGCGAGGCGATTGCTCTTTAACCATCTCACTAAACAGCAGACGATCTGCTTGATACTGCCGGGTGTGCTGGAAACAAACGGCTTCCATTCTCCAAACTCACCAGGGCTGGGTTTGGGTTAGCCTGGGAGGAGTAAAGGTCCCGATCCGAACTGAGCTGGGCTCAGGATCTCCTCATTCAATTCTGATGATTATTTTCTTAACACATCAAGCCAGCCAGGAAACAGCACTGTAGAATCATCATAATATGGCATAAGTTAAGTAGGTTCTGATGGGGAATTAGTAGACTAATGGCACAAGCTCACTTTACAGCTCTAATGGATCCAATTTTCCTCTCGACCCCATGAGGAGTCATTTAGAGATCCAACCAAAGAAAAGCAAGTAATCAGCAGGAGCACTGATTATTCAAGATACTTAAAGGTCAACAGAAGCTCATATATAGCCCTTATGAAAAAAAATATATATATCAAAGCGTACATGTCAAGCCAGTTCACAGAAAAGCATTTAATGAAAGGTACGACATTAAATGCTGTTAATGAAAGGTACGACAAGGAGATTATTAATAAATGTAACAGATAAAAATGCCATTTTTTGGTTCAAGTTGGAGAGATATGATGGTTCTCAAAAGTTTGCATACTTTGCTATTTTGTGGTTTACAAAATGCAGCAACGACAAAACATCCATACAGACCTCTGGCTAGGTCATCGCTACACTCCTTTTCATCTGATAAGAACAAAATCCCTCTATGTTTGGTTTTGGGTCAACACTGCCTGGTATTTGATGGATGAAAGAGGATTGATCCAAAATATCAGCAATACCGATGAAACCAAACTATGCAGTATTACACATTCCTAGTATTTAGAGCGGGTGAGAATCACATCCATATTGATTTAAAAAACAAAGCAAAACAAAACAAGCACAAATTTAACTGCAGGCCTGAATATTTTTTATTTATTTATTTTTTTTAGAAAATAATCCTTCTGTCTTGAACCCTAATCCTTAGTCCAGACATACAAAGAATGCTATTGTCACATTCAGAACACCAGCAGTAATTGCTAGAAATTGCTGCAGCATTCTCTCAGTGAGGCAGCTATCCTCCTGGCAGCCACTCTGACCAGTTTCTGGCTGGTCTTGTCCGCAGTTTGGAAAAACTTTCACCCTGACCTTTTCTGCTTACGATGGCTTTAGGCAACAAGTTAAAACAGAATGTCAAGAAAATTCTGAACTTCTTTCTTGTAAATGGGATTCTCTCCATATGTGGGACATTGAGCAAAAAGATACTTGCCTAAAGTGAGTCACTTATATAAAAAGCAGGTCAAAACAAGTTTTATTATTGATCGTTTTCTCCCACAACATATATACTTTTTAAATGTTCAGTTGAGTTATACAGAGTAGAATAGATTAAAGGAGAGAAAATTTTAAAACCATTCATGTTTTTATGTTTTATGCCGATTATTAAGGGTGTTAATACTTTTGAGAGCCACTGTTGCCAACCAGCAGAGATGTTTTTAAAGAGACAGAAGAGTAATTTCAAGGTCTTAAATTATGACACTATGAAAATCCTATATGAAACTATAGTGTTAAAAAGCGAAAACCTGGCAGAAAAAGATAAGGAGATGGATGCACACATTAATAAAAAAAATGTTTTGCTCAGTGTGTTGGACAGCAGCTGCCTGAGGTACAAATGAAATACTGTAACATTTGTGACACCTGTTTTCTGACCTCAAGTGCTTTTAGATATTATTGAATATTACCAGTAATATCCAGTTAGATTAGACATTATTGGTCGTCAATGAATCGGTGTGTGAATATTTCCAACTTACACTCTGCTCTGATATAGAGACACAGCAAATTAGATGTGTCTCCATTTTGTGGCTCCCAGAGATCTGAGGACTTTGCAGCTGCCTGAAATATTTTACTGCAACTGAACCATTAAAGTATGGATTCATAAATGACATGTGTGAATGAACCGAAAAATCTTTCATTTATTTAATTTAAAGAGAATAAAAATCAAACTTTCATTTAAGCAGTAATATTATATATTACTCTGTAAGTGGTATTAGATTATTATAAAAATGACAGCCTGAGTAAAGATTTATTGGAAAACGATGTGATAAGTGAATCACATTAATTCAAGATTCTCATATCCACTTCATGGAGGTAGGGGTGTTTCTGTCAAAATATGCCGTTACCTGGCAACAACAGAGACGAGCCCCCAGAGAAGGGCTTCCCCACAATAGAGGTTTGAAAGAACTGAGTCTAACCAAAGTCAAGCAGCTTCCTAGGGAACCAGAGTACCGCCCAGACCAGCAATGAACCATCAGGCCCAGCAAGGTGAACCCAGCCCTCCGCTGACCACTCCTAGAGCAGTGACCCCTAAAGCAGATTCTAGAAACTGCAGTGAATGATTTGAGCAACTCTTCTGTGTATTTGTAAAAAGAACACTTTTTAAAGAACACTTTTTAAAGGGGCAGTATCATAAAAATTGATCTTTCTGATGTTTATGTTGAGTTGAAAGGTTATTCATTCATCATGCTTTGATTCTTTCTTGCATGTTTGAGAAATTCTTTAATCTCCAATGGCAACCATTCGGCAGTGATAAACACCTAGCAACAGCTTCCAGGCGCAGTTTCCCCTCAGAGGTGCAGTTTCCAAGTTTCTTCAGAATAGCCAGCAGCAATTAGCAAACACTTGGTGGAACTGTGCAACTGCAGAGCTCATTATAGCAGCTACTTCTCAGTGCAACACTGACAAAAATGTTTTTGAAGGGTTCTTAGAGGAGCCATGTTGTGATGAGGTAGTCATCATAAACACAGGAGTTTTTAAAGAGACAGAAGCCCAATTTCAAGGTCTTAAATTATGACTTTTTTTTTTGATTGATAGAGACTGCATTTTTACTTTAGTTACTTTATTTCACTACAAAATGCCACTATATTCCTGGAAAATACAAAACAGAAGCACATGTTTAAGCAAATCATTGTGCAATCTCATCTTCTGAAGCCGATATCAGAGACTGTGATAGGTTTCTATTGCTATTGCTAATGCTCACCTCTTCATTGAATTCTCAAGTTTCTGCAGATCTGCCCATTGACTTATTAAGAATGATGCCTGCATGCACAGATACAATCCTTGTTAATCTCATTTGCTGTATGACACGTTTTAGAAGATTAAAAATAACCTTCATATCCAAACTACCTTTGGCACATATGAACAATTAGCCGTCATTTATCATCCTCTGGTCTCCTGAGCTCAGTTAGTGCTCAGAACCTTGATGGGGAACTGGCCATCTGAAAGGATGGCCAGCATCTGTCTCTTTTCTAGTGAAAAACACACCGTACACACTCCTTCACATGCTCACACAGCAGCTCCAGACATCTGCTGGGGTTCCAACAGGTCTTTGCACCATGGCACCCAGGCTATTACAAGGACTAAGGATACTTGAGTGGTAATGACACATCCCTGTTGAGAAGACCCAGCATAAAGCCAGGAAGTGGGGACAGGACTGAGGTCAAAGAGGACATGAGCCCTGGGAGCCTGATTTAAATACAGCAGAATGGCGTCCTCTGCCTGAGGCCAGGTAAGATACGAGAGCATGTTTCAGACCTGGTCGACGGTCAAGAGAGAACACTTCAACAAAATTAGAGCAAATTATTTAAAAGCAACAAAATAATTCAGTTTTTTGTACTTGTAATTAGTTCCTGTATCATGGTATTCATTACAAAAGTTATGTGTTTTCTGTAGAGGTAACCAGCAACAAATATGATACTTTAGCCTCATTAGATCGTGGATTTCGAATGCTGGTGTATGACACCAGCATTGTATAGGGGCAGGTTTTGATGTTATTTTTTTATGTTATTTTACTAATATCAGGACAAACATTAGTTTTATTGAGCTACATCTCTACCTGAGATTATGTTTATTTGGTGATTCTTAGAACCCTTTAGACCCTTACTACTAACTGGGCATCAATTAACCATCATCATCCTGCCTGAAAATTGTTGCTGACCATGTCAGTTCCTTAATGACCGCTCATACTCTGATAGCTACAGCTAGCATGTCACGAATCTCCAGTTATCTCCAGCTGGTTTACTGGACATGAAAAGGATTTCATTGGTCTCCACAGACCAAAGATTTTAATCCAATAGATCAGCTCAGGGATGAGGTGGAAATGGGTATTCACATCATAGACAAGCTGTAGAAAAGTCAACAGAGGAATGCTATCATCGCAAGGTACACTCAAAAAATGAACTCAGTGAGGTGAATCTTTTTTTTACTTGTTAAAGTCTTTCTTTTTTGGTGCATCAGTAGCAGGGCTGAGTGAAATCAGCAATCCAATGTGTTTCTTTATAAAGTCCCCCATCGTATTGTGTTAAAATGACAACACACAAGCTGAGTGCTCACTCTATGAAGTACCTTAGGTAATAAGACTATTTTCATGAAGGTATTTTTAGAGCAAGTTTTTTATATTTTTTGGGGGGGCTTTTATAAATACAAAATAACAGTTACACCTCTTCAAATTCTTAAAGTATTTGAATACACATTGTATTCTTTCAGTCACACTCACAAAAATCTTACACTTACAGTTTTGCACCAAATAATCCCAAACAAATGGTGCAAAACAAATTCACATAGCCATGTCAGAAAAAAAAAATACTTGTGAATATAAGTTGGTTTGGTCCTTTTATGTTGTCACATAGTGAAAGTCACCTACCATGTCCCTGTAATAAGGAGCTGAAGCAGTTTTAATGTGAGTCAATAACAAACCCACTTTTCCTGCTGATTTGCTCGTTAGTGAACATATTTTAACAATGTTAAGACATACGAAGAAGATGGAAATGTTGATTAATTGAAAACAGAGTTTATATGTTTGCATTATTTTGGTGTGTTTGTCATGTGTCTTCAGTGAGGCATTGTGGGTAGGATTTATACTTGTTTTAGTCATTTCTTAAATTGTTTAGCATTTTCCTTGTGGTGATTAATCTGTAATTTATATGTTGTGTGTGTTAAACCATCAAGCAGAGTAACCAATAGTCATATGGACATGTGGGTTTCACTTAATCAGATAATTCAAATATTAACCTAAAAAGCTTCATGTCATGTTGGATTCTTGAGCTTATCAGAGCTGTAAGGTGTTACAATACTTTGGTCATTGGTTTGTTGTCTGTGATACTTTGTGTCATGAGTAATAAATGTTCAAAGAACATGTCTGACTTTTGTGGAAATTGTTGACATAACTAACTGTATTAGGTATGTAAAGATCTCTGAGGAATGTTTCTGACACCTGGTGGAATCTATGCTGTGAACACTTGAGGTGTAATGCACACAAAAGGAAGTTTAACCTGGTTCTAGCAAGGTGTGCCTAATAAAGTGGCCTCATCATTCTGAACACTTTATTTGAGTTTCCATCAAAATAACTAAGTCAGCTTTTAAAAACGCCACTGAATAAATGTGAGTAGGGTTTGTTACAAAGTGCAGTCACAAGATAAAAATATTTCAAATGTCCAGATTAACATCGGTATCAGCTAATCTTAGTCATTTCTTAAAAATATGTAAGTGTGCTGATATTAGTAACCAATATGTATTTCTATCCTTCAGCTGTTCATGTTTCAGGAGGGAGAGGATTGTTGATCATGTTGCATTTGGTTAGTGATGCAGCACAGAGTTGGAGGTGTTTAATCTCCAACTCTGTGCTGAGCAGAGAAGCAATGCTAGAGTTTTGTGGATGTTTTTTCACCTTGTCAGGATGGCCAGGAGATATATTTAACATCCAACATTAATATTGAATATTGATACTGGCCAGAACCTTCACATCAGTCCACCCCTAGAAAAGATAATGATCTCCTCTTCAGAAATAATTTAACACTTTGGCATATTATGACTGGAAAGATGCTGGTTTCCACATAACTTTACTAGTTGGAACCAGAAGTATACATATCCAGAATAAAAAGCTGTGCACTCTCTCTGAAGTTAAACGACAGTTAACTTCTCTTGTCTTACTCCAGTAATAACCAAAATATCTTTATTTGCCACATTTACTTTTAAAATGTCAGATTATTTCAACAATTAAGTACATTTATTTTCCGTATTATCTGTGGGTACTATTATTGTGCAGCAGTAGGTCAATACACTGACAAGTAAATGTGCTATGATTTGAGAATAAAAGTAATAGGCCATCAACAGAATTGAATTTAAAAATCATATCAGCTGAAATCTATTCTAATATAATTTAAAAAGAAAACACTGACCAAAGGAAGGGTTTCCTCCAGGATTTAAAGTGACTCTAAAAGCTTCGTGCCAGATGTTTCGGCCAGGTGGCGCGTCACAGGGATCGATGTACAGAAGAACGCCTCGAAAACCGAAGTCAGATAACAGAGACAGCTGGGTGCAAAAACACACAGAAACATAATTAAACAGATAAGTAACTCTCCAAAAGTATTATTAAAAACATTTTTAATATTGAAACTTCAATTTCTTATGGCAGGACAGGTATTGTAAAGAAAATGAAGGTCCAACCACCTACACCAGATAGTAAAAAAAAGGCAAACATTAAAGAAAACTATGGGGAAAAGCTATGAGATGTAACTGAACAGGACAAGCAAATCATGGAAAACATTGACTATGCATCTTTAGAAAAACATAAACTGAGGAACACATTGATTAATGCTGAGGAAAGATTGTGATGAGAGTCTGAAGCAAAATGACTTTGAAACAGAAATGAGCAAACAAGAAGTCTTCCAAAAGCAATAAAGACCAAGACTCATCTAATGAGCTATAAGCCCACTAATAACCTGAATGGACACAATGGCCATCAACAATGACAAATAATTTCATCATAGCAACAGTTAAAGAAATATTCGTTATGCAGTGGTACAATTTGTTTATCAAATGGTACTTCAAAAAAAAAAAAAATCTTCTTGTATAAGTGGAGAGTGGATATAAAACAGTCTACATTGCCCTGTTAAAATACCAGACTTAACTATAAGAAATAAATTCAATTTTTTTCACCATCCTTATTAATTCATGTCATACAACTAAACTGAAACAAAACTACTGGATTAAGGGGAAATTTAAAAATTAAATTAGTTTAAAGAAACTATTTGCTTCTATAGTTTTAGCTTTTTTGTGAAATGCTCTTACCCGCATCATTTAGCAAAGACCATAACTTTCAGAAAATGTTGAAAAAAGGTTGGCAGAAGAACAACACTATAGATCTCCAAACGTGCAACATGCCACCAGTGTAACAGTGGTGGCAGCAATATACTGTGGGGTATCTTTAGATTTAAAAAACTAGAATTTTTGTCAAGGTAGAATACGGTATGAACAGCTCTAAATAATTTTTGGCCTAAAACTTCAAACTGAAAAATAACTATTTTTTAGCATTGCATTGAGTCAAAACCAGGAAACGAACAACTTCAGTGGGAGAATATTAAAGCTTTGGAATGGTAGAAACAATAATCTGTGAATCTGAAGACACCTGCAGTGGACAAGAAAGTCCTGAAAACACTGAACTGTTAGTGAAATGCAGCAAGCGATAATCCAGTCAAAATGTGACATGTCGCTCGACTCCAACCAAAGAAAAATGAATTCTAAAATTAGATCATAACATTCAATGTGACAAACTGACCAATGTTGCATTGAATGTTTTTCAATACTTTATCAGCTCTGTGTTTTACATCACAAAAGGTGACATTTCAACTGACTTTCAATAATCTCCATACTGGTTTTAATCATTTACATGTTTGTTATCATGAGCTACAACATAGTAAGACCCTAAAAATGAATGTGTATGACAGGTATTTTACAATAGTTACCAAAAGACAACAATGCGAAACAATTTCACTTCTCCCATATTTGAAATCATTGATGCCGCATTATTTTGCTGATTTTTGTTCATTATTAGCATCCTGAAAATCTGGATGTTTTGCACGGCTACAGTTTGTTGATCTGCTGCCCTAGAAAGCAACAGGCGTCATGTAAACAGTTTAGAGGTGTTTGTTTATTTAACATCAGGCTTTAAAAGCAAGTAAAAAGCACAACATTAAATTGTCACATTCCCACAAGAAGAATACTTATCACTAAATTAGCTTCTTACATTCTTATTGACGGAAATTTCTGAGTGAGTGATTTCAGATGTTCGATTATGATGGTGTTCATTTAGTCAACAGCAGAGATGGGAAAGAAAGATGTTGCAGTTGTCACAGAACAGAGCTGTATTTCACAGCTGTCAGTGGGAGGTGTCCTTGTTTCTGTTTTTTTATTGTTTCATGGGTGTAAATAAAAGTTTTACTGAATATGTGACACCAGCCACTGACATTCCACACGCGACACAACTCTGTTCTTCTCCGCAATAACAGTCAACACAAAGAATACAGTCTTATTATGTAAATAATGTAACATAATGTACATTTTACAAAATGTATAATATTGTAAAATTATTTACATTTGCAAATAATTGCAGAATTTGAAGACAGATTCTGCAATGTAAATAACTTAAATAACTGCAACTCACTCTGAAAATCTTCATAAGAAGAATATGTTCTTTATAAATACAGTGAAAGCATGGATACGTCCTGCACTGTATCAGATTTGTGGGGGGTTTTTTGCACACTTTGGGCCACCTTGACAATCATTTGAACACGTCAACCTAACAGAGCGTTGTCGGTGTCCGTGTCCATCCTGCTGTGACAGCAATGTACCCAGGATAACGCACTGTGTCACAAAGCTCAAATCATCTCAAACTGCTTTCTTGAACATGTCAACAAGTTCACTGTGACTCCATGTCCTCCATCACTGGAGCATCTTTGGATATTGTGGAACAGGACATTCTCATCACGGATGTGTGTCTACCAAATCTGCTGCAACTATTTGATGCCATCACTGACATTAATATGGGGACAGAGGGCAACTGTGGCTACAATCCAGAAGCTTGCCATCATCAGTCTATGAATGTATTTACAAATAATTGTAAAGTGTCTTTGAAGGACCTGAAGAGCGCTATATAAATCTGACATCATTTAATTTTAAAGACGATGGAAATCTCTGAGGGATATGACTGATATATTTTTGAATCATTGCCATGATTAAGGCAGTTCTGAAGTAAAAACAGATGCAAAGTCAATACCAGAACAGTGTATAAAAATAAAAAAGTACCTGGTGAGTGTATGCAGGATTAATATTGTGTTTCCCTGTAATGGACTAGCAGACTGTCCAGAGTGTACCTCACCTTTGGCCCAATGAAGACTGCAAACAAACACCATCATAACCCAGCAAGGACAAGTGACGAACAATGGATGTCAGTTTTACAAAAGCATAAATATAAACTGTTTTCTAGTATGACTATGACTCTAATATTTGGCTGTGGTGTATAAAATGTGCCAGCTCAACCATGAATGAAGCTACCCTATGAAGCTGTACTGGAAATAGCCTGTCTCTAGACAAGCATCCCCCACTGAGAAGAGAGAAGTGTCAAGATGAACGATATCTCTGTCAGCAGTAAAATGTCTTATGCATTCCTCTTGCTCCAATATGAATTATGCTGCATTCAGACCAAACGTGTTTTGCACCTCAAAAATGCATCCAACGCTTTAAGCTGAACGCTTGTGCACTGAAGTCATAGTTCACAAGCATCTGACATTTTGTTTGAGATGTGCATTGGGAGAATTTCAGAACCTAACTGGACACTGACCAGGGTTCCTATGAGCACCATCTCCATCTCACCTGAGGTCAGTTTGACAATCTGCTGATCTACATCATGCCTTCCAACAAAACACATAACAAAAGGAACTCAATGGTGACAAATTGACACCACAGAAAACATAATTAAAACAACCTCAAAATCACATTAGATAAAATCATTACACTCATTTGTAATAATAGATTTTTTTTCATTCTTATCCTTACTGATATCTTTGAAATGTTTAGTTAAAGAACACATGAGCCTGATTAATCCAAATGAGCTTTAGTTCAGGTTGTTCACCACATACCATACAGTGGAAAGTGAGTGGACATTTATGCAATAAGATTATTGGTTCTTCTTAATATATACTGTGTCCTTTTAACAAGGATGTGTCAAATTTTAAGATTCATCATAAACAGCTCTGGAAAAAAAATCAAGAGACCATTTAAAAGGATAATTTTCACTGATTTTACTTTTTATAGGTATATGTTTGAGTAAAATGAACATTTTTATTTTATTCTATGAACTAATGACAACATGTCTCAAAAATGTGGTATTTATTTGCAGAAAGTGAAAAATAGCTAAACTAACAAAAAAGATGCAGTTCTTTTAGAATTCAAATGATGCAAAGAAAACCATAATATTCATTTAGAAACAGCAAAACTAATGTTTTAACTCAGGAGGAGTTCAGAAATCAACATTTGGTGAAATAACCAGGAGGTTTTCAATGGAGTTGTGTGCAGTAGTTTCTTAATTTTTTCCAGAGCTGTAGATTATGTTTGAATATAAAATATATCAATCCCAGTGATAAAAAAGTGTGTAGATCACTGGCAGCTACTTCTAAACTATATAGAGTTTAAAGGATGACAAAGAGAACATATTAGAGCACTCACAGTCTTTTAGCGACTCTTGATTTAGATTAAAAAGTTGTCATGCTGATGAACAGTCTCACATCAGCAAATACAATTTCATTCAAAAAGACAGAAACAATAATAAAAAATAAAATGTTCAGAGATAAAAGTCATTTAATGGGCTTAAAACATTCGATTCACAGAACAAAATATGCTGATTTAGGACTGAGTGGATCTACATTATCTCTGAATCTGAAAGAACCAAACAGGGTTTAACCAAGAAGATAAACAGAAGCATCTCGCTTTTGTCAAGTGTGACTCTTGCTGGCTGTGTAACGTTGGGCTGCAGTCACCGTCACACACTCATTAGTGAGAGTTCAAGGCTCATCAATCACTTTTTTCCCCACTTGTATGTAAAGGGCAATCATTTCTCTCAGCCGCTGCCTCACAGCACCATTAGAAGGAACACATGATCAACTCTGTCACAAACTAGGTAAAGATGAGCAAATGGGTCAACAGCTTCTTACTGGATCATTACAGGTTCCAGAGGTTCCAGTTTGGTGTGATGTGTTCAACTATGTACATTCAGATAATGTGCAGTCACCTCCACTGTCACTTCTTCTTTTCTATGTCGCTTTATAGAAAAGATGAATAATTTTCTGCAAAAGCTGAACTGTTTCATGAGGCAGAAAGTATTTTTTTTATTTTAGATTTTATTGATGAGTCCCAGTGTTTTAAGAAGCTATATGAAAGGATTAAGATAATTCAGTTCACTGCAACCAATTCTTATTTTCACTGCAGTAACATTTTAATCATTCATTAGTGGAAATGTATGTCACCAAATATTCTCTTAGAGTTTGTATGCAGGTTTGTATAATCAAATTACCTTTTGACTGAATGAAACATGCAGCTAAATTTATGAGCAATTAACATCCAAGTAAACGTTTATGTTTTAATTAACTGGGTAGGAATTTGTATTTTTCCTGGCATATTCTAATTGATGGCAAAACTGCTTTCAGCAGAGATTGGAACAAATCCAAGCAGAAATAGGCCTAATCAATCAAAGCACTGCTAATGTTAGTACGCTAACAGAATCCAGCAAAAGAGCAGGCTGAGGATTTTTATAGAAAATATTGTATAAAAAATGAAGTGCATGACAAATTAGCTCATTTTGAGAAGATTCCTTTTGTAACAGGCTACATTTAGCGTGCTACATTTAGAGTCATAAGAAAAATTATCAATCTGTTTATTAGACACAAAACATGTCTGAGTTATAACTAAGTTATTTCTGAAGATCAAAAGATGTTTTTCCTCAGTGTGGGTAAATCTGTTCCATCTTGTTGCTGGATTTCCTGCATGGATCTGAACAGTCTACCTTTAGTGATTAATGTGAGGCACTTATCAGCAGAGACCTGCTGTACTTTGAATGGTTCTTACCTTATATAATAAGGGTGCTTGACCAAGCTTGACCACAGCAATCTGGTTAGTGAGGTTCAATGAGTCTTTGGCTCTTCTCAAGTCTTCCACACTGGCATACTGGACATCCACCACCTCTCCCTGAAGATAAACAGAGCAGGTTCTTAGAGAAAATATATTTTCAAAAGGAATCTAACAATATTTGATGTAAATATGATACAGAGATGGCAGAAATGTTAGCAGACAATACACATCCACTGAAATTCTCATTTGACCTTTTCCCTTCAGTTCAAAGGTTTTGCCATCATTTATCGTAAAGAAACATGGCAAAATGTTTACTCAATATTAATGTCATGTTTGTATATGCACATGTTTTATGTAAATACCA
Organism: Poeciliopsis prolifica; assembly: GCF_027474105.1. NCBI lineage: Eukaryota > Metazoa > Chordata > Actinopteri > Cyprinodontiformes > Poeciliidae > Poeciliopsis > Poeciliopsis prolifica. Next base: position 870,585 of record NW_026562435.1, on the reverse strand, counting down.
GCTGACAATGTTGCAAACTAGTTTACCTATCAGGACAAATAAATCTGTCTGTTTAGATTGTTTGGTTTTTTTAATCAAGAATCTTCATTACGTTGGGGTTAAAAACCAACGGTAAGAGACAAGAGTCAATAAAATGCTAATGCCTCTCATCAGGTGGAGCATAAGACGAGCCGACGAACAATCCGCCGACACCAGCGTATCTGCCTATGTGGTAACTCCAGCCCCTTAGAGACTCAGATCATTGTCTGTAGATCCTTGAGTTTTCCACTCATCTATGCTTGTGTCCTGTTTTCCTAGGTACATTCCTACTCCAGATTCCAGTCCGATCATCCAGTCCTTCCTTTGGTTCGGAGTGATTCTCCACAACTTCCACGGCTGGTCATAGTTCCACTGTCAACCCTCCAGCTCCCAAACTCCCACTCCCCGGCACTTGGTCCCCAACCAGCCTCCTAGTATGCTTTTCCTCCTGCGCCGAACATCTGAACTGTCACAGAGTCACGCCTATTGCTAATAAAGTGAAAGTATTGCTTCAACCTCCTGATGGTGTTTCTGCATGTGGGTTAAATAGATTCCTAAAATGATGACAATTTTAGCATAACCTCCATTAGAGGTTTTGGAAGGCTCAGACCGGCCCATCCCGGACCAACACCATGACCTGTTCAAAGTCACTTACTTCCACCATATCTCATCACTTTTTTGATGTTTACGCTGAACTTCAACAACTCACCTAAATGCCTTGGGGCTCATGGCATATAATTGGCTGATTTGCTATTATAGCAAACAGGTGTGCCTAATAAAATGGCCGGTTGGTGTTTGCAGATCTGTTGATGCTTCAAGAGAAATTATTTTGTTTGTATTCATCCAGTCTTTATTCAAAAAGGTGTTGAAAGTAAGCCAGTGTTGTCTGCTGGCATGAGTGCATTTGTTTGTGTGAATCTTTGAGAGTGTTTTCATCCTCCTCATCCAGGTGACCTAGAAGCTGTTGGGGAAAGTCAAAGAGTTACTTTTTGGGGTCTCTCGCTCTCATTCATCCCTCTTCTACTTGCCGCACCCTCACTTTAACACTCCCTCACCGCATCACCTGGCTCTGATTCATTTTTCATGTGGCCTGGGGGCGAGTGTAACACAACGCTGCAGCGGGAAGAAAGCGTGCAAGTGGTAAAGAGGGACTGTGCCAATGAGTCAAAGAGAAAGAGGGAGCGAGGAAGAGAGAGAGTGAAAGTGAGAGAGAGCACATCGCTTTGAATCAGGGGAGTTCAGGAGAAGAGAGCGGGAGAGATTTATCACTGCTGCCTGCATTTGCATCATAAAAGTCTTTCCATTTAACTTGCAGGCTGGGAAACAGTACAAGGCACAGTGAAATGTAATACTGAATAATCTCTCTGCTCACTGAGATGGTTCTGCTTGAACTGGATCCCTCTCTCCCTCTTCCTGGCTTGCATTCTTCTGTTTCATCTTAGCAAGGTAGTTAAATTAACGTCGGAGTTGACAGCTCTGGCTAAAGGAGTTAGCATCATTATACAAAAATATTTAATTTCCCCATTGTGCGTGTCCTTCGCACTAGATTTAGAAATGAGGGGAAACAAAAGAATATGTTGATGAATGGTGCCCAATTATTTAAACTGGTCTCATCCCCAAATTTATTACTACTTCCTTTCTAAGCCATGGTCACTTTCAAGCATGAAAAAAATAAAAAAAATAAAAATGACAAATTATACCGCAACTCACATTGAAATTCACATCAATGTATTTAGTTGAATTATGTGAGATAGACCAGCCTATTTAAAGCATCAGTTCATCTCTTTCCCTTTTTTCAGCCACGTCAAAGCATTGATTTCTCCATTGAGAGCTTATGAATGTAGAAAAGTCAGATATTCTGACAAATTTTAAACACAGAGATGATGACGTGACAAAGGCATGTGCTTTGTAAACTTGTCCATATTTCCTAACTTAAAAGAGAATAGAAATAGCCTTTACTGCCCCTTATGGGGAAATTCCATTGGATGTAGAGAAACTGCACCAGAAGGTGTCTTTATTGACCTTTTTTGACCTTCATCCCATATATTATCCAATAGATATGAATAACAAGGGAACCTAATTTTAAAATGCGACATCTTTGTTCCCAACTTGAACCTCCACCATGGTACTTCACCTGCACTTGAATAGCATTATCAAATTCAGAGGACCCCAAAGCACTTCACACTCAATTCACCCAAATACACATATTCACACACTGATGGTACCAAGCTACTGGATAGTAGCCACCTCTGCCGTAAGGCAGTCTGATGGAGGAGAGACTGCCAGGTCATCGTCGGGCCCTCTGACCACCACCATCAGGCAAGGCAGTGGTCAGAGGACACGATGACTGAGACATACAAAATGAGATTTCAAACTGGCAACCCATCAAATCCAGGGTAATTCCCACCACCATAGTCACTCTCATCTAACACACTCTTGTTGAAACCATCAACAAATCTTCTAGAATAATTCCAGCTGAGCATTTAGCTTCTTGGATTTTTTGGTTATGTTGCTGGCATGCTTTAAGGACACCCTTTGCTCAGGTTTAGAGATCCATTTCTATAGCATCTCTTTAAAGTCTGGATTGCCATCTGATATATTTTTTTTAAGTTTTACAAAGTTTTAGATTCTATGGTCTGTGCCTTTATTTATTACTACTATTCTATGGGGTGTGTCATCAACTGACCAACCTGCAGTTGCAATTTGCCCCAAAGTACACATCCCTTATGTAGAGGAACTGAAGTAACTGAGCCTCCAACAGCATTGCTGGGTTCATCGTAGCATACACACTGCAGTCATAAAGATGAGGAAAATGAAAAGAAATCAAGCGTTGTCAGGAGGGAACATGCTATTCCGACAGCTGTTACTCAGATCACTTCGAGGGTGGAAACAATTTATTCAATTTCCAAAACCCAAATGAAGTCTGGAAAAATGTAATGGATGGATCAAGGCCTGCAGTCGACTTCATGTCCAGTTGAATCAAAACGACGGCAACATGTTGGTCTGTATAAAGGCGACTGGTAGCCAACATCCCATTTTTTGTCATAATAGACATTGTCTGACTGAAAGTCAAATCAAAGATCAATAAGTGAAGGTAGTATGCTTAATTTTATGAGTCAATTCCGTAGGTCGCTCTATGGCAGCATGAAAACACTGACTGCTAACTGCTGTATTAACATAAGAACCTTTTTATGCTGCTGTTTTTTTCTTAGCAATTTCCTGAAGACAAAATTTTTATAAGCTCATATTTGAGTCATCACTGACCAAGTGAGTGCAAAATGTGTCATCCAACGAGACTTTGTTTGGTGTGATGTATGTCACAGCTAGACCTTCTTCCTCTTGCTGTGATAACCTTAAAGACCTGATGGACGACTCAAAGAATTTTCTTGCCTGTTGTCTTTGCCTTAGCATTGGCTGACAAGATAAAAGTACCAATAAAAATGTCTTTAGTCATTGAGTTTCATTGTAACACTGTTTGTTTGGTGGAGATTTGCTCTGCTTCAAGAAGTGGGTATGGAGCCGGCGTCACGTCAACTGGTTCTGGAAAAAAGTTGATCAAATAGACCCTGGAGGTAAGGCATTGTTAGGTCATTTTATCAACTAAAACATTTGAAATTGCATAGAAATATTATTGCCAGCTTTTCAAAACATAGTTGGATTTAGTTCCTTTACAAACTTGATTTACCATTTCAAGCAAAGAAAAACGCCCACTGGTGAAAAGTTTGGAGCATATATATGACTAGGAATTTGATTTAAATAAAAAGACAGAAGCAAGTAACATAAATGTGTCATGGTACAGCTGCATGTCTCTTATTGTGAGAATAAGTGGCATACATATGAATCATATGAATAAGAGCATCCTTTTGAATGTTAACCTTTAACAGACATACTGACATCGCAGACGGCAGGTGTGATTAGTAAAAGGTGAGATGGAACAGATCTCTTGTGTCCCAATGTGACATTAATGTTTCTCTCCAGAAAATAAGCTCTTCGAATTACGTCTAGCAGTGTCCGTATTTCATCACCACCAATGGCATCAGAAGGATCAAATAGAGAAAACAGGTTTTCTGTTGGTTATTTGCCTTGCTGTGAATCAAGCGGTGGCTGAAAGGGCTATCCCATTTTCTTCCTCTGATCCAGGCGGCAGGAGGCCAAGTATAGCTTCTCGTAAAGGGCAGCACTTCATACATTATATCTGGACAGTTAATAGAGTTCTCAAACTCCCAAATACGTCTAATTTTCAGGCTGTTCCACTGAAGATGTCAGCAACTGCCCCAGGGTACCTCATCCAGAGTTTGGGGTGCAGTTCTGTTTTTTACCTCTGCTAAGGTTAATGAGGAGTAAAACAGTCTGACGCCTGCCTGTCCTCACCTGTTAAATTGACTCACTTAACCTGGCAGTGCTACTGTCTTTGTAATTGGACACATCTTGCCTTCCAAGCCTGTTATTGTGGTGCCATCTCAATCTGTGCATTATTTTAGCCAGTAAAATATGTTTTCCTACCTTCTCTTTCTAAAATGCTTGACAACATGGTTTATCAACACACTTTTAAACATTAATAAATGCATACATGCTTCCTTCCCTTTCTAACATTTAGACATGTGTCCCCATGACGAGGGCTGGAGTAATACACTATTCTCCCAATACAAAACTATACATGATATTCTGCTCATGATGCAATATATCACAATATTCAGTACACAATACGATTCAATATATTGTTAAGATTTTTGAGGTACAGACTGATTTTGGTGGCATTTTGTCAATCGTCTTGGATTGAATTAATTGAACTGGTGATGTGATAAATATTTTTATTACATATTTGTTATATGGTCACTTTGTTTAAAAGTTAATTGTGTGGGTTTGTGTAGTTGATTATGCAGAAAAGGAACATTTTATGCCTTATTCAGTGATATTAGATTATGTAATTTATTTTTTTCATTATTTAATTAATTATAATTGGTTGTTTCATTACATGTTATTTTTCAATGCACCTGTGCAAGTTGGTAAAAACTGTGATGTGTAATAGCTGTCATTTTATTCACATAGATTTGACATAAAACTCAAAGTAGGATTTAATGTATCGATACCCGTGAATGAAAAATCAATACTTTCTGAAGAAAAATAATATCAATAAATGTCGTTGAATCAATAAAATTATACATGGGGACACATAGATTTTTGGATTGTTATTACAAAGCAGTCTAGTAATGTCTTATCAACAAAACACTCCAGGATTATAAACAACAACATAGTGGTGTAGTTATAAATTCTAAGTATGATGCTATTTTTAAAAATAACTCCTTCAAGCAACTAAATGGCTCATCCGTTTACTGTTCAGAGATACATATCAGTGCGGGGATAAAGAGAGGCTGGTGTCAATCTCCAGGGAGCGAGAGGCAGGGTGCACACCAGCAGTCAACCACAGGCCACATCAACATGGACAAACAACCGTTTCATTCAATTAGATGTCATCAGTAACATGACATGTTATTTAAACTGTCTGGAGAGAAAATGCAAACTACATGTTAGACGGAGCAGAAATTTGATAATGATCCTTTTTACAGGAGATACATAGACATGGGCATTTTACAACACATTAAAAATTGCCTATGGAGGGAAAAGGACACACAATTTTCTAAATTTTTCAGAGTGCAGGATGAGTCACTATTTTGTAGAACCACCCTTTCGACCAAGAGTGAAAGGCTCACCAATTCTTTGCAAAGTAGGTCAGTTTTCAAGAACTTCCACAGATTCTCAATCAAATGTAGGTCAAAACTTTGACTGGGACATACAGTTAGATGAATATGCTGTGATTTAAACCATTCTACTTGGGGAGCACCAATAAACGGGCTGGCTAATAAATGGTCACAATCGTTAAATATGCAGTAGATTGTGACGTATGTTGCTAAAACACAGAGAATGTAGAGAAGAAAAAGGGGTGAAGAGTGTAAACACACAAATGACAAGGGAGGCGATTTTCTAAGCTGTGTTGAATTAGTTAGAAGCTTTTCCCTACTGCCCTCCTTGAAAGGTTTAAAAGTGAGTATTTAAAAAGCATCCCTGAACTTCCTGACTCTCTGATGTTGAGTCACTTAATGAAGCCCTCATCCTCTACTCTGTAATTTCCATACACATGGATTTGTTCAAAACTGTACTGGTCCCAGTAGAATATAGTCTGTAGAAAATCGTTGCATATCACATCTAAATATACTTTGTTAAAATCTACCTGCTGCAGTGGTTCCTTTATTAAATAAAGATATGTATATATTTATTGATACATATGTGCAAATGTCCCCAAACATGGTCAACATCAGGAATCATTAGTTCTTCACAAGGACTCCAATCTATCAATCACCTATGCCATATTTAATTGTGAAAGCAATGCATAGACTCTGAAAACTGTCACTTTATGCAAGGAAAGGAATGGAATGAAGCTAGGAAATAATCTGGTGATGGATGACTGTGACCCTCCTTTTGGTTCGACTTCCACAAGAGGACAGCTGGATGGATCAAGCAAAGCAGAGAAAGGAGAACGGAGAGCGGGGGGAGCGGAGAGTGAGAGGAAAAACTTGGTATTCAGAGAATGGCTCCAACTTTTCATCTGCCCTCAGGCCGAGCGAGGGGGGCTCAAGGGAATAACAAGCTTCTCCTTCAACCCCTTTCTCTGTTCCCGGGATACAGAGAGAAGTAAAATCCTCTAAAAATAGTGTGACGGCATTTCTTTGTATGTGTGTGTCTGGCGCCCAACGCAGGAAGACTACATGCATAATGACTTCCATTAACCTTCACACTCTGGAAGGATGGTGGAAAAGATTAACCACGCATCCATTTTGACTCAAATGCCATCTTTTACAATATATTTTTAATGCGTTCCATATTTTGGAGTTATCTGGAGCCACTGCACTTGTAAGCTCAGTTCCTACCACTGTTAGTACAGTATTTGTAAACTGCTCAGTGGTTCAGACCAGAAGCACTTACTTGTTTGTTTTTTAATTAAGTGACGGGGTTCTTTTATGACTTGGGCCACCACAAAAAAATGACGGGCCAAGGCCAGGGATTACTTTAGTGAGATTTATTTTTTTTATCAGTGCAGTGAATCAACAGTGGCAAATGCATAATATTTACAAAAATGTCCAAGATGACTTAAAAATCAACACAGCACAGCAGTACCTTCAAGTCGCAGCTCATCACCTCCAATGTGACACTTCTCACGCCTAGGTGCAGACTGCCCTCTATGAAACAGAGCCCTGCTTTTATAGCTACAGGCTCCGCCCAGAGGAAGTCCCATCAAACAAAACTAAACTAAACAAAACAAAAACTAAACAATTATTTCTAACTCAAATCCTTAAAATAACAATAAGAAACAATAAGGAAGAAAAAATAAATACATTTATAATCAAAATACACCCAAACAAAAGAACAAAAACAACCAGCACATTGTGATGACTACGCCACATCACGTAATTGGCTCCCGGTGCGCTCCAAACTGGAAACAACTTCCCCCAAAGAAAACCGGAAAAACATGTACCTGAAAATAACCGATTAGAATGAACGTCAAACGAAAACACCGCGTGTGAACCGACGACGAACCGCCTCAATCCAAACTAAAAGAAACAGGTAAGTTGATAACTGTGCATGTTTGCTAACAGGGACTCTCCGATTGTGACGGCTCCTCCGTCACACCACCCCTCTCCTCTCCAAGGTTGGCGAAATTCGGCAACCTAGAAAGAAAGTCTGCCACTTTATTAAGTCTGCCACTCCTATGACAGATGTTAAATTTGTAAGGTTGCAAGGACAAATACCACCTAGTCAGACGATGGTTACTGTCTTTCATGGTGTTGATCCAGGTCAGGGCCCGATGGTCTGTCTCCAAATCAAATTCTCTGCCCAGCAGATAATACTTGAGACTTTCCAGAGCCCACTTAATTGCCAGGCCTTCTTTTTCCACTACAGAATACCTCACCTCTCGAGGTAGTAGCTTACGGCTCAGGTAGAGTATGGGTTGCTCCTCTCCAGGATCTCCTTGAGCCAGGACAGCTCCGAGACCAACTTTGGATGCATCTACCTGGACCAGGAATTTCCTACTAAAATCAGGACTTCGAAGGACAGGAGATGAACATAGATGAGCTTTCAGAGTGTTAAAAGAAGTTTCACACTCCTTGGTCCACACAACAGGATTCTTCTGATCTTTCGCTGTCAAACTGGTGAGTGGAGAAGCAAGTGTAGCAAAATGAGGCACAAACCTTCGATACCAACCAGCTAGTCCCAGGAATGACCGCACTTCCTTCTTGGTTCGAGGACGAGGGCATTTTTGGATTGCTTCCACTTTGTCCATCTGTGGTCGCACCTCTCCTCTCCCTAGCTGGTAACCCAGGTATCTGGTCTCCTGTTGTGCCCAAACACACTTTGATATGTTAAGTGTCAGTCCTGCTTCTGCAATCTTTTCCAACACTCTTGCGAGATGTGCAGCATGCTCCCAGCTATTGCTGTAAATGATTACATCATCGAGGTAAGCAGCACTGTAGTCTTCACTTCCTCGCAGTACTTTGTCCATTAGCCGCTGGAAGGTGGCTGGAGCACCATGCAGGCCGAATGGCATAACAGTAAACTGAAACAGACCAGAAGGGGTGCGAAATGCTGTATACTGTCTGCTTGAAGGCTCCAAGGGAACCTGCCAGTACCCTTTACACAGGTCAAGTGTGGTAATGAATTTTGCTTGTCCAATCCTTTCCAGCAGCTCATCCACCCTGGGCATGGGATAGGCATCAAACTCTGAAACTGCATTAAGCTTTCTGAAGTCAATGCAAATCCGCAGTGAGCCATCTTTCTTACACACAATGACCACTGGACTGCACCATTCAGAGTTTGAAGGTTCAATAATACCTGATGTTAGCATGGCCTCGACTTCATCTCGCAGCTGTCCCACCAACTGCTGTGGAACTCTATATGGGCGTTGACGAATTGGCTGCTTCTCTTTCAGTCGAATTGCATGCTCAATCAAGGTGGTCCGGCCTGGATTGGAAGAAAAGAGAGGAGACAGTTTCTGAAAGATCTGCTGAAGTTGTGAGGCTTGGTGTGAGGTCAAGTGACTGAGGTTGGGGGTTGACTGTCCAGCCTTCACTTCAATACCAGGAACCTCTTCTTCCTCCTCCACTTGTCTCAACAGGCATGATGTTTCTGGAGCTGGACATGATGGTTCTTTCCACTCCTTTAGCAAGTTCACATGGTAAGCCTGTGTAGCTTTCTTTTTCTCAGGATGGTAGACTTCATAGGTGGTGGGTCCTAGCTGTCGGCTGATAGTATAGGGTCCTTGCCACTTTGCCAAAAGTTTGCTGGTGGATGAGGGCAGGAGAAGCAACACCTTCTGTCCAGGACTGAAGACCCTTTGCCGTGCCTGCTGGTCATACCACCTCTTTTGCTTGTGCTGGGCCTGCAACAGGTTCTTCTCAGCTTCTTCCTGGTACTCAGCAAGCCGACCTCTCATCTGCAGCACGTACTGGACCACACCTTTGGCACTAGATGAGGTTTCTGATGCATCCCAGCTTTTCCTCAGCAGGTCTAGAGGTCCTTGAACATCCCACCCATACAGGAGTTCAAATGGGGAGAACCCGGTTGATGCCTGTGGCACCTCACGATAGGCAAAGAGAAGGAATGGTAACCAGCGGTCCCAATCTCTGCCAGTGTCATTCACAAACTTCTGCAGCATCCTCTTTAGCGTCTGGTTGAATCTTTCAACCAGTCCATCAGTCTGTGGATGGTAAGGCGTTGTCCTGATGGCTGAGATCCCAAGCTGTTTATGAAAGAGTTTTAGCAGATTAGAGGTGAAATTAGTTCCCTGGTCGGTCAAAATCTGATCTGGGACTCCAACTCTTGAAAATAGTTGGACCAGAGCTCTAACTACTGTAGGAGCAGTAATTGTGTGCAGTGGAAAAGCTTCTGGAAATCTGGTGGCATAGTCACATACTACCAAGATGTACTGATGACCACGCCCACTCTTCACTAGGGGTCCAACAATGTCCATTGCAACCTTACGAAAAGGAGTAGAGATGACAGGTAGTGGCTGGAGGAGCGCCCGATCTGATTTCCGAGCAGGACGAGTCTTCTGGCATGTAGGACAAGAAGCACATAATGCATTAATGTCATTATACATTGACGGCCAGTAAAAACGTGAGCTGACACGCATAAATGTTTTGTGACGCCCCAAGTGCCCTGCCCATGGAATGGTGTGTGCCAAATGCATGACAAGTGCCCTACAACTAGTTGGAACTACCAACCGTTGTTTTTCATTACAAGCATACAACACGCCATCTTTTAACACAAACGTTTCTCTTCCTCTCCACTTAGCATTAGTTTTTTCCTCCACTCTGTCAAATAAAGGTTGTAAAGACACATCCTGTTTCTGTAAAGTAGCAATATTTTCAGGTATCTTCCACATGTCATCCACTGTTAAATCTTGTGACACATTTCCACCCAGCAGTAGCTTTTTCTCAAATTTTTTTGCTTTCTGGATTTTCTAGACAATTTTGGAACCTCAAACAAACTATCATCAAAATTAGGTAAGGATTCAACTTGTTCTTTGGCCTGAGAACGAGTAATCACAGGACAGGACGCATTGCTAACTTTGTCCCCCTCAGTTTGTACCTCTCCCAAAAGGTGAAACATCACAGGTAAATCTGTACCCAAAATGACATCAAAAGGTAGGTTTTTCACCACACCAACAGTTAGCAAATATGGTTGATCATCAACAATGACAGTCACTTCTGCTCTTGGATACACATGACAATCTCCATGCACACACAAAATCTCAGTCTTCTTTTCATAGTTCACACATCCAACAGATACAAGACTCTCTTTTATGAGTGATGTGGAACTACCACTGTCTATTAATGCAGTCACCTGCAGTCCATTCACAATCACAGTTTTCTGAGTTCTAGTTTCAAAGTTTTTGACTCCAGTCTGATTTTCAGCTCTAGGAGCATAGCAGGAACCAGTAAACTTTGTCTTCTTTATTGGACACACCGAAGCCTTGTGGCCCGGCTGCTGGCAATAATAGCAAATTAATGTCTTACCATTAGGCGGTGGATTCAGAGGACTGATGGTACCTTTAACCTCCTGGCTTGGATCTCTGGCATACCGTTGATGTCCAGCCGGTTGAACAGGACGTGGTACTGGATTGGAGCAACGTGCTGCTCCTCCTCGCCGTGCATTCATGTACTGAAGAGCCAACTTTGCAGCAGTCAGACCACCCTTAGGTTCATGTTCCTTCACCCAGGTCCTTACATCCGGGGGCAGAACGCTCAGCAGCTGTTCCTGGATGATGAGCTCCCGATGTCCTCTTTGGAACGCTGGTCTGGACGGATCCATCGTCGGTAGAGACCTCTAAGACGGTGGTAAGTTTCAGTAGGAGTTTCACCAGCAGGTGTACTTGTTGCTCTGAACTTCTGTCTGTAAGTCTCTGGTGAGATGTCAAACTTTGCTAACAAAGCAGTCTTCAAGTCCTTGTAGCAGTGAGCCCGTTCCTCATCCATGGCAGCATAGGCCTCCAGCGCCTTCCCAGAAAGGAGTGGAATGAGTCGGCACGCCCATTCACTTTCTGGCCACCTCCAGGTCTTAGCAATGCGCTCAAACCGCAGCAGATAGTTTTCCAGGTCTTCTCCTAATTGATAAGGAGGAATTTTTGGATCAGTGGTGTAACTTATTGGCTGAGGTTGCCGGCTTGGATCACCATCATCACCACCACCACCATCATCATCACTTTGCTCTGCACCAGCTCCTGGCTGAAGGTGAGGGCGTGGTACTTGCTGTGGTTGCTGCAAAGACATCCTAAGATTTTGCAGTTCCTTGAGCAGCCCTTTCTCTCGCTTTTGCTGACCTGCCATAAAGTCCTTCATCAAAGTGAAAAACTCACTGCCAAACGCACTTGATCCACTGGGGCCAGGCTTTGTTTCACCTTCCTCATCTGATCCATCCGACGTCGGCATGCTCTCCAATGCTTTGTCAGCCATCTGCTCTTCCATCTTTAATTGTGATCGAAGACCAGATCTTTGCTTCACCAAACGAGACCCTCTTCCCCGGCTTGTCATAATCCCACTTCTGACACCATATGTGACGGGGTTCTTTTATGACTTGGGCCACCACAAAAAAATGACGGGCCAAGGCCAGGGATTACTTTAGTGAGATTTTTTTTTTTATCAGTGCAGTGAATCAACAGTGGCAAATGCATAATATTTACAAAAATGTCCAAGATGACTTAAAAATCAACACAGCACAGCAGTACCTTCAAGTCGCAGCTCATCACCTCCAATGTGACACTTCTCACGCCTAGGTGCAGACTGCCCTCTATGAAACAGAGCCCTGCTTTTATAGCTACAGGCTCCGCCCAGAGGAAGTCCCATCAAACAAAACTAAACTAAACAAAACAAAAACTAAACAATTATTTCTAACTCAAATCCTTAAAATAACAATAAGAAACAATAAGGAAGAAAAAATAAATACATTTATAATCAAAATACACCCAAACAAAAGAACAAAAACAACCAGCACATTGTGATGACTACGCCACATCACGTAATTGGCTCCCGGTGCGCTCCAAACTGGAAACAACTTCCCCCAAAGAAAACCGGAAAAACATGTACCTGAAAATAACCGATTAGAATGAACGTCAAACGAAAACACCGCGTGTGCACCCACGATGAATCGCCTCAATCCAAACTAAAAGGAAAAGAAACAGGTAAGTTTATAATTGTGCATGTTTGCTAACAGGGACTCTCCGATCGTGACGGCTCCTCCGTCACACTTGACTTTTCTGTAAATATAATTTATGGCTCATTTCAGTCCAGTTAATACATAAGATTACTTAAATTTGGAATTTGCTGCATTATCCTTGAAGTAAAAATTCCGATTTTTAAAATGTTTTCTACATATCATTGCTGTACAATTCAACTGAAAGAAATTTCAAAGTAGTTGCAGGGAAAGACAAAGATGCGGCAAAATAAACACAATATAGGTCAGTCTTGTATCGGCTGCAAGTGTTCACTTCAAATAGGTCAGCTTTGTTTTCTAATAATCAGGCTAAAAAACACAAAATATGTTTCTATGTTTCAGGCCTTGTACGGGTTGGATGTGCTGTTTTTATGCATGGTGCTTGTCGGGGTTGTGCTTATATTCCTGTGAGTTGGGTGCGGTTATGGTTTTGGTGCATTCCCTCCAACAATACAATGGACACACTTTCTCAGTTTCTCTTTCGTTGTCAATCTCAATGTCACTTTTGTCTCAGTCTTTAGCTTGCGCTATTCTCTTCATCACGCAGCAGTCTGGCCTCTCAAAACCCTTTGGTAACAAGCTGTGTATTAGCAACATCATAGTGCCAACACAGTGTGAAAAACGACACCACTGTCATTATTGTCCTTAAGTAGCATTACTATGCTACTTAGTCAAAGTAGGAACAAAAATTAAAACCTGCCTGTAAGATTAATGGTCAGACTCAGTGGCTTTAAGTGAGAACTAAGTGATATTTGGAACTGGACAGAAGTAAGCCTGGGCAAATCAAATTGTAAATGACCTGTACTTATACAGTGCTTTATCAAATCCAGAGAAAGCTGCACTCAACATTCAGATATTCACATGCTGATGGCAGCCAACTACTGGGACAATCAGACAAAGGTGAGGCTGCCATGCATCAGCGCCACCAGCAGGTAAGACAGGTGAAATATCTTGCTCAAGGACATAGCAACAGAGACAGAGCAACCCAGAAACTCCTACCATCACCCCAAAGGGAAAAATAGTTCTGACTATTATTTTGATAATCTATCAGTCTAACAATTACTTTTTTTTCCAATGTTAAAATTGTCCAGTTAAAGGGTTAAAGAGGCCATCCCAGTCATCTGTAGTATGTCAAACCGGTACCTGAACGCTGCCTACTGCAGAGTAGGCTGCATAGGAGAACTGCTGCTTTAGCAGGTCAGTGGGCCCCCGCTGGTCACAGGGGGTCCCATGGGGAAGAAAACACTGGTGGCTGGATCTGTCTGTGATGGTGTTTGGAGTGGAGCCAGGCAAGCTGAGCAGAACCGTGTGATTGTACAGGTGGACATCAGTCAGACCAAGTCCGACCCACTGCCTGTACAGGTACCTGGCCCTGGACTCCTCACTGTCGCCTGCCAGGCTGGAGAAAGATCTGGAACACAACATAAACATCAGGAAAGATTAATAGTTTGGGATTATGAAGACAGTTTTTTTTTCTTTTCTTTTCTTTAGCTTGATTAATTCTTGAGTTCAGGTGTAAATTATAGCCATATTTAGTAAAATGACTATATAGCATTGGAAAATGTATTTTGCCCATTAACCATATACAGTAAGTGAAATAAGTACCAAGCACATCAACTTTTAATGTTTCTATTGAGATAAAGTTCCCACCATCATTCAGAGCCCAAGTAACACACACACACAAAAATCAAAGTAATCTCCAACTTATGTTATGTGTTATGAGCACAAGAAAAACATGATTAACATCATTTTCAAAACAGATTGAAAGTCAAGGGAACAAGCTAAGATTTGTCAATATTTAGAAAGGATTCCTGCTGCTGCTGTGCATAAATCATGATGAGTTGATTTAATATTAACTGAATGCCTAAAAAATGTTTTCTCTTTGAAACTAAAGTAAGTGCAGGATTGTGTGATTTTTAATGTAAAAATATCTTGACATTAAAATTGTGCTGTTGTAAATAATGTGAAAAGTGACAGCTAAAGCTGCTTTCTGAACTTCTGCAACAAAAAAACATTTTCTGAAAGAGAAATCAACTAAAGAACATAAAGACAATGAGCACTCAGAGAGCTTCGTAGAAGCTTATTAGGTACAGTTTTTCCAATATTTTTGTACTTTACTTATTAATATATATATTTGACACTTTTTGTCACAAAAACAAGGCCTGAAAATGTTCGCTTTTACTATGCCACTTAGTCAAAGTAGGAACAAAAATTAAAACCTTTAGCTTGATTAATTCTTGAGTTCAGGTGTAAGACTAATGGGAAGAATCCAATTCAGAATCCATTTTGATAAGTGCAGAACATAAACTAATTGATCTTCCATATTGTGGATAATGGTTCTATTCAAGTCTCCAACCCATCACCAGTTTGTTTTGCCAGGGGGCTAAACTGAATGAACTTCTCGTCTTTCTTTGCTTCTCAAACACACTGAAAATCCTCACAGGATTCTGGAGTCCCCATCATTCACATTTTCCTAATTGCACAAAAGAAATGTCAATAAAGATTGATCCAAGTCTTATTTGATTCTCCTAGTTTATTTGGTTCTTGATGTTTACTCTTCTTATTGTTTTGACTCGCAGAGACCTGGACTCAAAAGTTCACCAATAAAAACGTGAACAGACTTGGCTGGCTGGCATTTCAGCCACAGAAACCCAGCAGTCCACCAGCGGTGATTTTTGATGTAAAATAAACCTGAGAAAAACTGCAAGTCAAGAGAACTACAAGTATGAAAACAAAAGGAACAAGTACAACCTTATTTTTCAGGAGATTGCTTATTTTGCCTTACTGAAAGAATATCAATATCAGTTGTTATGCTTAGAGTTGAACTGACCCTTCATACTACTCCTTTGATGCAAATGGAAAATTAAAACTAACCAATCTGATTCCTAGCTAATCACATTGTTGAGGGTAGGTTCCAACAAAGTAACCATATCCAACAAAATAACTTATCAACAAAATTACAACACAAAAATTCAAACCAACCATCTCAACAATATCAACATTTTACAACCATTACAAGGACATTAAGAAATACCCTAAAACACAAAAGCTAAATACAAACAATCAAGAATTTCAAAGATAAATTCAAAATAAATAGTAGCAATCTTTATTCTGAATATAAATTCACCCATTATATCACTTCAATATTATTTAATTATCTATAATTGATTTTTTTTTAAAGATACGTGATCAATTTTGCATGTCAATATCCAGAAAGGATTCCTGCTGCTGCTGTGCATAAATCATGATGAGTTGATTTAATATTAAATCAACTCATCAAAATAACTCAGAAGGAAACATGTTTCAGTTTGAAAATGCTCTATCCACTCCTGACTGACTGTCAGAAAAGAAAAGTTTGAAAGATCTTTAGACAGTTCATGAGTTCCTGCAGTAGTCTATTAATTTCATATCAGTGAGTCGATTAAGCAGTTAGCTGAAACCACTGCAAGCACTTGGCACAACCAAAGTGAATGAATCTTCCTCAGCACAGACTCAACATTTGCATAGTGTTAATGGCATTCGGTCACTAATGTGAAATGTAACTGGCAACTGAAGCTTAAGGCAGGGCATCTTTATTTATCATTGAAAAGTAAAATCAAGACTCAACAGTGTGCTGTGAGAATAAACTTTACCTACAGTATAAACTCTTTGTTCAACACTTCAGCTGTAGACATTGTAGATGTGTTTGTGTTACCGGCACCAGACCAAGGGGAAAGCTGGCCGCTCCTCAGACCAACAGACAGAGGAAGTGTCTGTTTTCCATGAAATACTTATTACAGTGAACTACATCCGCACTGTCCTTGTCAAATACATTCATTAGAAAACCTGCATAAAACTCCATCAAGCGCTGGTAATCTCAAAACACCTGAGCAACATTTAGAATGACTTCTAAACACTTCAGTGAATCTATGCATCAACTTCTGATACCATCACTTATTCCACTGCCTTTTTAACACCAATTTCTGGTGAGAATATCAAAGTACAGCTAAATAAACCTTTCTTTAGGGTGCCTAACTGTTATTGTCAGTCAGAATACTTGGATGGGAAATTGGAGCTTTCCAGCCTTGACATCTATTCAGACACAAACTACAAGATGTTTTGTTTCCCACAAGCCTCTCTGAGAGGCTATTATCCCTCCTTCTAGTAAAAATGACTCACCCTAGGTGTGTATGAACAGGTGAGGAGTGTTTTTCAATCTGCAAAGCAGATGTTTAAATTATGTGGATGATCAGTTCAAACAGGGATTGTGAGTTTAATGTGTGGATAAGAGAGACATGTATGATATCTCTATCAGACTCCAGAGCAGACGGCCCAAACGCACCGTTGGGCATTGTGTTGTTAGAAGGCTGCGACTCAAAGCTCTCCAGCAGCCAATCATGTTAAAATACACACATGCACACGCATAAAATATTATGTCAGGTCAATTTGTATTAGCCGGTAAAATGATAGAAACAGGATTTCTGTGGATATTTAGGTTCCTATGCCCAGGTTGGCCCACATGTAGCTAAAATTTCAGGATAAGTGCAAGACTTAGAATCCAGGAAATAGCATAAAACCTGTCACACAAGAACTAAAATATAACCATCTTGCGGATTCCTTTAGGTAATAGAACCTCTAGAAAAAATAGAGGATCTATTTATCAGAATTCATCTAAATTCTTAAACAGATTAATTAATTCATTACTAACATTCATTTAAAATGTAACACATTCTTTCCTCCAATGTGGTGAACGAAAGTCCATCCATGACAACCCGTGCTGGCCATCACTGGATTTGAGCTGAAAATTCAGCCAATCAGATCAGTCGGAAGAATTACCGCCCACAACTGACAAAGATGCCCAGTAAAACAGAGTGATTTTCTGACAAAAGCATACAGATAGGGGGAGGGATGGTGTTGCGGCCTCTCAATCAATATATGTACTCATTATCCTGTGTAAGGATATTTATAAAGTATAATTAGGAAAAGACAACAAATTCCTAATTTTATCTAAACCACATAGGGTCACCACTTCAGATTGCGCTGGACCATTCAGTTAAGAAAAGTTGGGCTTTTATTTGGGGCGGCTTGGTCTTCTTAACATTTTCTTGCAACTAATTGAACATGACTACTGTGTACATTTATGTATTTATTCGGTTGAGGAAACAATACCAGAAGGCGATTGAAAAACTTCAAAATAAGGTTGTTAAGATAATATGTGTTATTTCCATGCTGTGTAGGCTTTCTTATGTTTAAAGAGATGCTCTGATTGTTTTGAAGTGGTAATATGGATGCATTGGAAGTCTGCTTAGCATCTTCACCCGATGCATGGGATGAATTGCCTCTGATGTCGCCC
Organism: Poeciliopsis prolifica; assembly: GCF_027474105.1. NCBI lineage: Eukaryota > Metazoa > Chordata > Actinopteri > Cyprinodontiformes > Poeciliidae > Poeciliopsis > Poeciliopsis prolifica. The sequence continues at coordinate 852,470 of NW_026562435.1, read as the reverse complement.
TCACAAGGGAAACTTTTTGAAAAGCGGTTTGCTTCAACGTCAGCAGGCAGCAGTCTCATGAAAGCTTATTTTGTAACGTTTCATATCTGGTGTTTTTGTCAGCTAAGCTTTAATTAATACTTTGATCACAGTCTGAATTGATGAAAAGTCTGTTCGCAATAATTAAACAGCTGAAACCAGGATCCCTTAATCTTAAACCTGGGGGTCTTTAAAATCCAGCATATTTTGTAATGACACAGATATAAAAATGACAATATTACTCCACTGTAACATCCAACAGTCTCCTTGTCACTGGCAAACATATGATTTCCTAAGAATTTTCTCCTCATGCTCCTATTTTGCTTTGTGCAGCAATATTTTTATTGCATGTTTTAGACTCATTATAATGATAATAGGCAAGAGCTAGGAGCATGGGCGCAGGCAGATAAATCACATTTACCCGATGCATATTGTAGAAATAATTGACTTGGTGAGTGTGCTAATGTGCATTCATGGGCCAAGCAGACTTAGCATACGAGACGCTGTTGCCTCTGCTGGCAGCTGCGGAGGATAATATATTCCTGTAGGACACAATCATTTTAATAGCTCATCCATTTGTTCAAGAGACAATTGATTTTCTCTGTTTCAATGCACGTTAGTCACATTTGATTTCTCTCATCCCATTTGCATTTGTCATATTTTCAGAGTGTGTAGCTTGAGCTCAGGCTTTATGAAAGGAAATCCTTATTCAGGTGTCAGGGTTGGTGTTTAGATGGAATCCAAGTGAAGACTGAGACCACCATTAAAGAAGATTTAAGACATCATTGGCAAATCACTGCAGAGCAAGTCAGAGGGGAGAAATTCAGAAAGAACATCAGAGAGTACATCAACTAACATCCCAACAGAAAACTCGGTGCAGTGTTGCTCATATCCTTCAATGATATTATGTATCTTGTATTCCTATTCTGTTTAAAGCTTTAAATAACACATATGATAACGTATAAGACACAATGTGATCTCCAGTTAAAGGAGGAGTTACAAGAGCGTTTTAACTGAGGAATTTGTAACAAGAATTCAACCTAGATGTTTGCATGCTGTATAAAAGGAGATAACCTTTCACCCTCCTTACTGCCATTAAATTATACAAATCTCTCCAGCTCTAGGTCAGTCAGGATCACCAACATCATTTCAAAATGTTCCAATTTGAAAATGTAAAAACATTCTTAGAAGATAATAGAAAAGCTAATCCTTTGGCAAAAATGGGTTTTCAAAGCAGACAATAATCAAAATAACAGCAGAAAGTCAGCCACAAAGTTGCATAATGACAAGAAAGTGAATCACAAAGAGCTGATTTCAGACCAGTACAAAATGTGGAGGTAGAGCTGAGCAGGTGTGCAAACAAAGCAATCTACAAATGTGACTCCATTAGATCAGTTCTGTCAGGGCGGAATGGGTCAAGATGCCAGCAAGCTGTTGTGCGAAGACGGAGGAAGGACACCCGACCCACTTGACCCAAATCATAAAGCTTAAAAGCTAAACATACCAAACATAAAGGGAAGGTATATATTCATGTGTCATAGTGGAGGAGGCTCCATCATGAGCTGGCAGCTTTTTCTTCAGTGGAGCTTCTGGTTGTCCACCGGCATCAACCATTGGACAACCAGTGGACGATGCAGAGATGATGTAGCAAGCGTCCATGTTTGTGTGGCGATCAGTTTTCTAATAAGAGTCCCTGCGCTTGGTCAGGTTCCCTCAGCAACACATGTTGAGGCATCATTAATTGACGTTCAGTGTTCTCTCATTGAATGCTATTTTGGAATTTCCGCAATTATCGGAAACAAAGAGGATGAGTCTATTATTATTACTTTTTTTTTTTTTTTAAGTAGAAAAATGTCATTTGTTTTGAACTATTCTACATCATTCCTTGAACATAACTCCAATGACATCATTTGGAGATAGATGACGTTCACTGCACGTTATGATGTTCTGACAACATTTTAGTATCAGAAATGCAGAACTGTGACTGAAACTCCCAATCTTGAAATTACAGGACATTAGGGCAGTAGAAATGGCTCCTAAGAATAGCACTCTCTCTTCTTCTTTATACTTAATCGTGGACCATGGCAGCTTATCACCTGGAGTGATTTTCCCTGGTCTAAATGTGTGTGAGCGTGTGTGTGGTCAGTGTTGAACAACAAGAAGACATTGTAGAAAGACTGCTTTGCATACAAGAGTATTTAAAAGGTATATCTGGAAGTAAAATATCTTCACTTTTATTTTCTACACCAACGTTGCTAACTAATAATGCTCACACTCAAACCATAGACAAACGGGATTCAACTCCAGTCCTCTGCAACTTTTAGATGCATCTCTGCTTCAACACAAATAAATCAAATAATCAGGTCATTAGCAAGACTCTGGGGAGCTCGACTGCACACAGGGGAGGTAAGCCAGCCAATTGACTCGGGTGTGTTGAACCAGGAACGCATCGAAAAATTGCAGGTCGCCGGCCCTCGAGAGCTGGAGTTCCAAACTCATGCCATCGGCTTTACTCTTGACTTATGAAGCCCCTGGACAACATTGAGATTAATCTTTGGAATTGTGCTGACAAGAGATCTTGATCACACAATTTTAACCTAACAACCAACATGACCCTGGTAGCAAAATCAAATATGTTAGGTCTGCTTAATTAATTTAGTTAACCTCACACTTTGACTTTTATGAAACGCATTAACATAAAGTTAAGATTCATTAAATGGAGAACTGGCTGCAAGTAAAATCAGACTAATGAAGTCAGATCTGAATCTACAGAAAGAATGTGAATGTTTCAAGGGTCACATTTTGAATAAGAAAGAAAGAAAAAGAAAGAAAGGAAATATTTCTGTGACGAAAGACAAATATGAGCTTAATGAATTCCAGGTTTCAATTAGAAAGATGAAAAAAAAGAGATGCAGAGGAGTATTAATAAGTCTTATACAAATCATTTCCCCCAGAACTAAATCAGACCACAGCTGCTATGAACATGAACTGTAAATACTTTTACCTTTTAATATGTGAGCTACAGATATGTTAGGTTGACTGCTGAATTAATATCAAACTTTTGTCTTTATTGTTTGATTGTTTTATTTCAGTGTTGGAAGGAGAAATACGGTGCTTTAATCTGAAAATAGAAAAATGTTGCTCACTGATTCAGACATATTGCAGCTTCTTTGGCTTTTTTATGTCACATTATCACAAATATATTAGTCATGTAGCAATACTACTAAATCGAATAATAATATTTCACCTGATTTTAGTCTTTGTGAGTTAAGAGAGGGTTATTATGGTCATTAGCAGTCTTGCCTACATTACCCTCAGTTGTTATGAAAATGCATAACATGCAAAAGTCATATCAAATATGACTAAAGAAATTTGACTTTGCATTATACATGTATCTGATGCCTGGAAATTCTTCCCTTTCCTCCCTCAGCATGTCATCAGAACAATGCTTCTCCATGAGGCCATTTACAACCATTCTTAGGAGTTTTGCAGTTTGTATGATGGGCTCAGTAGACATGCAGTTCCACCAGATATTGTCAATTGATGCTGCCGCTAATCTGAGGAACTCTTCAGGGGAGAAACTTGACTGAGGACTGGAGCATCAAAAATGTGCTTTTTTAAAAAGGTGGCCCATTGTAAGAGCAGCTGTTCAGGCACCCCGATTGGCTCGATAATTAGGATTACTATTGCTAGAGTTTTCAATATTCCAGGAAGATTAATACAATAAATTTGGTCGAGAAGTAGTTCAAATTTCTTGAACAATCAAAAAAATTTCAGTTCTCAAACAAAACAAAATATTCCGATCATCAAAAGTTGATCAAAAGTTTTACTTTTTCGCAACTTTTATAACTCAGTGGTATCCATTAGTATTAAAAAGTTCTGGGATAGTCTTTGTGTTGTTCCACATTGTCCACTCAATTCTTAAGGCTGCCTGGAGGCAAACTAGATAAAGATCCCAGTATGTTCTCACCTGACCCAATTATAAGTTTAGAATGTAGCAAGTTTAACACTGGAAAAGCTCTGCAAACACCAAAACTGATCTCGTATTCCTATACATAAAGTAGTACGTCTCACCAATAAATGGAAACAGTCAAATATACTTTATGTTACAGTTTAAAAGAATATAGTTAAAACTAAATCATCAGGGGTCAGAGGTCGATTAGTCATGCTTCCATTTTTTGCTAACCAGTATAATAATTTTGTTAAATTGATTATTATGCTCAATTTAACCAGATTAAATTGAAAACCAAATAAATCTGGTTATACACAATTTTAAAACCAACTTGATTTCACCACATCTGTGGACACACAGAAGGAAAAACTTTGCCCTGCAGGGTAAATGTTTGGTGGTGTTTCTTCCAGGTTACTGGATGAATCCATGATGAATAAAAAAAGTGAAGTTCAGGTGATCTTGAAATTCTTCTGTCAAAATAATCCTGTTAAGGCTCAGTTTTTCTGCAGCTGAACGCACTCTGAAAAGCCTTCACAACTGACTGTCACCTCTAGCGTGAAATAGGGAGGATTAAGAGGAATGTGATCCAGCAGCAGAGTTAAAATGATACAAGCCTCCAATTTAAAGTGGTGTTAAAGTATTAAGCAATAGGTTCTCTCTCTCTGTTTGTTTGTATGCTCTCTGTTTAGCTTCAATGCTTCTCTGTTAAAACGTGTTTGTATAATGTGAAAGTAATTATTTTCAGCACCAAACAACTTTATTTTTCCTGTTAATCTTTGCTTTGTAGAAAGAGCAGCTATGTTATGTGCTCTTCTGTGAGTAGTTATGATGCGTTGCTGATTTTTACATGTTGGAAAACCCTCTCACAAACTTTATGGAATTTCCCTTATTTAAAAAGTATAATTTCAAAACAAATTTGTTTCCAGAAATTGGTTGTACACAGTAATATATACTGCATGTAAATTGTAGAACAAAGACAGAGTTTTATTAAAGTACTCAAACTTTCTCATACCATCACGTTATAACCGCAAACTTCTACCTTAAGATTTTATACCAAATCGCCACAAAGTAGTGAAAAAGAAAAGAAAAAAATGACAGATTTGGACATGCACATACCTTTTGCCTAATTCATCTTTCTTAAAAATGGATCTGTTTGTTTTTCTTGACAAACACAATCCATCTCAACCCAGATGAGATGCAGAGTATTTGTGAACAGCAATTTAAAAACCCAATTAAGAAATTCTGGAATGTTGACTCAACCATTCTCTGTTCTTGTCTAAATTCTTCCTTTATCCAGCACTCAATGGAAATTCATACTTGAAACCTGTTTTATGGATTTTCTCAATCACATATCATAAAATTAAATGTATTTTTGTTGAGATTGAATCTGAAAGTTTATGTTTGCTGCATTCACTCAGCAAGCAAATGTGACTCAAGCTGATATTTTTGCCCATATGTGTCCCATATCCAACATTTTCACAACAGTCTAAACTGTTCAAGTTGGATTTTTTCACATTCTTCCACAAATCAGATTTGTGCCACTTCCATGTGTTGTTCTAAATAGGATGTTTATCCAATATCGTTCAAAGCATATTTAGTCTGAACTGTCATGTTGAATTTAATCTGACTTTTACATCATTGTTGATGAGATACATGGGTCATAATTCTGCATCAGGAGCCAGAGTAGCTCATAACTCAAGTGGAAGACAGTGTGATTTTCTCTCCAGCAGGTCAATGACCCTAACCCTACTCATAAAACTTAAATGCAATAAATACTTTTTTTTCTTATCTCTTAACTCACCTTACATTTACAGCAGCCGCTGAAAAGGCAGCACCTCCACCAACAAACTAGAGTTTGATTAAAGCAGAGCAGGGCTGGTGTGAATGGACGCATGCCGTCCATGGTATTAGATACATTTCCAATGCTGTCCTGCTTTGACACATCTGACTTGATTATGTTTTCATCACCAGGTTCCTGTAGAGCTTCATGACATACTTGGTTCATGCTTCATGGTTCTTGCTGGCTGGAATTGAACATCCATGGTCTTTGGACTTTATGTTTCTCACTGTTCTACCACTCTGTTCTGACATCCTGAAAAATGCCCTGGTGTTGGTATCTCATCTCTTGTTTTTCTATCATTTTGTGCTTTTCTTTGGCATTATACCATTTACACAATCAGTGATTATCAAAGGGAAACACAACAGAGTGAAAGCTCAATTCTTCCCTCCATGTTATCTCCCTGATATACTTTAATGAACTTTTAGGCAAGGTTTGATGTTATAGTTCTGGAGTGTGAAGGCCAGTGGGAATCGTTTGCCAGATTAGATCCAGGATGTTAGGCTCTGTGTCTGACTTATTATGGCTGTAAGTCATGTGGTATATGACCTGAGCTGCAGCATAGTGAGTTACATTCACTGTCACAGGTCCGCATATCGCCTCCTTAGGTGCTGAGAATGTCTACATCTGAAGAGACCAAAGCCTTAAAGCGAAGTTTCACAGTAAATGTAACAAATATTGGACGTCAAAACTCATATGTTCACAGAATCCATCTGAGCTGCGTCAGACAGAATCCAGAAGGCTTTAGTTTATTATAACAACTGGAATCATTTAATTTCCTGAAATGACAAATCATCCTAGTGAGTGTCTAATGAGCTGTAAAAGAGACATCATAGATCTTAGTTCTCTGATGCGTGTCCATTTCTGTTTAAGTGCCTAATTGATTTTATTTTATTTTTTCTGTTACCAAAAAGAGTTGAGAAAACATAGATTTAGGCTGTGTTAAGGAAGATTATAACACTAAATTTATACATCTTTCCCTTAGGAAAATAGAACATGAAACTATAAATAAGTTGTGGCGACAAAAACAAGTTCCGGCAGCAAATTAAATGATAGAGTGCGAAATTAGAACAGTGCCTGACTTACTGCTTTATACAGCTGGATGCAGAGAGAAGTCTGAAGAATAAATGAGCATAATTTTTATTTGGGAAGAAATATCTTTTGAAATCAAAAACTGGGGAAATATGAAAGCTGGGGAGGTCCCTGAAATGCAAGATGCCTAGTCAAAAAGGAAACAACAATAGAAAACCTAAATTGTGTTAAACCATAAATCTTATTTGTTTATAACTAAGCTTCATAAAATATTGTTATAGTGACCTGTGTTTATTTTATAAATTAAACTTTTTTTTTCAGTTTAACAGAATTTTGACCTATCCGGTCAAAATTTATTATAGACAATTATCTTCACTGAGTGCCTTTTCTTCTTTATCACCACAGTCAATTTGACCTACCCCATAAAAGACGTCAATCCAATTAGTTAATAGTTTGTACTGTGTCTATGTCTATTTGTATATTTACAATTAAAGTCAAAAACAAAATAAATAGCTGTACCTACAGAGCATGTCAAGCTCTTTATACTTTATACATTTGTAGTGAGGTCTGAAATCAGTTCACACTGCGGATCAATGTCCAGATTTGACAAAAAGATTCTCAATTGTTTGACTGACTTACACAGTCACCAAAATGTTACCAAAAGCCTGTTGGTATAACGGACTAATTTTTCCCAGTGCTTTAACCCATATTCATTGGTAGGCACATAACTAAATCTGACAATGTTTGCAAATGAAGGTTTGCGTTTCTGCTTGAGTTGGAATTTACTGGTGCATCTGAATCAGATTTTCTTCCAGGTCTTGGTTGTTCAGAGCTGCTGCTTTGGATGAATTAGATGTTCCAGTGAGGCAGCACACCTGATTCAAATGGATGTCAGGACGGCTCATTTATTCAGCTAATTTATTTTATAATGCAAAAATGTGCTGAGATGAACCAAACTATCATGTTACAGTGACGGACTCTGAAAACAGTTTAGGAAAAAGGCAATACTGATATGAATATTAATTCATTACTTTCATCTTAATGTCAAATTGTGGTTACTGCTACCCTCTGGCTAGAATCCAGAGGGTTCGGCTGAACACAAAGTTTACATAAGACCTCTTTATTAGGGGCAGTTCCTGAAAAAAAAATCCAGATCTCAATCATTGGGACTCAGTTCATTTGAAATTTCTTGAACAAAAATTACATCATCATTATACATCTACATATTGGAAAAACATTATGGGACAGGATATAAAGAAAGAAAATTTGACTTTTTGATAATCTGAGTTGCATAGAGACAGACACACTGCACAGTTATGCAAAGTTTGCCTCCACATCAATTTAATTCTTGCATACAGAGTTGTGGTGGGGGATCAGAGTTGTGGTAGGACAGAGAGATATCCTGCAACCCAAGACCAAAACCAGTTTGAAAACCCCTTAACCCTCATCCCCTAAATCAACAAAAATGGCTGAAAAGATATGCCCAAATTAAATCAGCTCCTGTTCTTGAACAATTTGGATGACATGCAAAAGCTCGGTCTCATTATGAAGATGACAAGCTAAATGTTCTCTTTTTGCTGTCAAAAGTACTTTATATGCAAGTAGTTTGTATCTATTACATTTGCAACACAAAAAAATAAAGCAAGGGTTAAAACAATAAAGACATAGACACCTGCATTTATAGCAACATATTTTGTGAACATAGATACAAATACATACACTAGGGATTGGCTTTAGGGCTAAACGCAGGGTCATTAAACCCTTTATTTATTTATTTTATTTTTTTTAACAACTATTTCCTTGGTGGGACTGGTGATATGAGGATGTGTTGACCCGGTGAGGGGTGGATTTGGGCTGTTTCTCTTGAAATGAAATTAGATCACACTTTCATTGTGCTTTTCTGGACCCTCAAAGATGTTTGGAATTAATCATTCCCACTCTGGTGATTGGTAGCTATAGCTGCATTCCTATTGTTGTCTGTCAATAGGATTGTCTTTCTGATGGCCACACATTGGCACCATCAGCCTTTCTGACCACCACCGCTTGGCAAGGTTAGTAAAGTGTCTTGTCAAAGGACACAATGACAGAGACATATGGCGTGGAGTCAAATATTTGTTTGAAATATTCAGTGGGTTTTGTACTGAAGTGATCTGTTTAAGTTTTTATAAGAAAAACATTGGCTATCTCTTGCCTGAAAACTGCATGACAAAAGTTTTGTGTTTCATAGTGTTTTCACAGTCTACTGGATTCAGTCCCAACTGGGTTCAGTAGACTCAGGTGGCTCCTCCCCTGGCATCAAGAACCACTGAAGGAAACAACCCAAAAACTTCTGAAGGCACTCAATGCAACTTCTGTCTCCACAAAGTCTAAACTAAAATGAAGTGGTGTCAGATTTTAGCAGTAGGAGGATTATTCTTTTGTTTATGGTGAAAGACCACAAAACATTTCTCCAGCTAGCACTGTTTTGGTTATATTTCCCAAAATACCTTGCACTCTACTCCACTTCCGGCTTTTGGACCAGCCTCTGGTCCACTTCATATATCCATTCAAACTGCACCAAAGTTCACTTTAACTGAACTGAGACCTAGGTTTTCATGCAGACCATACTTGGCTTATTTGGTCTGAATGTATTGAAATCACCCAAACGAACCAAGCTTTCAAGACAAATGAGCTAAAGTTGGATTAAAGCAGGTGGTATGAACTCAGCCAAATGAACATGGTTCTGAAACAAACTGTTACATTTCCTTCCTGACAAAACAATTGCATAGTTTTGATGTTGACAAAGGCAATCATTTTAAAATTCAGTTAAAACTTCTTTCATTTTCTGTGTTGCCAAACAAACAATATGATAAGGAACAAATTGTTTTACCCTATACAATTTTGCATTTGGTTGACAGCCTGTCTTCATCTGGCAATTGAACATTTTCTTTGTATGTCGAAGAAAACAAACTAGAGTAGAAGCATAAAAAACAAGCAAGAATCTGATTAAAAAGGAATTGGTGGATTCAGCCAAGGTGTTGGAGGTGTTGCTGTATTCAACATTCAGAGCAGTCCTTGAGGAATTTTTGAAGAGTTAATAATCAATACCAGCACACCAGGCTCTGCTAATTAACACCGATAGAGATGTCGCATGACTTGGTTAATGGAGCAAAAGAAAGTGAGAGAGGAAAAGAGATTGATTTTTGTTTACCCAGACCTGCAACGCTGCATGAAAAAGGGTCTGTCCAAGATTGCTCATGCTGTTCTTAAGCAGTCTATCTGAAATTGGGAGATGAGGCAAAGATCAAGCTATTAACTTACCCACTTCGCCTGGACTCTGAGGAGGTAACGCATCCATCCAAGCAAAAACTGAACTTGACAAGGACACACTAGGAAGGCTGTCATTACAGTGGCCTTATTGATTACCTGTCACTAATTCTCACATGTATGATAATTTTACATAGCCATGTTATCATACTGTAAAAGAAAATGGCATCACTCTGAGAACTACTCAAAAAAATTATACCTAACCTTTATAGTTTTTAAACTATATGAAAACAGGGGTGTTGTAGGACATGCTTTTATCAGTTTTGTGAAATATAGGGCAATGATGGCCCTTTATTGAATTAAATGATGAACTGAGTAAGTTGAAAAAGTAAAAAAAAGCAGCAGAAGCTGAAAAACTATGTAGCTTTCAAAGAAAACGGGATCCTTTGTTGTACTGGCTCATCATTAAATCTTTAAAGCCCTGTCCTTGGCTGACCTGATATTAAAAACATCAAAACATACTTTCAATGACAAATGTTTAACTTCTAGTCAAATCAACTCTTATTATTAACCTGGTTGAAACTATTGACTATTTCTGACCTTTTGCAACACTGACATTCACTGTGGTGTGCCAATCGATCAGCCACCGATCATAATCAGCCGATTTCTGTGAAAAAGTGTAGTGTGAAAATAATACATTTCCTCTGCCTCCTCCCTGTGTTCAGCAGAATTACTTTGCTCAGTCCGAACCAACCAATCAGACAGCAGCGTTAATCAGCTACTCATGTTGTCAGAATTTTTTGATTCAGTAACTTAGGATTGTTTATTTTAGTGCAACCTGCATTTGACTTTGAATTAATGCTTCCTGCTAATTAATGCAGATTGAGTGTTGAATGTATGAACAACAGTAAGTCTATGCAGGATTGTATAGACGATCTCGGCACATTTTTTCTTTATAAAATAAATTAGCTGAATAAATGAGTCTGATTCAAATGACATCCATTTGAATCAGGTGTGCTGCCTCACTGGAACATCTAATTCATCCAAAGCAGCAGCTCTGAAAAACCAAGACCTGGAAGAAAATCTGATTCAGATGTGCCAGTAAATTCCAACTCAAGCAGAAATGCAAAACTTCATTTGCAAACATTGTCAGATTTAGGTATGTGCCTACCAATGAATATGGGTTAAAGCAGTGGGCAAAATTAGACAGTTATACCAACAGGGTTTTAACTAAAATTGTGCTTTTTGTTTATTTTTTGAAACAACATTCTTGTTTTTATGCTTGTGACAGTGTGATATAATTTGTTATTTGAATGCCTCTGATAAGTGCTTTACAAATACATCTTACCTAGTAGCTGAAGCTGTGTGCTGCCTCCTGATTGTTCTTTTGGGTCCTAAAATAATTATTTTCTTCTTTTTTTGTTGTTCTCTTCCTAATCAGCTAAAGAAAACTATAGCACATCTGTTTGGTGCTTAAATGGGTTCATTGTCATCTAGCAATGCTGTTGTAGAGCTGTGTGAGAGTAATCTTACTTTGTGGGAAATAAATATAAGTGTTGAAACAAATGTGTAAACCAGGATGAATTTATTTCACACTACACACAAATGTTATAGTTTTTGGAGGAGAAAATGAGTTTTGTCAAGTCAGAAGTTAAATAATTAAATCTCATTTGCCACATCCTCAGTTACTGACGACAGAGTTCAGAACCTCCACGTGGTGTAACAAAAAAACTCCAATAAAATAGAGGTTTGTGGTTGTAACACAGTAATGCATGAAAACATTCACTTGTACACCGTACTGGAAGTTAAAACTCATTCTAAACAAGCACTGGGACAATTGGTATGCAACTAAAAACTTAGAGATTCAAGGTCAACATGAATATAAAGGTCATACAAATCAAACTGAATGGGTCAGCCTCCAACACTGGACATGAAGAAAAACAACATCTTTGAAGAAAAAAAAATATATATTTTTTTATGGTTGAAACTCTTACAAAGTACAAGACAGCTTAGCTGCAAACTGAAGTTTAGCATCCCCTCAGATAGGTTGCCTTTAATTGCTATTAGCAGAAAATAACTGCTCTTGCCATCTCTGTGCTATAAATATGCTTGTGCCCATGTTTGCTGCTACGTCAGTTCATTCACAGGCTTCCTCATACTGACAGGAGCAGACGCTGACAGATGCACATGATGAAATAAGAGGCATATAATTTAGAAAATGATTGAATGAAAATGGTTTCTGTTTGATTTTAACCTTAAAAAGCTTGTTTTCACTGCACCAAATGTTCACACCCCTATGTAACTTCAAATCCTTCACCATGAATGTTCACCTGACTTTGTTTGAAGTCAGCAAATCACCCGGGGGTCAAAAGGAACACTCTACATTATGATGAAATCTTGACACATATGCAGAAACGCAGTGATATGCAAATGCTTTATGAAAGAGTTCTAGCTGTGGGCAATGGAAAAGTGATAACAGTGCAACTCTTTAATCTTTATAAGTTAGGTTGTTTTTCTTTTGTATCTCGCTGTCGTACTTCAGGGCTTCTACATGAGATGTTAGTCTCTTCTCACATGCAGCTCACCTGCTAAATTTTACTGTCTTTACTGAAGTAAAACACTTTACAAGTAAAAACATGCGCAATTTCACTTTGCACATGTTTCTGTCCTTCCATCTGCATATCTCCTGTGTCTAGAAACAGTCCAAGACTCAAAAAAGAAGAAAAACTCAGCCGTTTTTGGGGAGTTTGTTGATGGTCTGCTGTTGTCGGCAAAACCACTTGTTTCAAAACTACTAAGTTGTTGTGTTACAATTTTTTAGGCCCTCAACTCCAAACCAAGCCCAGCCACTAAACTGGCAAACCAAGTGAAGCTCCACACACTTCATGACAAGACAACACTGAGTTTGTTCAGCTGGTATTACCACTGCACAGTGGCTGCTGGAAAAGGTAAATGTTTCACTGTCAGCTTCAATGTCAGTAGTTAAGAGCATGTGTCCACGTAAAACAGAGCTGCATGGGTTCCTTTTATTTTTGCTTGAAATGTCCCTGTGAAGTTGTCAAAGAACGTTTAGGAAGGATTCCTTTAAAAACTACCAACACTACATGGCAGGATTTACCAAATACTTGGACTGAAGGAAGGTTTTCTGTGAATAACTGAAATTTGCAGACAGTAACTGAAATCTGCCAATAGATGAATCTGCAGATTGGTGGGGATCCAAAGTATACATTCATGAAGACCTACAGACAAACTCATGCCAAAGGCTTGTTAACCAATAGTCTACTATTATGGCGTGATATTGTTGCTGACTGTAGCATCTTTTTAGACGTTTTTTGCAACATTTTACCCATTAGCTAAGCTACACAGTTGACAGCAGAAGCGTTAGAGGGGTCTCTGCATGGAGAGGTTCTGGTCGATGCTTTGAAGCTCCAGTGGAATGGCTGTTCTTCAGGTCAGAGTGTTTTGTGACTGGCAGAGACTCATTGCCTAAGGATGTCTGTTTATGGTCGGGTTGTCAAGGCAATGAACCATTAGCCACAGAGGCACAAATATCAATCAGTGCTTCTTCACAACCATCTCAGAAACAACTACACATGCATGAAACCTGGAAAAAAAAAACACACAACAGTCATATCCACTGCTCAGCAAACAGAACGTCTTTCTTTTTATGTAAATGTTTCTTTCTATGTCATAAATGTCTGAAAAGCAAACATTCTTCTTACTAGAAATGTAGAAGGACAACCTTCATGAAAATGTAAACAAAATGTAAAGGGAAAATGTTCCCTATGTGTTCTCTTTGTTGTGTGTCCAACAAGAATCGCATTGTCACAACTTTCTTCTGTGTAAAAAAATCAAAGATTGGAATGAAAAAGTATCGGGGCGGGTTGCCAGGTGGACCAGTCAATGTTTTGACAGTTTACCCACAGCACAGTGCCATCATGGCAGCAGGCTGTCATTTCCAGATATCCTCCTGAGGCTCATTTACGTCTGTGTCTCTCCCGCGTTTCCTTTCCTTGTTTGTGATATTCTCCTTTTTCTGCATCCACGTCTCATCTTTTTTCTTGCTCCTTACACATCCCACAGGTTCCTCTCTTCTCACTCGCTTTTCCCTCTTTCGCCTTCATGTTTTTATGAAACCAGAGTTAGAAAGAGAGCGAGCTCCTGCTATGCTGTTTGTCTCCCTCCACATCAAGACCCCCTCCTGTGCTTTTGAGTTCCTAAAGAGGCAGAGATGTCTAACATACCTTAACATAGTTTATCACAAGAGGTTATCTTTTTGTGTGCATTCTGAAATAACATCATAAGTTAAATTCAAACCACAGTGGCAGCTCAATGAGTCACCAATTAGAAAGCACATAAAAATAATCCGCCCTTTGATTCAGTTTTTTCAGTTTAGTTTGGGCAAGATTTTCCATTTGTGCAAAGAAATAATCTACTTGGGGGGACGGGGGAGAAACACAAAAAAACTTGTGCATAAAGGACTTATAAATAACTCCTGCATTAATGCACTACTAAGTCAAATTGCTACTGTGCAATATGATTTTTAGAGATAAAAATTTTCAAAAAGAACTTTGAAAAACATCCGTTCAGTTACAAAACAATAAAATCTTAGTGATCCAGATGCAGCTCAGTAAATTAGAATCTCGAACAGTTCACTTGTCCAAGCAATTCAGTTGAAAGTAACATTTGTTTGTCATATAAACTCATTACAAACATAGTGATATACCTCTGATGTTTATTTCAGCTAACTTTGATGATTACTGTTTGATGATGAAAACAGTTGAATGGGTGAAATGGGCCACAGCTCAGAACACCTTCAACTGACAATATAGTCACAAAATGAGGAACATTTTCAATTCATAAACCATTTTGGCTGCTAAATTATTCAATAGGTGAACATATGAGCACAACAACATATTAATTAACATCAATGTGTTAAAACATGATGCATGTTACATTTTACATGAGGCTCTTGAGACTTTTGAAGACTTGGTTTATTTCTTCCCAGTTAAGAAGTTTCTCTACCTGCTTGGTTAGACAATTCTAGTGAAGCCAGTTGGCTTATTCCAGCAGATCAGCTTCAAATGGTATCATATGATCACCTGAATGAGTGCATCTGGATTACAATGGGATAGAAATGAACTGTGTGTAGATAGATTACAGGATGGACATGACTGCATTGAATTACAATGGATTTGGATTAATTTGATTTATAGTTGAACAACCCTGCATCATAAAATTCATGTTTGCTGTGCATTATGTGCATTGGAACTACATAATTAATCTTGTTCTATGAGTGAATTTTTCCTTGCAATTTTAACACCATTTTCCTTTGAAAGAAGAAAAAAAAAACACATTTACTAATAAATTAAAGAGCTTGGTAAGGTGAGCATTTAAAAAAGGAGATTTTCTTCTATCCATTAGAGTTCTTGGAAGGTAGATCTGTGCTGGAACGGAATCCTCCAGGGAAGTTTAAAGCTGCTAGCACCTGCTGCTCAGACCGGCATTGATCAGAGGGACACCGCGGTGGCAGACAGCACTGTGCTAAAGTAATTACCTGTGGGCTTCACACGGTTTCACTCTCCAGGGAGCTGCATTTAAGTCTATTTGAGCATTCGTGCACATATACACATTCTCAAGTAAGTCATTGCTTGCGATTGTAATTGAAAATGGATGTCTTTGCCTCTGCTTGCTCCTTCATAGAAAACTACATTACTGTCTCACTGCCTAGCTTATTACAAGCGTTGGTAATTACCCAGCTGGGTAGTCAGAGGACAGTCAGAGGAACCGGGAGGAGGGTAGGGGTGGATGCATTCTGGTTGAGGAACTCGCTGATTGATGCTTTTACATTTCATCCTGATAAGGAAAACATGAGATCCTCATTTATTTCTTTCCCACAGCCAGGATTATGCATGGTTATATAGCATGAATATTATACTACTAATTTTATTTCAGACCATTTTGGATAAAGTTTATAGTCAACAGATAAGGCTAAAGTCTGAAAAAAAGAAATAAGATAGCATAATTGCACTTTTTTTTTGTTGCCTTTTTAAGAGCATTTCTCTACCAAAAATGTACATTTCCTAATAAAGCCTCACATGTTAGTGCAGTGATCTCTGACTTTGGAGACTCAAGTGTTTACCAAATGGTCCACAATTTCCTAATGCGAGCATTTGGATGAGTGACTGGGTTTCAGCCATCGTAACAGCCTGTATTCCCTCTGGCTGCAGATAAATTAGTTCCCACTGTAATTTGCACTGAGCTGTGCAAAACGACTTCACCAGCTTTTTGTTTATTTATACCCGGAGAGCGGGCGAAGGCAAGAATTATGCAAGGGAAATTCCAAGTGCTTTCTAAAATGGAGGAGTGGGAAGAGCTAATTACTGGGAAACTTTGAAACCTACTTTAAGTTCTAAACAACCTGAAATTAAACCCGAAAGACTTTATCCGCCAACTATGCAGTGGATGATTATCAAGCAGAAACTAAATGTTAACTCAGAATGTGTCAAACTCATCAGTTGCTACTAAGGAGGAAGGATTTGATGGAGCGTCGTGAACATGATGGGCAGCAGAGACACGTTTTCTGACTGCATTTCTTGCCAAGAGTCTCCAACACCATTCCTCATCATTCCAGCTGATCCGTTGTCATGGCAACTCTCACCAGCGTTCAAGGCTGATTGCCCATGTACAACCTTTTAATTCTTGTCTCACTGTCCTGTCACACTTCAGGAACAAACTCAAACCCATCAACTCTTACAACACTGACATTTGTTAGTCTTGTCATGTCCTTACTGTACGGTGGAAGAAATGATGGATGGGTGTGACATAAAGGAGAGGAAAAGGAAAGCATACCGACATGTGATAGAGAGAGCTGAAAACAGTCTCCAAAGTACCAAATCTTCTCCAGATGCACACAAAAAACTTGTCTGCTATCCCTGAGGATATTTACAGCACATCTACTTCCTCCATTGTGGAAATGTAGCATAACAGCATTACTATCAGCTTGAGTTTCACTCATGTCAAGTCGTTACGGGAAAAGCTCCACTGTAAATGCATTTCAGTTTATCCATGACTGAAAGATCAAGAGAGCAGCAGGAGTCTGAGAAGCTCACACAGTAAACTGTGAGTGAATATCGGATTAAAGCTCACGGATCTTACAACTTATCTGTCAATAGACTTGAAGACAGACTCTATGATCAAGCACTCTGTGAATGCGGTACCAGTCTGGAATTTCATTCTTTAATTAGACATACAATTTCATGGATTTCCTGGCTTGGATTACTGTATATAAATTATAGATACGATATACAAACAGATATACTCTGTCTAATACATGATTATAGTTTAAACTTGAAGAGTTAAATAAACGAGAAGATTTGTGGTCTGAATGCACTATGTGTTCAAACTATTGTACACAAACAGTAGGTATATTTATCGACTGTACTGTTCAGGTAAGAGATAAGTTTACCTCAGATGTGCACTCAAGAAAAAGACAAAAATATCATGATTTGCTTTATCCTCCACAAAATTCTCCAGCTGATCAGAAACAAAACTAAAGTTATTATCTTTGAACCTAAAGAGGAACGATCTAGAGTCAGCACACAGCTTCAGCTTTTACAGCTGGAAACTAGAAATCAGGCCGAAAGCTGGGTGTTGAGATGAACTCTGACCTGAACCTTCAGACAGTCACAAAGTCGACCTTCTATCACTTGAAGAACATTTCCAGGATCAAAGGACTGATGTCTCAACAAGATGTAGAAACTCATTCATGGGTTTATCTTTATTCTCATTGATTGAACAGCTTTGTTGCACAAATGAGCTTTACGAAACTTGATTGACCGACTGATGGATGCTATTGACGATGTTAACTTAAACTAGTCCAGTCTTTTTTCAGTGCTGAACAACTTTAAATTTATGAACTGGCACAGATTATAAAATACTCTTAAATTATAAAGCACATCAAATACATATTCAGTAAGTGGATTGAAAGGTGCATTAATCGGTGCATCAGAGTTAGTAGCAGAGTGAAAAGTATGCTGTTGTCTTTCCTCATATCTTACATATTTTTATATACTTTTCCCATAAAAAATGCTTTTCATAGTCTGTTTCCAAATCTGCTATATATGTTGCATTGACTAAAGGATCTTGACAGAATTTTTTGAAACATTTCCACATCTGTCAGCTGACTTTCTCCCTGTTGCTATGATTCAGACTGCAAATCCCAAATGTTTCCTTAAGATAACATTTGAGAAAACAAGGATAAGGAAGTTTCTTCCGGAGAATTTGATATCTTACAAATAAAATGAGCTATCTCCAAAGACTTATGAACACAAAATGTCAACATCAGGGATAGATTGCTATGATTTTTAGACTGTAGACTGTGAAGCTTTGCGACAGCATACAGTGCAACACAACTCATTGTAACTGGGCTACAAACTTAAAGAGAGAAAAGGGTGTGCAAGAAAACAAATCTGAAATGAAACCATTCAGCTCAGCAATTTTAATTTCAATAAAAGATGAGGAAGATCACATGCGTCAGACAAAGAGGGCTCAAACTAATGGAACCCATTGAGCCAAGAGAGACTTCCCAACAGGATCGTCTCAGGGATGCAATTTTTCATTTGTTTAACCTGCACTTGTCCACAATAACAGGATTGTAAAAATGTAAGTTGTGGAGAATTAGACCAATGGAGAATCTTGTGGAGGTTAAAAGACTCTATAAGAACTATTAGAATTTACCTCTTTGCAGACGAGGTAAATTACTTGCAATATGTTTGAAAACACCAACTGAAAAAAAAGAATGTCTTTGCTGCACATTGTGTCTTACTAAACCTCATGATGCTTATAGGACATGTGAAGCATGTCTAGCCATGCTTCTTCCACTGGTTTGGAATTTGGCACCTTCAGGGGTATTAAGTTGCAGAAAACTTACTTAAGGTGAAAATGTTGGAGCTTATTAAGAGGTAACCATTAACCAAAGGTTTCAGACATATTTTCCCGTTTTTGCAGTAATACATTTATTTTTACGATGTTGGTCTTCTGACGTGACTATACTGATTGGTTGGTTAATCATTTTAGAAATCTTTTTGTGAAATAGTCCCTTTATTTTATTTGGGGTAGTGTTCTATTGGTAGATTATTGTACAAAATGTATGCACCCTAAAGTATGTTGAGCCTGTCAGTTCAGGTTTGATGTTGTTCTACAAGGAAATGATAGTAAATACACCTCAAATATGAAAATGAATCATTGAATAATGTTTATTCCCATATGAAATCTGAAAACATAAATCTTTAACTGCCAATAAATAAATGTTTGTGTTTTCCAGGCACATTGGAACTATTGGATGGCACAATCAAGTAACTATGTCAAATTAATTTCTTACTAATATACAATAAATAAATACAATGTAGAAGAAACCTTACATTGTGATTTAACACCTTGAAGTTGGGCTTCTGTCTCTCTAAAAACTTCTGCTCTTTCTGAAACTCTGCTTTCAGGAAGTAATCACAACATGGCTCCTCTATTAACACCAACAACATTTTTACCACTGTTGCACTTAGTAATACCGCCAGGTGTTTCCTATTTGCTCCTGACTAGTCTGAAGGAGCTGAATGAAGGCTGGTCTGAGAGATGGAAGCTCAGAAACTTGGAAACTACAGCTCTGTGGAGGAACTGGGTCTTGAAGTGCTAGGTCGACCCAGGTGTTCATCACAACTGTTGCCTTTGGAGACAAAAGGAATATTGTAACTCGACAGAAAGCTCAGAAAATGGCAAATGGCTACAGAGGACTCATAGTCCTTCACACCACATTTAGTCATTTACTTTTTCATACGCTACTGTACAGGAGCCACATGCCCTCTGACCTCAGGCAAGGCAGGTGAAGTTTTGCCCAAAGACACAACAACAAATGAAGACAGAGACGAAATTGAAGTGGCAACCTGCTGATTGCAGGTCTAACTGTTACTACCTTCACTACAGTCATCCCACATTCTTTAAAGATGTTATTGGAATGTGAAGTGAGCCTTTATGTCTGGAGTGATGCTCCTTCAAACTGACATTATGATAATAAATAAGATATGACACATGTCACAGCTGCTGTGATGCAGACAGTTTACATCAGCTTTGGCATTTAACCTTAAACAAACCTTTCAGTCACAGTTACCTAAACAGTAAATCATTTGATTTTTGGCGTTGTATTTTTTATTTTTTGCAAAAATGTCAACGCTTTTGTTTTTAAACACTTAAACACATTAAGTAAATTCCAAACACTGGGTACAAAAACCAAAGTTAATTTTTACTTAGTGCTTTGAGTATCTCATAAATTGTTCCTTGTCAGAAGAAGAGCCTGCAAGTTGTTTCTTTGTATCAAACCACAATCTTTACTCAACTTTTGGTATTGTTTTTTCAACCAAACTGAGGCTAAGTGTTTGTGTAGCAGTACCTTCTGTTTCTGTTTGCAGATGTTGCTTATGTGTCAGATTTACTGGCCTACTAAAAATGTGTGAAAACACCATTCCTATGTATGAGAAAAAAGTTCAGTTTTATGCATTCAAATTTTTGCAACCAAATCAAAATAAACGGGTTCAGGCCTCTGATAAGCACTGGATTGGCATCGTCTCCCTTCATTGTGCTAATTATCTCTGATTGATGCTCTCTAATAATGTCTGCATCTGATGCAAAGTTGCATGCAGAGGTCAGCTCTCTTTGCCTGTTGCAAAGAGAGGTGACCTGTGTTTATGACTGTTGGCTGTTGGTTGTCAGTCATAAATAATTTCATTAGCTTAATTGTAAATAGTTTAAATCATTGGAATAATATCCTTTCTTTCTGCAGACAAGATGCACAGCTCACAGGATGCTGACACATACCATCAAATGAAAATCTATCTATACCATAGAAAATCACAATATAGAAATACTATGAAGATCAGAAGTAGACGTGTTTTACTCAAGACAAGGAAGTAGGAGGAATTAGAGGGCTGGTTACTGACCACCAGAACAGTCATATATTGAAACACAGGCAGAACTTTAACCAGTTCCGTTAAAAGTGACTGGATTATTTTAATTAAGTCAAAATTGAAGATGAATAACTATTATTATCTATTTTATCTGTCTATCCATAGATCTGTATATTACCATTATCATCAACCTGACATGTCCAGTTGATACACTTTAAGTCAAAACATCCACAAGACATGTTGGGGTAGTGTTCTATTCTTTTACAGAAATACCCATCTTCATGTACTCTTCTTATATTGCATTCATACTGTACACTGAGACAAGACGTCTCCTCATTGCAGACATTACGATTTCAATGGGTTGAGTCATTTTGAGTGTCTGATCCTTGTAACTACTTGGAAGCCCCTTGCCACTCGGCATACTGTCGACATTCATCCAAGGAGTGTTTATTTCAGGCTAGACTCTCACTCAGTGGCGAGAAACTTCCCTCTGTTGTCTTGAAAAGGTACAAAGGCGTTGAAGACTCTTCAACGTCTCTCTTCAACGTCTTTCTTCTTTTGACTTAGTAAAATAACAAATGACCCAGTGTTTTCCCTCTGGATGTCCTGCAACTGCATACTCAATTGAGTTGATGTTCCTGCATTGCTGATGGGTTTTGCCATTTCATCATAGTTGCATATAGCAGTAGGAGAGGCTGAAAACTACAGAAGCCTGTCACTGATTTGGAATTCTAAAGTTACCCTGTTGTTCAACACATACAACTTTGTATCTTTATACAATTATATATCCATGTTGGTATTTGCTTATTGTGTCACTCAGTAATCCCTCCTGCTTGTGTTGTTTGCATGTTATCCATGTCGACTCAGGATAACACTGACTTCAAGTGTTTGTGCCATTTTCTATGAAATCACTCTCCCTGTATACTCAGCATGTCCCTCCATGTCTAATACATTAAATACATACTGAATCTCCCTTTGTTTTTATAATGTTTTCATCATGTGTGGATTGTGAGTTCGTAGGGAATGTGGCCCAAACTCCGACTGATAAAAACCGTGGGGATTGAACATGGGATTTTTTACCACAGGAACAAAGTCAAATGTAACATCTAAGTCAGCTATTGCGTGCCTTCATTTTCACAAAGTTTGTTAAAGATTGTGAAGTAAATCTTTAACAGATTTGTTACTGTTGTTGATCTTCAACCACTACTGACAAGGGGAAAGACGAGCTTCAATTTTGCAGCTCACGTGATATGGGATAAGCTAGCAAACTTCTCAACTCTTCAAGAGTTTACCTGAGGTTTTTGTGTAGATAAAAGTCAAATTAATTCCAAAACCCACAAACTCAAGTGTGTATTTTTTGGTGCAGGCAATATTGACTGCACCAGCAATTCTAATCACTTCTTTTTTCTCTTTTTATGCAAAGTTGTTAAAAAGGCTTTTTCCATCTCATGAATTGAAAAACTAATCAAATGGCAAAAAATAGTGTATTCAAAAAAATGCATTTTGAATAAGAGAAAATGGGACAAAATGTAATGAAGAGACAAGGAATGATTTATTGAGTTTTGAAAGCAGGACTGATTGTTATTTAGGGAATGCAAATTCTTACATCTGTTCTCCCGAACCAGTCTAAGAATGCTTTTCTTTTCTAATTTTAGTCAATGTGGAGCTATGAAAGTTTTTTTTTTAATGTCAAGTTTCACAGAACACCCCACGTTGTAATAAAGCTGGCTCTAATAAGGACTGAGGAATGAATACTAGGAGTTCTCCTACAGAGAGGTTTAATAGTTACAAGCCCTAGAATATGGCAATTAACAACACTGAAGATTAAAGCTCTCATCAAAGCTTACTGGGCTCTAAGTAGCAGACAAATCTCATCATAACTTGTTGGGAGGAGATGGTGTAAATCAGGCCTTTGCGGTTGCTACAAAGAAGCAACCGCAATCAGAGGAAAAGAAACCAGGGCTTTATATTGTATTCATGAGAAAGTAAGAAAGTTAAAAAGGACATATATAGGTTAATTAAGTTTCATCTATATAAAATATAGATGAAACTTTATAAAGCATTACTTTATCTAAAGCATTACTTTAGGTAAAGTAATGCATTAGGTAAAGCATTACTTCATCTAATGCTTAGATAAAGTATGACTCTCTTATTAATAAATGCTATTTGTGTGATTTAATAATAGTAGGTGCTGTTTTTATTTTTTATTTTGCTCCATTCCACTCATTTGTTTCAGCTTTCCCTAAATTACATGAAGATGAACAATAGTTCCTAAAATTCAATCAATTGTTAGCATAGTTACAAATCATAACTATCCAGAAGTACAGCACAGCATCCAGAAGCAGAGGGAATAATTGTCCCAAAAATAATCATGAACAAGTATGCAAAGCCGTGAAATTTTAGGGAGTTACTCAGCCAGGATACTGACTTAAAATGATCGAGGGAGAAAAAAAAAAAAGTGATTGCAGGTTCAGGTTTCTGTATCAAAGACTTGGGGTACATCACCAAAGATTGATTATCAATTTACTGGTGGAAACATGAGATAATTTGGTGAACAATCTTTGGAAAAGTTTGATTGTAACATGTTCTGATATATTTGTTGTCAATTGGAGTCAAACAAATAAACTGAACTTTATGTTTTCATGTATTTCTTTTTACTGTACCTTCTACTTTACAGTCACCTAAGTCAAGAAAACACAGAATGGAAAAGAGCAAAAAACAAAAACAACAAAAACAATCTAGATTAATGGAACTGGCCGTATGCATGAAACCAAACTCATTTGCTTTACACGTACCAATCAATGTGAAATTGAGTACACACTCCTCCCTTGACACTCCTCCATTAACGAATGCAAATCGATCTAAATAAGCTCTCTATGTGTGATTCTCCTCACTGCATCGTCTGAAGTCCTTAATGTGTCAGTTGGAGATGCTTCTAAAATGGGGCATTTACTCAACATTTATTTACGTTTTATTTGCAATCACAAACATCAATCAATGATGTCCACCACTTATATGCATGATATACACACACTGATTTGTAAATGAATGCAGATGTGTTCTGAGGAAAGACTGCACCTGCAGTTATTAAACTTTATGCATGCGTTTATTCACAAAAATGCTGTTTTGTGAACTGGTGCACTCAGGGGCTTTTTAGACTCTTCTGAACTTTAGAATTTCAGTCAGCAAAAACAGGAAGCCACTCAGTTTGAGCATTTACCGAGAAAAAAACAAAAATAAAACAAAAAACAGGCTAATGTCTTCATTGTGCTGACAAGATCTTCATTCTGTTCTGGTGCCAATGTAGCAATTTATTTCCAGTCGATCGCTTCACTTACAGAACAACAAAGTCAGACTGTGGTTTATAATGGGAATCAGAGGTCGTTCTAGGCTTAGTGTTTGGATAAAAACATTAATATGCAGTTACAAAATTTTCAAATTTGTCCATCATGCGTCTGATATGTACAATGCTTGTTTTTCAATCAACAGTTTCACTGCTGACCTTTTAGGTGTCACCAGAGAGACCAATAACCCTAGAAACATGCAAGTCATGGAGTTCTATGGTCATTTGATTATTGGTATATTAAATTGTGTGTATGGGAAATGGCACATGCCATGTTTTTATGAGTGTACACTTTAAGCTCTGATCTGGTTGGAAACTGCTTTCAATGTTCTCCACTTGTATCCTAGGAATGAAAGATTCCAAATGTCTTGAAAACCTTTTCCAGAATATCAGTCAATCTATCAATCTTGCTCTCTCTGTGTGTGTGCATACAGTACAGACCAAAAGTTTGGACACACCTTTTCATTCAATGAGTTTCCTTTATTTTCATGACTATTGACATTGTAGATTCACACTGAAGGCATCAAACTATGAATTAACACATGTGGAAATTTGTACTAAACAAAAATGTGTAAAATAACTGAAAAGACACTTTATATTATAGTTTCTTCAAAGTAGCAACCTTTTGCTGTGATTACTGCTTTGCACACTCTGCATTCTCTTGAAGAGTTTCAAGAGGTCGCTTTCACTTCACAGGTTTGCCCTGTCAGGTTAACAAGTGGCTTTCTTGCCTTATAAATAGTCATGAAAATAACAGAAACCCATTGAATGAGAAGGTTGTGTACAAACTTTTGGTCTGTACTGTATATATTGGTTTGTTATCACTGCTGTTTCATGTTATACGATATACATATTCTTAAATAAATGCTATTTTTTTAAAGTGAGGTGTGAGCCCCAATCACAGAGATAAACATCCTGAAATATTGATCTCATGTAATATTTTAATTTTGTGAGAATTTTAATTTGCAAAATCTTCCATTATCAAAATCACAAAAAATCACAAGTTACTTCATTTGATGTGTAATGAATCTATGAAATACATGAGTATCACATTCAAAGACAAAACATGTGGAACTATTCTGAATTTTATAATATAGGTTCAGCATGTTGGTAAGGGAAATGAAATTTCACAAAAAGCTAAATAAATATATTTTTCAAATAATGTGTAGAAACATTATTCCAGCAACTGTTTTAAAGATGAACAACTTTGTCTTGATGTTTAACATAAACATCATAGAAACCATGTCTAATGTCCAACAGTCTGTGGTCAGAGAATGTGTATCATCAGAATGAAGCTGTTAATTTAGCAGTAGTCATATACTCTCAGCAAAAACATCTTTCTCTTTGAGTCTGTTTTTCCAATCTGTAAAGAAATGAAGCGAGGCGAAGATATGTAATCACAGTCATTTGTCTGTCTGCCTGACTAACTGTTTGTCAGCAGGGTTGCACAAATTCCATCAAGCCGCAACTCGAAAAACAGAGGAGAAGTGGAGGACAGCCAAACTAAAACAAAATATACATAGATATTTTACTGGGCCTGATGGTTGTTTCACAACTTCAAAACAATGTCTCTCCAGTAAATGAGCTGCATTTATATCAAAAATCTTAGTCTTGCTCTTTTCTGCACCAGTAGTGCAGATATGTGACCCTATATGTTTAAATTTTTGTTTTACCATAACGCCTATGGTAAAACAAGGTGATACGTTTCCACTGTGAATATTAATGCATATTAACGGATATTTGGTGTTTGAACCATTGAAATAGGCAGTTACAAGCAAGTACTGGCCCACAGCAAACAAGTGTGTCGAACTTGAGGGCCGGTGTCATGACCCGTCTCTGAATTCAATGATCTTTCCTCAGTACACAGTCAAGTTCTCCTGTCCTACGAATGACCAACTGTGGTGTGCTGAAGCAGTGAGAGATCACCGGACCTAGAGGACTGAGGTTCGACAAAGTTTAAGATAGGGGACAAACATAAGCAAAATTCTATCTCTAAAAGTCAGCCAGTATTCTTCAGAGATTCTGCTACTAATATAGAAATTTATTGTAGGCGTTATACACAACTGCTTCCAGTACTCCAGTTATCATGTGTTGTATCTTCTGAACATGCACAGAACTTACATGCAACCAATTCCAGCTACTTTCTTACTGATGTGCTGCCCAGAGTAAACTTCCTGTGGCGTGTGTGTGTGTGAGTGTGTGTGAGACACTCGTAAAGGAGCTGCATTCAGAAAAGAGCAGCAAATATTCACATTGTTAAAATCCCCTCAATTCTTTATGAATTTGGCACTAAATATTTGCCTCTGGATTTCACTTTTTCTAAAGAAAAAAGAAAAATAATTTTAAAAAATGTATAAAATATGAATTTTATAGATTCCTCTGTAGCTTGATCTCCATGACTATAACTTTCTGCCCTCAATGTGGCTAACTTAGCCATTTAATCCCCAATTAGTGAAATGTTTTCAGTGATTGTCTTAATGCAGGTGCTTTCTCCTGCCGACAGCTCACTGTTTCTGTTTTCATTTTTATTCTTTCCCATCTTCATGTATTCTGCTCTTCATTCCTATAATGTCTGAATGACTTTATGAAGATACCACTGATGTAATTTTTTTTTTGTAATGCAACAGCAAATGTTTCATTTGTAAATGGTTATGGTGCAGCTCACCGTCTGATAGGAAACATAAAGTGCAGTGATATTGATGCACTTGTCATGTTGAAATGGTTCTGCTTCAAATTTAAATACCAAAAACATTCATATATTGAGGCATCGCATCTTCAAATGTATAGATTTGAAATTCCTTATCTACATCATGCACATTCAGGCCTGTGCATGATGCCAAAGCTATTCAAAACTGTTTATATGCAGTTGACACTGGGAAAATGCTTACCAACCAAATATAATTTGCCCAAATTTGGCCTTTCACATCAAACATCGAGTAAAGTGAAAATCTGCAACTTTGTTTTTTGACATTTGCATATTGTCAGAGACTTCTCTAAGAGCACACAAAAAAATAAAAAATAAAAAACAGGCGCATATATAAAGTACAATTTTTCTGTCACAAGTAATTATTTATATTCTGTTTTGTTGTTTACGATGCCTTGAATGAGACTCACGTAAGCTCAAGTTAATGAAACCATTGACTGGGTTAAATGTAATTATTGAAATGAACGTCAATTGCATTATACATAAACATAACATTTGCTTACGAACAGAATATTAACAGATACTGTTAAGGATCTTTTGCTTACTAATTATCAAAATATAAAAAAATAAAAGTCCACAGATCAGCTCAACACTGCATTGATATTAAGTCAAGCAGAAAAGGCTGAGCCTCTCAGATGTTGATGTTATAAGAATTATTTTAGCTGGAGACACAGCCTTTACTATACATGATCAAGTGTTCAATGAAGGAATTATGTGTTATTGCTTTTTAGATACAAATCTGTTACAAAGTTTAACTGGT
Organism: Poeciliopsis prolifica; assembly: GCF_027474105.1. Classification (NCBI taxonomy): domain Eukaryota; kingdom Metazoa; phylum Chordata; class Actinopteri; order Cyprinodontiformes; family Poeciliidae; genus Poeciliopsis; species Poeciliopsis prolifica. The sequence goes on along the minus strand of NW_026562435.1, from coordinate 824,623 downwards.
ACTGCCGCTTACTGAGCTCCAGTTCTTTTACTTCCACCAAGACAAACTCTCAGTTGACAAACTTCAGCAGCCAATTACTATGAGGTAAGTGCTACGTTTAAAACTCCAAAGTTTATTTGGACTGGTCAAATAACAGTAAAACAAGGCACACTGTTGGCCTTTTAATATCTCCAGGTGGTTTCAATAAATCTCACTGTGGAAGTTGAGATTAACTCCAATTTTCCAGCTGCTGCTTTGAATAAAAAATTATTGCTTCAGATTGTGAGGCATTCATAAGCACCTCTGTGTTCAAACTACAACTGAAGCAGTTTTCAGAAACACTGGGATAAATAATGCATGCGTGTTCAAATCGTCCCCATTCATAAAAACATAGAATAAAAGAAAACAAATGAACAAGATGCTTCATTTCATAACGACATGTCCTTAATTTGGGTCTTGGCTGTAGGGAAACCAGTTACAACTGGCTCTAACACCATCCATGATGAAGGACTGCAACCTCTTTTATGGAGAAGTCCAATGTTTGCTACATTCCATTATTATTACAGGAGAACTATTATGGAAAATTCACTTTTTGCACGGTTTTGTACCATTTTCTTTGCTGTAATGCTTCTAGAAACAATCCAAACACAAAAAGAATCATTCAGCTATTTTCTGACAGCACATAAATGTATTATTTACTTGCTTGGAAAACAAGCCATTTCAAAAGCGTGTTGACGCTGACATTTTGCAATCAGCAGGAGGAAAACAGTTAGCTCGAGGTGATGACTTGGCCTACAAATTCTCTGGTTTTAGATCCAATTGAGCATATATGATGTGTGTTGGAGAAAAGGGTCCAAGTCCTGGAGCTCCACCACACCACTTCCAGAACTTTAAAAAAATCTTCAAACATCTCATTGCCAGATATTGCTGCAAATGTTCAGAGATCTATCAGAATCCATGTGTTGATGCATCAGAGCTGCTTTCAAAGCAAAATGAAGACCAACTCTCCATTAGGCAGTTTGTTATACTTCACATATAACAAACTTGTGCTTTAGAAAACCTGTTTGGTGTGTAAACATAATGTCCAAATACTGTGGTTCCCAACATGTGGGGTGTGCCCCTGAGAGGGGGCGCAGTGCCATTGCAGGGGGGGCACAGGAAGCGGTATGGATGAATGAAAATAAAATTACAGAAAAGAGTTTCATTGTAAAGATGGTTTGTAGTGTGTTTTGTTACAACCTGAAATGTGAAATAAACTTCAGCAAAGTTTGAAAACAAAATATATGTTTAGGTTCATGTCTGGTTGAATGACATGTGTGCCCAGTAGATATTTTTTCTTTCTATTTTGGGGGGATTTTATGCCCAAGATGCCCATAGGGGGGCCTAGGGCATCTTTGGGAACCACTGCCCTAATGCATCATTCATGTCCAAGACAGTGAATGTCAGTCAGCCCTTGCATTTGTTTCAAACATTTGTTTATGTTTTCCTTTATATTTCCATTAATAGTGACTTGGTGAAGTCATCTCAGATTGCCTTTACTGCTACTAACATTCAAAACATTCCTCTAAAGATAGTGCATGAATCATATTTTGCCTAATTTTTCATTTTGCCCAGCCTTTTATTTTTTATGCCACTTAAAGCAAAAGTGAAAGCCCATTAGCATTCATTGGGAAGGAAAAATATGTTAATGGCATTTTAATGGTCCAAATGCAAACCTCCTCTGTCATCACTTACCCTGTCCTCTGTCTGTGTTTTCATCTGTCCTCTTGTTTCTCTGTGCATAAGCTGTTCGTAGGCTGCAGACTGGGGCAGTGAATATGTAGCCTTCAGGCAGTAACAGCCCGAAAATATGAGGACTTAAAAAACAGACTTATCAGATTACATCACATCTCCTCTGCTTTCCCACCCCAGAGTGTCAGTGAACTAATGCCGTTTGTGTGCATGTGGATGTGCATGCGTTTTAACAAGACCTTCTCTGAAACACATAAATGTCCTCATGTATAAAGGAAATTATATACAACTACTATTCCAACAAATAACTTTCTCATAACTGTGTGTAGTTCTGTGTTTTTGCTGCAAAACCATATTTTTTCCAAATCAGGTGATGTTGACAAAGCATTTTGTTGTCAGTGCACACCTGAAACAGTCTGATTACCAACACTGGATTAAAATATGCATCTGTCTGTATAGTGTAAATATGCAAACATCTTGCCTTATTTACTGCTTTGTCTTTTTATTTTCGCATACAAATGAAAAGAAAAGAAAATCCAAAATACCAACTTGCATCTTTATTTTCAGTTGTGACTTTGCAGTGATAATGAAGCTAAATATTAGATAAGAAATATGTACTGATGGATGTAACTGATGGACTAGTGACGTGTCCAGGATGTGTCCTGGCTTCCACCCAGCATCCGCTGGAGATGGGCACCACCTCCCCTGCCACCTCTGATATTGACAGCTGGTGGATGGATGGATGATGGATGATGGATGGAAGCATGCATTTTAATCTGAAGTGTCAATCAAGCGAGGCAGGATGTGCACTGACAGCTACATGCTCTCAGGATATATTAGAGACAAAGTTTGGTGTGGACCACATACAAATGAAGAATTGTAATTTTCCAGTCAGACCTACTATACACACCACTAACCCAACCCTAACCCATAGGGCAGTTGTTGAGATCACAGCGATAACAGAATAGTTTGTGTTTTAAAAATGATGTTTTCCGACATGTATCCCACAAACGGTCCTGGACTTCTACATTACTTGTACACAAAAAGGTGTTTTGGTCAATAATTCAAAACTTATGAGCAAAATGTCAGACATTATTTTAATTAAATGATGTGTAGCTGTTTCAGCAAAATGTTGAAGTTTCACAATCTAAACCAGTACAAGATGCCGATGTTCTCCACCAAGGACTTTGACAAACTTCTCCAGACAGTCAAAGTGATAGAAATGAACATTCACTGAGTTGAAGTACATGTAGAGGACAACACTGAATATGGGAATAAGACAACCTTACCAAAACATGGAAGGGTCTGACACACAGCACCGCAGGAAACTTCCCTGAAAATAAACCCCATCCTTCAGATCTTGGAAAACATTTAACAGGTGAAACAACCCGACCAGCACAGGAACACGGAAAAAGCAGCCATAACAAGAGACATCAAAGGTAAATCACAAGAATTTCACTGCACAAGTCCATTGCACCTCAACAAGAATCTATGAATGACTCATCAACTTCAAACACCAAATGCCTTTCTATTGAGATGTGCTATACAAATAAATTTGACTTCAGCTCACGTTGGCCCTTCTTGCTATTTTGGCTATTCTAATCTAAAAACTGTTTTCTTCACAAATAAAAAAATGTCATATTCTGAACCTGTTTTCATTGAAATTTTTGCTGACAGAATGCTGTTCTTCTGAAAAATGTCTGGAAACATCAAATTTACAAATATTTTTATAGAGGACTGCAGATTTACTAACAGAGAATTTGCTGGGCTGCTGGTATCTAGAAAAGGGTTAAATTTGTTTTGTATTTATATTCTTATTACATTTACTGTGTACCTTGTATTTAATTTGTATTTTTTTGTATTCTTTTACATATGCTTACTGTGTGCCACTTTTTACCTGTAAGCTACTGGTAACTTTAATTTCCTGAGGGAGTCTTCCCAAGGGATCAATAAAGTACAAGTCTAAGCCTAAGTCTAAATAGTTGCCAATATCCATATTATCCAGATAAAACCGCTGTTTGGACACCTACTTAGAATCCACAATTATTAATCAGAATTGATCACAAAATACTAAATATTTTTTTTACTAAAGTACCATGGCAGAATTTGTGATTTTTTAAATAATTAGCTGGAATTTTTTGGACAATATATCAATATTGTCAAGCAACCTTCATGTTATTTGAACCTGAATTAGTTTCTCTTCAAAAGAGCTCTGAAGAGATGTTTTATACCTCTTTGAAAGAGCAAAAAAAGAGAATTAGTTACATAAGTGTTGTGAGTGACATATTAATAAAGTAAAACTTGCATTTTACTTTGACTCAAACAAAAAGTTTTTTTTTAAAAAAACTGGCTGACAAAGAAGGGAGACTGGAAACCTAAAATAAAAAGCACCAGTGGAAGATTTATTTGGGAAATGACGGTCTGTTCCAGTTTGATTGTTCTTAACTACGCATTTATCTATCCATGCAAATGTAATCATTTCTCAGCTAGGGACAATCCTACAATCCAGATAAGAATTCATTCTTATAGAAGCATCTCTCCAGTTTAGTCGAGCAAAGCCGTTTCAATGTGCTCCAACTTCATTGTTTCTTTACTTGAAGTTAGTAATGTCTTTCTGTCTTCAGAACGACTTTTATGTGGGTTTATGAATTTGCCTACTTGAGTGTCTGCTTGCTGCTGCCAACGAACATCCAGATTATTACATGACATTACGTGCAGTAAGAAATGAAAAGAATTGAGGCAAATCTTACAGATTCAAAAAGACAAGACATACTGGAGCTCTCAAAAGTATAAAGAACACTTTTCAGAGTCGAACTGGAACTGTCAAATACCAGCTTACAGTGAAAATAATGATATCCTTATATTATTTCCTTTATTTAACCAAGTAAATGTAACCGGTTGAGATTTGGATCTCATTTTCAAGAGGGACCTTGAAGTTAAATATAACTTCCAACTGTCCTATGAGCCATTAAGTTGCCAAAACAATTTGCCCATCAATTTACATCATTTAAATTGCTTGTCCAGCCAGTTCCATGGTCACAAGTTTATAACTTGCTTTGACAAACAGGTGAACAATGAGTCTCTCTGAAGTGGTCAGTAAATTTCAAAGTGAATTTGATCAGTCAGTCTCATTCAACATCAGTGTCTGACCTCATGACTGTGCTGCTTGAGCAATAGTTTAAAAAAAACAAACAAACAAGAAAACACTGTTTGTAAAGCCAACACAGGAAGTGTAAAACTGGTGTTACTGTAAATGACAGGCTGATGTAACACCAAAAACTCAAAGGTTTTGATAAACACATACTAATAAAGAGATCACTTATGATCTCTTCTCACCTGAGAAAAGGTCACAGGTGAGGATGATTACCTTCAGGACTCGTTGGAACTCATGTTTTAAACTAAGCTTGAACAATAATTTTTGGGATACAAGAGACAAAATATGGCCTATATTTGTCTCTCAATTATCAAAAATGAAACCCAATCATCACTTGCTCCTTTGCACCAAGGTGGGCAACTCCAGGCCTGGAGGGCTGGTCTCCTGCAACTTTTAGATGCGTTTCCACTTCAACACACCTGAGTCAAATAATGAGGTCATTAGCAGGACTCTGGAGAGCCTGACTGCACTTAGGAGGTGATTCAGCTATTAGATTCAAGTATGTTGGACCAAGGAGTGATCTAAAAGTTGTAGAACACCGGCTCTCGAGGACCAGGATTGCCCACCCCTGCTTTGTACAGAAAACTGAATATAGAGTTTGAGAAAACACTCCTTAATACTTTATTTTAGAATCATTAGTCAAATTTGCCTTTGTCTCATCAACATTCAGATTGCTCTTTTTTAACAAGTTTTATTCGCCATACGTGTGTTGTCTGACTGTGAGGACAATACAAACTTACTTTTGGAGAGCATCTATCTTGTCAGCTTTAATTCCTCTGAGCAGCTCTTCAAGCAGGTCCAAGCTTTCAGGTGAAGGAGCAGTTGGACGTTTCGAAGAACTGTGGATGAACCAGCCAACGAGGATTCCAAGGACAAAAATTCCCACCCCGACAAGGAAGTATCTATGGACAAAATCAGAGAAAGGTTTCAGTGTAGAACGGCAAAGAGGAACAGGAAACTGTTTCAGGTTAGCTGACATGATACAAATGATAAGACCAAGAGAAAAGAAGACGAAACTCTAATCAGAGTATAATAATACTGAGATAAATAGTCTTTCAAATGGGATTGTAATGAATGCATTATCTGGAGTCAGGGTATGCATTTAGAAAAGTCATACTGCATGCAGAAAAGTGAGCATTGTACTTCTAATATTGGAGGTGATATAGACTTAACATCTGCTGACATCTGAATTGAAGATGTTATCTAAGAATTATTAATGCAATGCATTGTTGCACTGCTCCTGTTAAGTGTTATACTGAAAATATAATCCAGAATTCTCTTTTCAGAGAATAGAGAATTCTTTTTCATTTTCATTGTAAATGGAAAAGTTTTGCTTCACAGTGAAGAAAAAAAGCCTAAGATTCCTTTCATAAGACGTTGCAAATTTCCCAGCTTGGTCAAAACTTACAAACAGCCAGATGAACACAAAAAACAGCACAAACAAAACAAGAACCAGAAACAGGAGGAGCACAGAATGAGGAACCAGCAAGGAGTGAACAAGAGGGGGGATTAAATACTGGGAGTGTGGATGCTGGAACAAAGACTGGACTAATTGACTAACAGGTAGCAGGTGTGAGGGGAGAGAGCACTAAAGAATATGGCATACGGGTGAAGGAGAGTACAGCAGTAGAATTAAGAGTAAAAGCATATAACGAGATACAAGGAATAAACAAACAAAATAAACTAGGATCACTACAAACTAAACTAAAGTGAGACGGAAACGAGACTGATCTGACTAAAGCAAGAAACTAAGGAATACACAGCAATAACCAAACCTCAAAACTATGTAAACAACCCAGGATCCTGACAGATTGTTATTTAGGCCTACTAAACAGATTGAAAATATTCTATAAATAGCTAAATTATTTGCATAAATCTTGTATTAACCTGAAAAGCTGTTACATGAGATGATGTAACAGCACAGCTGTTCTGTAATTACCTGAGTATGAAACAGTGAAGTCGCCTTTGACCTTTGTGGCCAGTCGTCCTGGTGAAGTGAGAGATGTAGTTGGGATCCTCTTGGAGTCTTTCAAAGCGTCCATGAGGTGAAACTGAGACAGAATTCTGGATGGGTTCCATGAACTCAGGGTCAGGGTCAGGGTCAGGATCAGGGGCTGAACAGCCTAGAGGTCACAGTTCACAAAATGTTTTTGCTGTTTTTTTTTCTGTTGTTTTTTATTTTTTTATGTTAAGATTTCCATTTCCAAATAAACGGAAAAGAAAAGAAACAAAAACAGAAAAACAAAAAAGAACAATAAGTCAGATACTGTCATTCAGGCATGTTGGATTATTGCCAATCAGTTGGCCAAGTACTTATTCACACAGGGATAATTTAAAAAAATGTGCACAGAAATATACAGTTCCTAGCTCAGGATAATGTTTGAAGGACTGAGGAAAATAAATCATGTTGGGTTCAATCAATCCTGACAAGTATTTAAACAAAGACACTGACTGAAAAAAAAAGAATAACAAATTAAAATAAAATTTGCATTTAGTTCAGACAAATAAATAATAGTCCATTAATTATAGTAAAAAAAATAGTTGTAGTAAATTTAATAATTTTAAATTTCTTCTAAATCCTCTTGCAACTGTTGTAGCTTTTGTCAGAGAGGGGAAAAAAAGTTTAAGTGACTCATTATTGTTTGTTTTGAGTTCCTGATACATATTTTCAGAAAATATTTCCCTTTGCCTAATCAAAAGCATGTGGGATCTCTGCTACAGCTCTGTACCAACGGCAACACAAAACTGAATCATATTTGCATTATATAAAATCATGAATCTTACTCATCAATGGGTGATGCATATTGCATGAGGTTCAGTCCAGCCTTATTACACTGCTCAACAGCAAATAGTAGAGCACAGAAAATAACTTAGGTTTGGTGAATTATGATGATTATTTCATTTAATAATTGTCTGACAATGTGCACTTTGTGAATTCTCAGTGCACTGAAAGGTTTTTATAAATGATTCATACACTCGGTTTTATTAATCTGACTTCACTTGGAACATTTATTAACCAACTGTGAGCTGAAAGATTCACAACAACTTAGCCTGATTAGGCAACAAACCATAGTTATAACAGAGAGATGGCAGTAATGTCTGACCTGATCTCTGGCAGTCGCCATGCTGCATCTGCGTACGCTCGCTGCTTGGTCCTGCTTCCTGCAGCTCCTCCTTGTCCAGGTCCCAGTCGAGTTCCAGAGATCCAGAGCAGCGCAGAACTTCTCCATCCAGTGGCCCCGCCTGGGCATCACACACCTTCCTGTAAGCCATGAAGTCACCTGGAGCATAAAGATACAAAAACAGACGTCTGTTTTAGCATTTCTAGAAACATGCTATAGTCACACTGCAGGCTTTGGTGCTCAATTAATTTTTTTTGTTTATTTGGACTCATTTTGCATGGTCATTTACATTTCCAATAACATATCTCCTGAGCGAACTGCAAAAGACCTCAAAGTGTCTTGCATGCACATTAGAGGGCGCAATAACGTCACACGTAGCAAGTGCGCTCAGTGGAAGTAAATGCTAATGGTGGACCATATTGTGGAATTTTAAAGTTGATGCCCAACCAGAGCTAGCATATTAACAACTTAATCAACGTGATCTGCCATGGTTGTTGTTTTTCCTTCTGCTTCTGTGTATTAGGTGCAGAACAGTCAACTTTGTCAAGTTTCAATGATGTTCAGGTCAGATGAAGATAACCTGGCCGTACAGACACAGGTCACATTAGAGGTCACATTAGAAGAGATCAGATATCATATATCCAAGCGGCTTAAGCCACATTTGTAAAAATCGGATCTGTGTTGTTCAGACTGTCATGTAAACATCAGATACAGGTCACATTAAAGCAAAAATATTGGATTTGGCTAACTTCAAGCTGCAGTGTGAATATAGTTATAGACAGTACCTCGCAGGTGGAGCAACAGAAAGGTGTAACCGGTTGCCAAAACTATATACTTATTTATTTTCATATGGAGATCCAGCTGAGTGCCATCTCATTATTGACCCATATGATGTAACATGAAGTCAGCCCAGTTTTTTTAGCTGCAACAGCTTCAACAAAGGGACCACGCCCACCTATTTAGAAACACACAAATAAAAATTCCATAATATTTTCTTCACCATCTTTTACACTTAACATAATGTATTCAAGCAAGTTCCATTTCCCTGACAACCGTCAAACTCTCCTCTGTTGGACTGTCAGAGCTTTGCTGCCAGAGAACCCAAGTCCACTGTTCTATAACCCAATGGTGGTGTGCTGTACAGTACTGCATTCAAAGCTCTGCATTGCTCTCCATGATGCAAGGCTTGCATGCAGCTGTTCAGCCATGAAGCTCCCTACACACTGTATTGACTGTGCACAAAGTCGACATCCTGAGTGCACTGGGCAACGCAGCATCTCCTGATACTTCTTGGGATTTTTCGTGGTCGTGTTGCCGTCATTGCTCTCCTTCCCAGTTGTTCCCTCTCATGAAACGAAACTATATTTACCAATGTATTACTGGAAATATATTGTACTGTTGTATTTTTCCAATATGTTTTCTTGTATATAATAGGTTCTAAATCCATTGAATTATATATATGATGGATGTATTATACAACATATTATATGTTCATCTTCCAATATATTTCAAAATATACAGATATTTACAACTTTCCATACATTGCAATATATTAAATATGACTACATGTTTATGTATCCCAAATATAAAAAAAATTATATTCATTACTATCTACCATCATTTATTACAGTTTATATGGGAAAATGTTTATATAAATATATATATATATATATATATATATATATATATATATATATATATATTATATATATATTATATTATATATATATATATATATATATATATATATATATATATATATATATATATATATTATATATATATATATATATATATATATATATATATATATATATATATATGTGGACATGGACATTAATATTTCTGGGAACACAAAGTAAATAAGGATTCTGAAAACGAACTAAAATCTGGACAATCTAACCTAAAATAAGTTGCCCTTACATGTACTTGTGTTTGGCTAAAAGATGCAGATAATTACTTAGAAAAGTGTCAGACATCAAGGAAAGTCCTGTTTGTGTTTTGACCCCAGCTACTGGGTCATTCAGGTTTTTGTTGAAGCTTTCCATGACTGACATATACAAAGACAATTTGTGGCTCTGCCAGGACTGAGCTGCATAAAACCTTCCAGCAAATGTCTTACTATGTCTTTAAGCTTAATTGTGCTTTTCACGTCATCGTCGTAAAGCAGACTATAAAAGGGCAATTATATTCACTAAATATAAAACACAGTGGCGTAAAGAAAAGCTGCTTCTGATATTTAAACTTAAAGAGACTGGCTATGTAATTTTCACTCCGGCACAGATAGATTAACACCGATGTTCTTGTTATGAACATTTCTTTCTACTTAAGTGAGGCTTTGTTGAATTAAAACAAACACAAAACTGCACATCAACTGTGATTGATACCAATTTCAGTTTAGGTTTGAAGATGTGCAGCTGCTAAATCACTCCCATATCTGGGAGGAAGAACTGAAAAAGCAAAGGTAAAAATCCTGTAAAGAAGAGTGGACAGAGTAAGGTAAGGAGAAAAACACACATCATGAAAGACAAAGACAAAGCAAACAGATGAAAACAGGAAAGCAGAAGAGACAAGGCAGAGAGTTTATAGATGAATGAGAGAGGGTAAAACACAGAGAGAGGAGGTCTGGGAGTTCCATGGCATCAATCTTCAATGCTCCACCACACTTTCATTACTTCTAGCTCAATGCAGATGAAGGCTCCTCGCACTAAAATGGAACAAAAGTTCAGTGCAGCACTGACCTCCTGTTACAAGCCCCACACAGTGCAGATAGCATCACTTTTTTCTTCTCACAACCTGGGAGAAAAAAGCCTGTTAAAATGTTTTTACCATTATTGTCTACACATGTACGTTGGCTTTGCAAGAGTTCACCATTTTCCAATTCTTATAACTACTGTTAAATAAACAGCTGAAACTATAAAGTGTGCATTTCCTATAAAAATGCAAGAATGAATGCTGAATGATCGATGCTGAATGCCTTTGCTGAAAATGGCGAAAGCATTTGAACCCAACTTCTGAAGACTTGCAGAAAGGTGAGAAATAGTCCATGGAGTGTGGAAAAACCCAGGTAAAAGACAAACTTAATGAAAGCTAAAAGTAGCTAAAATACTAATGATAGAACTAGGATACCACTACCATGCTGGGTTACAGTAATTCCATGCAATGTAAAGGAAAAGAATAATGTAAAACCTAAAATTTGAAAAGGACAGAAACATTCCCTGATTACTTCTGATTTTATCTCTGTTAGCTTCCAATAGAATGACAAGGTGTGAAGCCTATCTACTTACCTCCAATTCATAAAGTGCCATCACACCAACATGCTGATTTTACAGTCAAAGACATTTCCCTGATAAAGGCAGACAGACAAAGCATGAAAGTGGGGGAATATGTACCTCAGCCATTTAATTTGACACATCCTCCTCAGCTGCTTTAGTTATGGAATATGAAGTGTGCTGTCAATCACGACTCTCCAACACCGAGGCACCAGCAGGGGCAACGGAGCACCAAAAATTATTCAAGTTTCCTCATGAATTAAACATGAAAACAACCTAAAAAAGCCACTTACTGTATAGATTTTCACATCATGGAGAAAACCTAAACAGATTAAATAGTAATCCTGACTGCCTCATGTGTTTCACAGCAGAAATATTTAATAATATGAGTAACAGTAAAAAAAATATTAATGATAAATGAAAAGCCACACGGGCTAATTTGGGTAGCACACTGTTATATAATGGCATGTAAAGTGTATCCATGGAGATTCTACATTTTGTGCTTGCTGGTTACAGTCAAGTGCTAGTGGGAAGTCAGGCAGGCTTGTCTTAAGTAAATAATTGTGGAAGTGCAAATGTATTCTATGAAGCATATGATGTCTTGATATTTTTACTGAAGGTTAAATTCTCATCAACTTGTGGAAAAACAAGTAAACTGGATAAACCATCTGTTCCTGCTCCTGTTTGATTCTTTATTCATTCTCCAGTATGGACATTCAGCACAGTCCATCAAAAACTGCATTACCCAGAAGTCCACAGGCTATGCAGTCATTACAGCCTAAGGTCATACCTACTTACCTACCAACAAATGTGACATAAAATGCATACATGCTAAATCATTCAAAATATAAAAATACAAACTGATAGGCCAACTAACTGATAAAGGGAAAGTTTAGAGGCTTTTCTGTGTGAGAGCTGCCATAGTTCCTTAAAGGGGCAGAGTTTTGTGTTTTCCAGCCACATATTTATTTTACAGCTCATTTGTCTTGAAAGAAAAAACTGTATATATCAAACATTACTTAAAATATACTTGATTTCATAATCCAACACATTGAAATTGGGCCTCTGTTTCATTAAGAAATTCTTGCTGTTTCTTACACTTCTCTCAGATAAGAGCAATCTAAAAAGGCCAATCAAGTCATATTCTTTTTATCAAAACATTTGTTGAAAAGAAATGGAGCGATTCTCTAAAAGACATTTAAAACACTGAAACAGGAACTCTTTTGCTTCACCAAAGCATCAACTGCCACAGTGTATGGCAGATGGGTTAAAAACACTATTATTTTTTGGTAGACTGTAAAAATTCAGACAAGGTATTTTAATTCAAGTACTGAGCTGGGAAGAGGACACACTTTATGTTCCAGTTGTTAATTATTCCAAAAAGTGGGGAAAAAGAAATTGTTCAGACTCTGTTTTAGCAGACATTAAATACACTGAAAGGGCTGCAACCACAGCATCAACATCTGCATGTTGTCATGTAGCTTTGAGAGTCTGTTACAGGCTGCAGGGCCATCAGAGTAAAAACCTTTATTTTTATAGTCCTCATGAATTAAAGATGGCTCTCCCTAGGGTGTTGAAGGAAAGCAGGAGCTTTATGGATCTCTCTTTTTCTCCTTCGCATGAAATCTCCTGAATACCACAGGCCATGTCTGAGGATGTTATACATGGAAAACAATAACAGGCAAACAGTCTTATCTAGCTGTTGTTTTATTTTTTACTCCTCCCTCTCAATGCCAGTTTTCTTTATCACCCCCCCTTCTCCCTCTCCGTCTGTTCCTGCCCCTGCTCCCATTCTTGCTACATTCACGCTGGAGGTTCAAGCCAGTCCATTAAAAACTGCATTACCCAGAAGTCAACAGGTTATGTACCCCATTACAGCTGAAGGTCAGGCTTTGTTGTTCTGTTATGGGAGGATATTGGAAAATAGAGTGCAGAGGGTGAAATAATGACTAAGTTTCCCTGAAAACATTAAATTATACTCAGATTCTCACATATAAAAGCACTTTTAAACTTTTTATTCGGTGCAAATAATGGATATTATTATTTGTTATGCTGTTAGTAGCATTGTAGCCCTGCAGCAAAAAACCCTGAGGTTTGAATCCTACTCTGGAGATTTTCTGCATATTATCTTTGTGTAAGTGTTGGTTCTCTGCAGGTACTCCAGCTTCCTCCCACTCTCCTAAATATTTAGACAAGTGCTACAACAATTGTATTTAAATGCATCACTAAAGTCCTACTGTCAACTATTCAACTCAATAAAAAATAATTCTTAATTGGCGCTTTCATCTACAAATCAGGTTTCATCAGGTGTAAAGCTGATGAAACAGTTTAAAGGTTTCATTAATTTCATCAAAAGTGCTTGAGATTAGGGATGCTCTGATCAGTGTTTTTATTGCCAATTCCAATACCGATCACCCATGAGGGCCTGTCACTGCCGATCACCAAGACTGGCTGTTATTTTTTTGCTTTAGGTATAAATGCTATTTCGTGACCTGGCAAAATTAAAAAAAAAATTATCTGGTAATAAATTCACCTAACTTGGACATGAACATGGAAAATATATGTAGGCATAATGTAGCAGCTACTCACTTAAAAGAACAACTGAAAAACCTGCAATCAGTAAAATAATATTTAACAGTAAGGCACATAAATCAAATAAATCTCATAACACTGCCTATAATCAAATAATTTCAAGAAAAATCTAAACATTAATTCAAAGTCAAATGCAGGTTGAATCAAAAATAAACAATAATTAGTTACTGAATCAAAACCTCTTGAGAAAATGGCCAACTAATTAATGTTGGTTCTGATTGGCTGTTTCTGACTGAGAGGAGTAATTCTGCAGAGCACAAGGAAGAGGCAGAAGAGATCGATTATTTTTCCCAGAGGTTATCTGTCTTTGGACAGCGAAAGTTTTAATAAATTTAAATCTTGTTTTTGTTTGTCTAAGTTACATGCTGCAGCTTTAAGCATGTTCGGTGTGAGAGTTTGCTGCGGGTGGAGGTTCTCCGTATGTAAAATATTACTACCAGTAACTTCAACAGTGAGTTCAACAGAGCAGAACCAGTGTCTTACACGAGTCGCGAATTGACTTAATTAATTCACTACCTTTGCCTCACCCATTGGTCTTCATGAATATAACAGACTTGTTTTCACACTGAGTGAAGAAGAGGCCATCAAGAGGCTAGAGATGGCTTTTGAATGATTGCATAAAGACAACCTTAAACTGGCCTTCAAGAAGTGTCACCTTCTGCAATACTTGGTCCACTTCTTGATGCACGTCATTGAAATCACCCCAGGCATGCAGCCTGGGGTGATTTCAATGGTTGTTGAGCCAACACGTTCTCACAGTAGACCAAGAAATGTTCTGTAGTGACTTTACAATACCTCAACGATGCACTGCTCAATAATGCCATACTGGCTCACCCTGACTTTTCCAAGCCATTCATCCTTTCCACTGATGCATCATCTGACTGCATAGGTGTTGTACTATCTCAAGTTACTCAAGGTGATGAACGGGCTCGTCCTATCCTCCTTATTCCTAGCCCCCATAAGGCTTTGCATGATTTATGGGGACTACTTTCGTCGCAAACCAGAACCACCATTTGTTTACATGCTAGCAACTAGCTAACTGGCTTTTGTCAGAGCTTTTAGGCTATAAAATATGTGGGAACACCAGCTATCAAAGCTTAAATGTGACAATATTGTTTTACCACAACCTACAGCTCTTCAAGTTGCATTAGCATATGTAGTCTAACCTGCATTAGCATATGTAGCTACTTCACTGAGTCAATTGCTTCAGATGCACATGTGGGTTTTCTTCCTTTGGGTTTTTATCGACACAATGAAATGAGCACACATAAAACACTTTGGGTTCTCTCTCCAAGGCAAGAATTTTTAGCCTAATTCTTTTTGTTTGCTTATCTGTCGGTAAGTAATGAAAGTTACCGCTTTTCTTTTGGGAGCATATTCAAAACACACTTACTGTAGCCAAAAACTAAACATGGTCTGATTATTACAGTACAGTCATGAACAGCGCAACAGTTACCCTAGCTCCCACAAGGGCATCTTACAACACTTTCCAGTGGCAAGTTGCTGTCTATAACAGCTTAATGTGTGATTCGATTTGGTTCTAGTCCAGTGGAGAGATTCTCCATATTGTGATCTGGAGCGCAACAGCTGCAGTTATATCTCTGCTGATTTGAAGAATTAGTATGCATAGACTTCTGGACGGCAGAAGACTCCAAGAACTGCACCACTGATGTTCTTGTAGTGACTGACCATTTCACCAAGCTGGCACATGCCTTCTATTGTCCTGACCAGACAGCCAAGCAAGTAGCTAGGAAACTGTGGGATAACTTATTTCGCTACTATGCATACCCTGAAAGAATACATTCAGAACAAGGTGCCGATTTGGAGAGCGAGTTAATGGCAGCCCTCTTTCAGATCTCTGGTGTAAAGAAGTCCCACACCACAGCCTATCATCCAATGGGAAATGGATCTGCTGAGCGCTTCAACTGTACATTGGCCAATATGATCAGAACTCTTCCACCACAAGGAAAACATGAGTGTGGCCTCAGATGCTACACACTTTGACATTCATGTACAATAGCACCATCCATGAGACTACTGGATTTTTATCCTTTTATCTAATGTTTGGCCGAGTTCCTTGCCTCCCTGTTGATGACCAGTTCTAATCTGTTCTGAGAGACAGTGAAATTTAATTTCTACAGTTCATCAAGGAGCTGAGAAATTATCTTCATGAAGCCATGATTGTAGCAGAGAAACATTCAAATGACAAGCAAAAGTGGCAAGCCAATTATACAAGAGGGTCAAAGGGGTGGAGATTGGAATTGGTTATAGAGAGCACGGCAAAAGCTGGCAGACAGATGGGGAGAAGTGGCCTATACCAAGATCAGAAGCAATCCTCAGACCCACAACCTTTTAAGTTCGTCATCCGATCTCAGGTGAGACAAAAGTGGTCCACCGTAATTTGTTGCCATTGGTAAACTTCCTGCCAGTCCTGCTGGATGCTGGTGAAAGTGTCTCTCAAAACTAAATGTGTTTGCTTTAGAGTGGAAATGAAGGTGTGGATTTTTCCAGTTAGCAACAAATACAACCTGTCTCTCCAACTCCCTCTTGTGCTTAAGTTGAGAATGAAGATGTGAATCTCTTTAGTCTGCAGTTTACATTTGACTGTTCAGTTGACAAAGCTGTTCAAACTTCGCACTGGGTCTCCCAGATTTCTCACTACAAATAATGAAAATAATGTGAGATGGATTCACAACATCTGCCCAAATGTTTGGTACTCACATCTGCCATTAGTCCCTTCTGCTTCCAGTCCTTTCATCTGACAACAGCATCTTGTATAGCCAACGGAAAATCCACATCGACGCACACTCACTGGAGTAAACTGCTCCATCTTCCCATCCCTCCAACCCTAAACACCTTTCCTGTTTGATCTCCCACTCAGCTTCCTGCTTAATCCTCACTTGTCCCGAAGCTTCCTCCAAATGAAATGCAAATAGCCCAGCATAACCTGGGGCGTCATTTATCTAAATTAGTGTGCGGAGTGTTGATTCTCATGGGGCACCCATATGCTAGGGCAGTTAGCGTCATTAGATTCATTAGACCTTGTCAGGCCATTAATTAAACATCAAGCCTATCAGTTAGCCCAGGCTGAAAGAGCCCATCCACTCCACACTTTGGTGGGATTGCTGGAAGAATAATGCTTTGAAAATGTACAACTAGATGAAAAAGTAAGTCTTTCATGAAACAAAATGATGATTGTTAAATGTAAAACATAATCTCATAAAATTATCAAAGTAATCATTTAACACTGTGCTTATTTAACTTCTTTGTTATGACTAGTTTACACTAGTAAGCCACAGCATTATGAACACTGACTGTTAAAGTATGCAACTCATTTTCTCATGTTGCTATGTTCTAAAGAGCAAACTTGCACTCAAATATGCACAGTTTTTTAGTGGTTGACATCTGCTAAAAGCTGTTTCTCTTTTCCAACCAAAGCAGCAAGCATCGACTAGAAACTTATTTCAGTTTATTTTTTTATTTCAGTTTTTTTAATGAGATGTCTAACGTTGTTTTTGGCCAGAAAAAGACCAAACTCAGACTGTAGAGGTTGAATTTATTTCATCATTCATGATTTACAATGAAAAAGTAAAGTCATTAATAGACTGACTGTGGCTTAGGGTAAGCACTGGCCATGGTAGTGCAACTTCCATGGCCAGTGTGGGCAACTTCTTTTTTTCTGTTTCTTTTAGCTTTAGAGGATAAAATATGAATGTTTGGACTGACTCGGGTGGACTTCACTACTCAGACGTCTGCATACTGGAGTCAGACTCAAAGTGGAAAAAGTGTTTACATCGAACTCTTGTTCATAAGGTTAAATGTCGCCACAAACAGTCGTGAGGATGAGCAGCAGCTACACTACCACTTTGTGGTGCTCTTAAAAGTGAGGTGGCTGGCCTGAAGGGAGAACCATCCAACTAGCTCAACAAACTTAACATCCATTTGGATTATGGGAAATGAAGGCATTTGTCATGAGAAATGTAGGCAATAAGTACATTTCACTACAAAATCTCAACCGTTCGGGCAGTGTGCTTAGAGTCTGTGATCTTCACAGAGCACACACAGTAAGCCAGAGAATGTGGGAGCTTTTAGTCTGGACAGTTTGTTCTTTCTGTTTCTTTTTATTTTACCCTGAAGTCAGTCTCCAAGACAGGTCTCAAAATTTCTTCAGACTGACAAAAGTCCTGTGGCAACCTCCAGGTGTGTGTGTGCACTTGTGTGTTGCTGGAGTTTGAAGGATGAGGCATGAACCAAAGTGTATTTTGACATCTTACCAAAGTGGGGACTGATACTTGGCATGATTCAGAGACTCCGCTACAATGTTAGTCAGGAGAATAAAAGTACAGGACAGACACAGAACTGATTCCTACAAGATTATTGGATTTTGTTGGTTTTTGTTTGACCACTGTTCCCACAATTTCACTTTTAAATTTTGTCTTTTAAAACTAAACGAGATGAGGTGTCTGGCACATTCATAGAACTGATCTGCTTCATGTGAGTATACTCACATGGCGAAAAGCCAGCCTCCACAGCTGGCAGTAATACCTGAGGGCCTACTCTAAAAGAAACTGTCTTGCTTGGTCTGGTAGAATAACATATTGACTTACTGGCAGTATTTAGGCCAGTGGTCTGGCAGGTATCTAACTGTGAGAGGCAAAATTGTTCTAAGAGAGCAGCATTACACCCAGGGCCCAGGATCAACTGATAATAATATTAGTGAACACTGTTCTGAGAGAGGAAGCTCACGGGTAACATGGAAAATGTCATTTTTCTGAATTAGCCTGTTGTTAAAATATTTTGACAAAGACAAGTTCAGGGCAACTATAAAAATAATATAAGTTCAAAGAATTCAAAGAATAAAAAGCGAAAGCTGGTTCTGTACACAACACTAACTTCTAGGTTCAGTCACCAGAATAGGAACTTAATATACAACATAAAAAATTAAGTGTTTCAGTCAATTGCCAAGGTCTTTTACACAAATGAAGTATATTGTCCATTATGTTCCCCCATTACACAGACAATGCTGTGAAAAAGCATTTGCCTCTTCACAGAATTCTTCTGTTTTCACTTTTATGTCCTACCTATAATTTTCAGACCATCAAAAACATGAGTGATAACCTTAATAAATACAAAATGCAGTTTTTAAATTATTTCATTTATCAATGAGAAAAAAAAAAAACCTAAACCAATAAATTAAAGTGCCATTGTTGCATCCTAAACCAAAAAAGCTGCCTCTCCTCTTGGCAACTCTTAATTGAACTGGAGATAAATCATTTATGACACTGTGAAATAATGTTATCCTGCTGTTTGCAGATTTTTTTTCAGAATCTGTCACTGCATGCATTCACTTCAGTCTTAATTTCAAAGAAGAAAAGGTATAACCATAGTTATTTAAAAAGCATAAAATTCAACACTGCAATTACGCGACATAATACACACTAATTACTAATTGTGTGAAAAACTTTGAAAAACTAAGTACAACCTTGCAGGTTGCATTAGATTAATGGAGGATAAGTCATTGTTCTAATCATTAGCTGATGAATAAGCTGTCGTGTGTTTTGTTCGGTGCATTATTAGGGCAAAAACTCATATTACAGTGACCCAAGAGTGGATATAGCCAGTTGAAACCAGATTCACTCAGACAAACTTCTTGTTTCAGGGCAGAATTATTAAAATCATTTCTATTTGCTAAATGCCAAAAATAGTGAAAGAAATAATATTATTGATTTATTAGAAATGTACAATATCTTAAACATCTCTAAACAAGAAGGGAAAACCCACAGGATGATGTCATGGCTTTGGAAATATCTTATAGGTGAACTCAGTTCCAGCAGTTCTGTCAAGGGGAATGGACCAGAACTCCAGCACACTATTGAAAGAATCATTAGAAGGAAACCCAGAACATTTGAGCCAAGTGAGAAATAAAAAAAAAAAAAACAATTCTGTCAATTAGTGAAGAAATGTCTGTAAGCTTCTGATTTTGAAGAAATGAATAAACTTGTTTCTGACATATTCTCTTATTAACAAATAGGAAACAAATTATTTTGTAATCCTAACCGTCCAAAAGAAAAGTTTGGCCTGATGATGTTTTATGTATAAGACTTACGCTTCATGTGATGCTGGGTTACGATAAGTTATGTCACAACAACTCACTGCAAAAATAATTATGTTGTCAAAATTTTCTTTCAAAAAACAAATTATTATGTGTGAATTCTAATTGTCAGCTAGTCTGAGCATGCTAATCACCAGGGTCTCCAATGCCAGCACAAATGAGTAGCTTCCTATAAAATTTGCCAGAACTGGCCAGAACTGGCCAACCACTTTCAAGAATCAATCAGTTATTAGATTAGTAACTGGATTCAAGATAGATAAAGCTTCCTGTGACAAGAAAACAATTTTGACCCTACTACCATGCCATAGCTTTGTCCACTTCAAGTTAGATTAAAATAGTCTTATTACCAGTTATGTCCAAATGATTATTGATAACTGAAAAAAGGACTTGCAAAGATGCTTGATTGTTTTTTTCTCATGTCTATTGACATGTTAACGTTATGCATATTGGAGGACAGTGGTTGACATTTGATTAGCCTGCATCTCCACACGTAACTTCAGGCAGATTTTGAAATATGCTTTGGAACTGATCCCACACATGCAAATGCGGCTTTAGTTGCACATTGTTCATTCAGAATTTACTTCTGCTTCATAGAATCCATTCTTCTTTCTAACTGGGTAACAATCTCTGTGGCACTGCCAGAAAAGATGTTTAGCAGATGCCAAACTGTTCTTCTTATTTGTGGAAACTGCTCCATTTAACAGTCATTAGAGCACAGTGCTTGTTTTTGGAAACAAGCCTTTATCTGGGTGTTTCTTCAAAAGTATAAGCAATTCTGTGTTGATCTAAAGTCATGTTTCTGGAGTGTGTGATAATGTAGGATCGGATCATGCATCAAAGAAATTTCCAGGTACCCAGGTACTTTTTAATAATTGATCAACCTTGTATGAAACTGCACATCCATTCTGTAAATATTTTTTTCTTTCAGATTTCAAGTGATGATTTGGATGTCAAATGTCTAAAATTCCCCCAGGAAAGCCTACATCTTTACAAAAAAAAAAAAACAACAGCATGAAATCAAAGAAAAATGAGTTTGTTCTCCTCACCTACTCCAAGTTAAGATAAACTTCTGCTTTTTTGAAAGTCACACCTCTCAAGTCCTTTGTCTAGAACAGCACAATTAGCTCTAAATATAGCTTGGATCACACAGCTGAAGGGTGATATACATCACTCATTATCACCTATCATCGTCACTGCACACCCACACACAGACACAAACAGGCTCTGCTTCTGCATTTCTTTAAAAAATGTCACTAGAGCAACAGCTTGTTGACAGTGACGTATGGAGTATGCATGTATATGCATAGGTAATCTTACTTAAATGCACAATGGCACTAATCCAAAAGTCAGGATCGATACATTGAATGTTAAATCATGGAGATGGAAAATTTACTGAAAGTAAGACGTTAAACATAATCTCTCAAGAATTAAATTGTGATGAGTCGTATTCAATCCACAGTGCTGCATGGTGGTGTGGCTGGTCGCAGTTACTCTGCAGAAAGAAGGTCCTGGGTTTGAATTCTGGCACTGAGATTCAAACCTATGACTTAGAGTGTTTTCACTGTCAATGGAAGTTCATTATGACAAAACTTGGCCAAACAGCTTTGTTTATTTACTCTGCTGCCTTCACTAAAACTACAGGTAGACTATAAACCTAAAACCAAGCCATTGTTCACAACTTTGTTGATGGGCCTGCTTGAAATTCTACTGGAGACATTAACTTCAATGGGAGAAAGACCAGACTGAGTAGTGAAGAGGGATTAGAATCAAGCAAAATTTTATTGGAAGGCAATGACCAGGCTAATAGTTAACTTCAGATCAAAGCACGTTGTTGATCCAGTAGAAAACCTAAAGAACAATGTCCACAGATACTCCCATTTAACTGAACTGAGACTGAGCAATGTGGGGAAAACAAATGGACTAAAGGTTTAGTTGACTTGAGACGTACCTTTAAAGACTTGCAGCTGTAATCCCAACAAAAGGTTGATGTACATGTCTGACACTAGTCCAGATTAATGAAAGTGAAGGATTGACTC
Organism: Poeciliopsis prolifica; assembly: GCF_027474105.1. NCBI lineage: Eukaryota > Metazoa > Chordata > Actinopteri > Cyprinodontiformes > Poeciliidae > Poeciliopsis > Poeciliopsis prolifica. The sequence goes on along the minus strand of NW_026562435.1, from coordinate 802,625 downwards.
TGCGAGGCAGAATACAAATCTATGCCAGATGTTTCAGATTTGTACGCTTTTTTTAATCTGGAGAAAAATGTTTCTGACTTCCATTTTACAATCATGGGGAAGTGTTTAGGTATATACACTCTTAGTACTTTGTAAGCTAACATAACAGTTTTGCAAAATGTGTAAATCAGTAAATGAGATTGTAAATTGGTGACATTGTGCGTAGTGGTTGAGTTGGACCCAAATCCAAAAAGGCAGAGGTAGAAAGTAGTAGAAAGAATGTTTATTGAAAAAAATAATTAATGTATCTCTAAAGAATGACAGGGAGCCAGGGGAAAACAAAAACAGGAATCAAGGGAAAAATGACAACAGGAACTTGACGGCAAAATAATAGGATATAACTGGAGGAACCAACAAGGAGTGACTGAACAAGAGCTGTATATGAAGATTACAAGGACAGCAACAAAAGAAAACAGTGTTTTTTTTTTCTTTGCAGTCCTTTCATTTAAAAATAAGTTATTTTCTGCACATTTTTAAAATGCCCTCTATTAGTCTGATTCTCCTTCTATTTTTTAGCGATTCTCAAAGGGGGGCTCTAGCGGACATTTTTACAAAAAGGAGGTTTTGGGATTCCTTTGGAGGGCGTTTGCTCGAAGGAAAACTTTACACTTTAAATGCACAACAATACTCGTTTAGACTTTGAGCAACTTGCTAAAACTGTGTTGTCTAACATCAAAACATGTCTGGTTGCAGTCAATGGTTGCTCTCCTTCTCTTCAGTGATTGTTAGCTTCTCCTGCTACAAATGCTTTGATCGGGCAGTAAAGGACCTAGATAATGGATAGGGAGTGCTGGCCGAAACAAAGTTGAGAAACAATGTTCTATTTAGTCCCAAACCACTTCCACAATTCCTCCTTGACCTCTGTGCTTGCAGTAGCGACCGGAGGTTTGCAGATGGACCGTAAAGGTTCTGGGTTTAATTAGCCAAAGCAGAGCTACTCTTAACCAGAAGCTGCCCCACTTGGCTGGGTGTGGTGGATGATGACCTTCACCATCTGGACCTGCCACAAATAGGAACACACTCTATGCAAACCAGTCACTTCATCACCCTGTTTACATGGGCTGTGTATTTAGAGCCAACCAAAAACATGGCGATGAAGAACTCACTCTGTTAAGATACAGAGTAAGGTGTGCATCACATATAGTGACATAATGTGTAAATATTTACACATATTTACATACCCTGCCATGTGGACAGTATGATTGTTCCATATCTAATATTTTACTGGAGTCCAGAATCTACCTGGCAAGTGTTCAAAGTGTGTGCATGGGTGTGTTTGTCCACTTGGCACAGACCTGTACCAGCCTCAGAGAACAGATGGTCCTCCAGCAGGTAATAATGACCCAAGACAAACTTTCACATTTTATTATGTCTTTGTGAGGGCATACATTCACACTATCACTTCCATCATGAGAGGGAAGGAAACATAAAAAGAAGGAAAATCACAAATGCAGTCCAAAAGTCTGTTTAGAGGAAGTTCTGAAGTGGGTCACAGTACCTACAAGTTTCAAAATCCTGATAAGTACTCCTCTTAAAGTTTTGATCAAGATCACATACATGTTTTTTAACCAAACATATTATTGAGGTTTTGTCTTTTCATTTCTTCTTACACTATTACACGGTATTTAAATGATTCAGCAATACTTGCAATCTCCTTGATTTTGGCTGATTGTTTTCTGAAAGGAAAACCGGACCAAGTCAAACAACTGGCTCTATAGGCAGCCTAAGGTTTAGTGTCCTCCCTGAGTCACATCCTTGATGAAGTATAAATGAGGCCTTAAATTCTGATATGAGAGTCATTTTCATTTATAGACTGCTGGTGCATTGCTAGAAAACAAGTACATCAAAAGCATCTGCTAAACCAAAGACTCCAGTAGCTCAATGAATGGCTTGTAGATATGAGTAAGTTTGACCATAAAGTCACAAATGATCAAAACTAGAGAATACAACAGAAACTGGTTTCACTGCTATTTTGACAGTTTTGTGTCCTCAGCAACATGCTGCTTTGATACTCTCAATAAATAAGGGTTGAAATTGTACATCTGTGGTGTTTGTTAATGTTTGTGTGTCTTTGTTGTCTTTGAAATAGAGGATTTTATTCCTCTATTTCGGAATAAAAGGTATACACATACTAAATTTATATTTTTGAATGCTAGCTGTAGTACCAGCTAGCATACAGAATGGTTTCAGTCAGAAAGTAAAGATAATTTATTTAAAGAATAAAGTTGTGTGTTCTTCTATATGAAGGTCTTGGAAAATAACTTCTAAATATGTCTGGAATACAATCCATGATTTTGATTGTAAAACAACCCCAAAATCAATCGCAAAATTTTGTAAGCACTGATAATTGTACCAAATATTTGGAAAAGAAACCTCAAATGATTAGCATATTTTCAACTGGTTTCAGAAGGTTTTAATGAAGGTTTTTACTGAAAATAGCCGCAGCAGTGCAGTTTTCCCTGAACAAACTTTAGGTCAATGCTTTCCAGAAACGAAACACATCAGCAAGAGATTTCTAGGTTGTTTAGTTTGCAGTTCTGTTTAATGAAAATGCTAAAGTAGATTTTTTTTCTTATTTTTATTTTTTTTCTAGTATTTCAGTTCAAAATATAATATTTCTTAAATTCATTCATATATCAAAATAGTTAAGAAAGACATACAATAAGCACAGCAGATGCATTGTTTATTAAAAACTAAGATACTAAAACAAACATTATCTCACTAGATTTCAGTCTATACTACCTTGGAGAAAAGCTATCATCTTTAACTGAAAATTCTTACAATTATATTTTTCTTAGAACCCAGATAAAAGTTTTGATTGCCAAGGACACAGAGGGAAATTGTGGAGGGTGAGCAGGAAATTGGTATTGGGAAGGCAGACAGACAAAAAAAATTGAGAAACTCTGATGGCTCAACATCAAAATCTCAGATAGGCCTGAGGCAATGAGTAATTTAGATATGAACGCTGAGTTCCAAGTATTAAAGGCAGAATGATGCATAAACATGGCAGGCAGAGTGCCCTTCCTGCAGGGCCTGTTAGTTGCCATTGGCAGGCCAGTGAGCGATGTTCTTACATTGTGGGCAATGGCTCAATAAAAAAGGTCGGAGTAATGGAAAGTGACAACAGGATAACATTAAAAACTAGCAATGAATGGAGGGAAAGTACCACTGTGTGTGTGTATAGTTTAGTGTGTTATGTGTATCTCTGTCAGATTGAGATCTAGAGTCTGAGCATTTAGAGCAGTTGCTCTCAACTCCAGTTTACAGTCAGTCCAGATCCCGATCCTGGAAAACGTGATAGATATTGATCCGTTCCAGGTTTTTCCAGGTCTGAGAAACCACCACTCTGTGACTTTGGTTTGGCCTGAACTAGCTAAAGATTTGACAACGATCTGTAGATGGGCTGTTACTGGGTCAGACAGCTGAGCACGTCAGTGAAAGCAACTTTTAGGAAAAAAGAAGTCTGCTAAGTTTGGGTAAGCATGGCATGCTACAAGTTCACAAGAAACAAGTAAAGTGGACAATGAAAATGAAAAGAGTGATTGGGCATAGGAGTCAAAGATCCATCAGCTCCAACTCCATTTATTAATTAAATAAATGTGCTCCAACTCTAAATGCTGTCCAACTGACAAAAGACTGGTGTTAACATTAGAGCTGCCAAGGAGTGACTTTATTTTGTAAATTTTTTCCCCAGGAAAATGCACTGGAATGAAAAAGACAGGTTGGTTCATATTATGCTGCTGCAAGAAACTGAAGTTTTGTGAAGGATTTCTACACATCATCAGGAGTGTCAACAGGTGTGGAGGGCAAAACACAGTCAAGTGAAGAAACTGATTTAAGCAGGAACCAAGGTTCAAACAGGATAAACATTCATGACTCCATTTGTCAATGTCACACTTTTAAATATGAGTGTTCTAATCTGTTCATCATCAAAAAGATCCTGATAGCCTTTTTCACTTGTCATTTCTGTACATAACAGTCTTTCAGTCAATTTGTCCATTTTAGATAACATTTGACCTTAAGCAATATCTTTAGATATTTGATTACACATTAACACCAGTTACATATATTTGATTGGAGCTGTGTCGATGTGACACCCGGCCCGGGAAGGAAACATTGGCATCTGCAGTCAGTTTGTAGAGCCAGGGGGCAGTTGGCCATTGACGAGTCGGTTCTGTCTGGTAATGCATCGTCTGCAACGTGGTAAACTTGGGCTGGATTCTGTTTCAGTGGCCATCTGGACTGCTGGTCCTCGTAGTTTTTTTCCACTTTCTTCTCTTCATCTCCATCTGTCTCAATGACTTAACCCACAGACTGACTGTCTGTGTTCAGCTGACTGACTTGTGATAATTTCAACACAACTGAGAGAATGACTAACCATGTATTTTTATCTGTCTGTTGAAATCACTGGTTATTAATCTATCTTGTTGATTTTTATTTTTTTCCAGAACCAACCTTTCATCAAATGCAAATTGATTGGGGTGGGGCTGTCCATCATAATACCACCATCTCTGAGAGTATTTTTGTTGCAGTATTTTCTCATCAATCTATTCAGCAATTCAATTTATTGGAGAAAGCGATATAAAACCCCAGAAAACAAATCAAATATGTCATGTTTTTGTTATATTTGGGTGTTGTTCATCAGTGATTGCCTGGAGATGTAAGAATTTTGAAACAGGGACGTGGCTTTGACTACAGTGAAGAGGTTTCTGAGGTAAACATGCAGGTGAGCTCCTGATATACTGGTGCAATCGACATTTCTCACTCCACTTCAAATGCATACAAGTAGTAGAAAGCAAGTTCAGAGGACAACTGATGCATAATATCTATTTTATTTTCTAGTTATTGCTGTTGCTCCCCTGGACAACTGCCCATTAAGCCCATATTAAAATCCACCTTTGCGTTCACTTAAAAAAAAAAAAAAGTTTTCTTGTTTCAAACCAATCATGTCTGAAGATTCTCCGTTTTCCGGGTTTTATGTTCAGAAAAGTTTAAAGGAAGTTGTTTTGTTTTAAAGGATAATCTAGTCATTTCTTTCTCCATTTATTTCTGGTGAAACTGATGTGATGAGGTGACAGCCTCTTGTCCTCATCCAGCTGAGTGACCTATGAGTGATTAATGAGATATTTTGAGCTCTTACACGTAGATGTGCACAAATGGGCTAGTGAAACTTGAAATGTTCAATTTTTGTGCTGTCTGCTGTTGCAGAACAATTTCAACTTTTGCTGTCGTTCATCGATCCCAGTGTGTCAACCCATAATATCCTGCTGTGAACTTGGTAGTATTTCTCAGGAGAAATACTTATACGCCAAAACAGATGTTAAATTAACCAGCATTAGGCGATATTAATGCATTCAAATTTTTATTTTGATTGCATGTGTTAACGTTAATGTTAACAGCCCTATACAAAACTAATTAAAAATAATTTATTTTTAATTAATAAATTAATTAAAAAATCTAATATGTACATAAAATATACATATATAAAAAAACTGAAGTTAATAAAGTTGTGTATCATCTCTTGTCACCATTTTTCAATGGTTAATGACAAATTGTTCCTACTTCTAAGCTTTCAAACAACATCTGTCTTTTCACTTATTGGTCAAAATGGTTAGAGTCCAGCTCTAGTTTAATGTGTTTTATCCCACTGTAACATATTCTTTTATCCCACTGTAACACAGTTACAGTGGGATAAAAGAATATTAATGAGATATTTTGAGCTCTTACACGTAGATGTGCACGTAGATGTAACACAGTTACAGTGGGATAAAAGAATATGTTACAGTAAAGTTATCCCAGTTACAGTGGGATAACACTTTAACTGTGTTATCCCACTGTAACACAGTTACAGTGGGATAAAAGAATATGTTTTATGTTTTAGCTCAATCTGCATAAAAACCACAGAGAAGGTAAAAATCTTGTTGCTGAAAACTCCCTACACATCAACTTAATGATAGTAATTCAGAAAATGTCCTCAACATCACTTTGACCTATTTTTTTTTTTTTTTTTTTGAGTTTTGTGGCTCTGGTGGCCTTTATTCATTAGTAGCTGAAAAGGCAGAAGAGCAGAGAGAGAAGGAAGACGTGTATGCAGCAAATGGCCTGGGGATGGGAATCGAACTGGGTGCTGTGCCTGCTCCCCCACTGAGCTGACGCGTCATATTTTCACCCACTTTCAACCAGGTGAAATGTTAACCTGGTTTCAGCGCTGGGTGTCCTTTTCTGTGCTTCATTAACTTTGCCTGTAGTCTAACAACACTGAGGCGGACCACTGAGGGAGGGGCCTCGGAACAAAATTATCACAGTCATGAAAAAGAAGATTTCTCTGTTCACTGTGGTGTCATTAATTTTCTTCGGCCTTAATTAACTGTGGCAAACCTGTAATTTATATATACTGGACCCCTGGAGGGATGGGAGACGAGGAAAGGAAAGGACATTCATGGCTGGGCAGAGAAATGAGTGGCGACAGGAACATGGAAAGGGTGGAGAGTTTGCGCTGTGTGTTAGTAGTTAACAGCATGCCACAGCTCATTTGACCAAGGACTTCTTTCACTGGAAATTCCATTATGAAATAATCAACCCATTTCAATGTAATAAATGTGGCCTGGACCCTGGACACCATGATTAATCACTGAATTTAGACAGCAAAATACACACAGGGCTGAGAGTGTAGAGCAGGGGTTGAGTTAGATAAGTCCACATCCTTCTTCTGGTGTTTTAGTGGAACACTGTAATTTACAATTCACAACGTTTGTTGATAATATATGTCTAAGTCCGTGCCTTCAGCGTTGAAAATATGCAAGCATTTTTTAAGAGTGAAACCCAAGTTGCTTTATTTAGAATGTGTATTTGTCACAATTCTATATTTATGTTCAAAGTGTAGCTTTTTATTTTATGGAACATTCCATTTTTTATTACAGATTGAGATGAGCACTGTTTAATAAAATCTTGTAATCATTTGCTGCTTGCAAATTTCTTTCTTTGTCTTCCTTCCAGATCATTAAATTGATTGTCAGAGGAACTTTATGTGTTTTAAATTTAAAATATAGCCTGAAAATCAATGCACAATTTGGAGGTGTGTGTATGTGTGTATACAACTCAGTTTTGGCATGAGGAGATCCAGGGCACACCTCTTTGTGGATGGAGCCTGATCTTAACCTGATCTTGGCATTGAGTTTGTGGATTGTTGGATGGTTGGTGAGTTTCTGTTTTTCTCAGCCAGAGCATTAGTGAAATGGGACACACCAATGATCTGTGCAGCCGGGGGCATTCCAATAAATTACTTTGCACAATGCCGGCTTGATGATGAAGTTGTAGCCTTGTCATGAAACCAGTGTGACTGTTCCTTTTCGAACTCTACAGTGGTTCTTATGATTATAATTCTATAAGAAAACAAATGCTGTAGGTCCATGTACCTAGATCTGCTACCATTATCATAATGAAAGACCAAGACCTGATGAAGTTTCTGTATACTTAACACTCAGCCAGACACAGCAATTGACTTCTTAATAAGAAGTTCTTATTTCTGTCAAAACAATCGTTTACTGGAAGTCAGTAATCTTCCTTTGATAACCTTTTCTTTGCTAATTGTTTGTACGTGATGCTCTGCATCCCACTATAATATCTCTGCATAAACCTGAACGGAATGTGAAAGTTTTGTATTAAATTATCTGGGCTAAAATTAATAACTGAATATAAATGGGACTTGTTCTGTCCGATAGACGACTGGTATAAGTAAAATGAAATAAATTAAATTCAACTAGGCTACTATACAAAAATATTTTTTGTCTGATGTGCTATATTCTCACGTTTAATGTTTGATAAAACTCTTCTTTTACATGCATTTGTATTAATGTTGTATAACAACACTATGTGGTTACCTGTTTCCACTAAATGTAACTGTAAAATAACAACACATTTATGTACAAGTAAACTGTGATAACTGATGAGATGGATTCTGTGAAGAGTATTCTAACAGAAGTTAAAACTATTGTTTGCCGAAAATGTAAATTAAATGCTAATGAGTTGCCGTTTGCATTGGTATATGGATTGTAATAATACCCTGTTGCAAAGATTACGCATAGCATAAATTATTATAATTTTTTTTTTTTTAGGAAACAGTGAGTCATATAATAAGGATCTGAGAAAATATCAACAATCCATTTCATTTTTATGGGATAACTGAAGAACTGTGAGGATGGTTTGGGATTTTAGCTTAATGTTTCATGTTGCATTGTGTTGTTTTGGTAAATAAAAGGTCTCTAATTAACACTGGAATGACAAACAATTATCTCTTGAGAAAAATTACTCTTCTTTTTAATTATCTGGCAGTTAGGTTATCAGCGGATTAATTCATGTATACATATGTCACTGATCATAAGCTGCATTCACTCTGTGAGCGGTGATGATTTGGACATTACCATCAATGCTGCATATCTCTGGCATGCTAATGTGCTGTTGTATGAGCAGCACTGTCTGAACAACATTAAGAGAACTTCAAAATTATCAGCTGAACAGGTCACATTATTCTATATTTGCACCCATACTTTTTGCAGCCTCCTGTCATCTCTGCGTATTGTAATTATAATCACTGTGACCTTATAGCAACACATCCTGTTTACAACGTCCCATCTTCCCCAAGGTTTGGTTTATGACAGATGAGCATGAGAAATACCTTTAGCACTTAATCTCTGCCTTTTTATCGTAGCAGCAGAAATCCACTGAGAGCCATTGATTGGATAGTCCACAATTCATCTTTGTGGAAATTGGAGCAAACACTGTTTAATGCCAGAGAGGTCCAATAATTGGCAGCGGAGAAAGCTGCTCTTTGCAGAATACCTCAGAAGAACAGAAAGATTCATAAAGTCAGTGGAGTATTGATCTGGGACACAGTGATGCTATATTAGGGTATGATCACCCACACAGAATTAAATACATGAAGAAAAAAAATGAAGTGAGAGTTAGAATGTTCCTAAGAAAGCAATAATTCAACAATAAATAAAAAGTGGACACTTTGGGACAGCTCCCTTTCTGATTCCAGGTGTTGGATCAATGTCCAGCACATACTTTTTCATCTCCATCTGTTCATCCATTCACCAATTCATCCATGCATCAGAAGCAGCTGTGGTCTTCTGCAGCTGTTAAAAGAATATTCTTCAAACACAAACTGAAGATGAAAACCAGAAAACAGAACTTCCACACAGATTTCTGGAAGACACAAGGGAGGCGAAGAAGAATAAAGACTGGAAACAGCAAGTACTAGCAAAATTTGAAAAGTCTAAATAGTGGAGAAGAGGTGGAAGTGAAAGAGACCAGAAGAGCTAATCACAGGTGAGTAGATGGAGCCAGTGCATGAGAGTGAAACGGCAGGGATGGGAGAAGGGAAGAATAAACCAAGAAAAGAGAATGAAAAGGCAGAAAAGAAACTTGAATCTGATATACAAAATATGAACTATGAAAATAAATTAACTCAAGGACTAAATTAAGACAGAAAGACAAATGATCAAAACAGAATATAAATGAAATTTAGGTCCATCCAAAGGATGGAAATTTAGGTCCATCCAAAGGATGGACCTAAATTTATTTATTCAACTTATCATGTTTATCATGATAAGTTGAATAAACAGCATAATTAACAGCTGTGTTCGTATTTCCATTTGCAGGCGCTCTGAGAGGATTGATTTTACTGAAGATGTGCAGTTTAAAGCACGAGCAGTTGACAATTAGACTGAAACTCCACAGAGGGAATAAAAAATACATTTAAATATATCAGAGCATTCTTGTGTTAGTTCGTCACCCTAAAAAGAAACTCTATAGCTTTAATCGCCTGCTTGCCACACTTTATTATTCACTGATTACTAAGAATATTTAGTACACCAGAGACTCAGCTTCCCTTTTAGAGTCCAACAAGGTCTAATAGCTGGTTCATTACTTTAATGATAATTTGTTCAAATAGAAGAAGATGGCATCCTTCCCTCTCAAAGCCATAATTTATTAAATTGAATTAAAATCTCTCTTTGGGGCATTTAGGGTTGTTAGGGAAACTAAGGACTTGAATAGGAAGCCTAAGAGGCACAAGCAAATCTAAGGTCAGCCTTTCAAGTGCTCATGGCCTAATGAGAATATGACGAACAAACAGTGCTTGACAAAAATGTTCATCCTTCCTTATGAAATGCATGTAGATGCAGTCAAAAGTTTACATACAGTTAGGGCCAGAAATATTTGGACAGTAACACAATATTTGTGAGTTGGGCTCTGCATGCCACCGCATTGGATTTGAAATGAAACCTCTACAACAGAATTCAAGTGCAGATTGTAACGTTTAATTTAAAGGGTTGAACAAAAATATGTGATAGAAAATGTAGGAATTGTACACATTTGTTTACAAACACTCCACATTTTAGGAGCTCAAAAGTAATTGGACATATAAACATAACCCAAACAAAAAAGTTTTTTCTCAATATTTTGTTGCGAATCCTTTGGAGGCAATCACTGCCTTAAGTCTGGAACCCATGGACATCACCAAACGCTGGGTTTCCTCCTTCTTAATGCTTTGCCAGGCCTTTACAGCCGCAGCCTTCAGGTCTTGCTTGTTAGTGGGTCTTTCCGTCTGAAGTCTGGATTTGAGCAAGTGAAATGCATGCTCAATTGGGTTAAGATCTGGTGATTGACTTGGCCATTGCAGAATATTCCACCTTTTTGCTCTCATGAACTCCTGGGTAGCTTTGGTATGCTTGGGGTCATTGTCCATCTGTACTGTGAAGCGCCGTCCGATCAACTTTGCAGCATTTGGCTGAATCTGGGCTGACAGTATATCCCGGTACACTTCAGAATTCATCCGGCTACTCTTGTCTGCTGTTATGTCATCAATAAACACAAGTGACCCAGTGCCATTGAAAGCCATGCATGCCCATGCCATCACGTTGCCTCCACCATGTTTTACAGAGGATCTGGTGTGCCTTGGATCATGTGCTGTTCCCTTTCTTCTCCAAACTTTTTTCTTCCCATCATTCTGGTACAGGTTGATCTTTGTCTCATCTGTCCATAGAATACTTTTCCAGAACTGGGCTGGCTTCTTGAGGTGTTTTTGGGCAAATTTAACTCTGGCCTGTCTATTTTTGGAATTGATGAATGGTTTGCATCTACATGTGAACCCTTTGTATTGCTTTCATGGAGTCTTCTCTTTACTGTTGACTTAGAGACAGATACACCTACTTCCCTGAGAGTGTTCTGGACCTCAGTTGATGTTGTGAACGGGTCCTTCTTCACCAAAGAAAGTATGCGGCGATCATCCACCACTGTTGTCTTCCGTGGACGCCCAGGCCTTTTTGAGTTCCCAAGCTCACCAGTCAATTCCTTTTTCCTCAGAATGTACCAGACTGTTGATTTTGCTACTCCAAGCATGTCTGCTATCTCTCTGATGGATTTTTTCCTATTTTTCAGCCTCAGGATGTTCTGCTTCACCTCAATTGAGAGCTCCTTTGACCGCATGTTGTCTGGTCACAGCAACAGCTTCCAAATGCAAACCACACACCTGGAAACAACCCCAGACCTTTTAACTACTTACTTGATTACAGGTTAACGAGGGAAAGGCCTTTGAGTTACTTGCAGCCTTTGGAGTCCATTGTCCAATTACTTTTGGTCCCTTGAAAAAGAGGAGGCTCTGCATTACAGAGCTATGATTCCTAAACCCTTTCTCCGATTTGGATGTGGAAACTCTCATATTGCAGCTGGGAGTGTGCACTTTCAGCCCATATTATATATAAATTGTATTTCTGAACATATTTTTGTCAACAGCTAAAATAACAAAACCTGTGTCACTGTCCAAATATTTCTGGCCCTAACTGTACACTCACTATGCCCATGAATACCATCTGCTTTACAGCCTTTAATAGATACATTTGAACAGTTTTTTTTTTTTTTTTTGGAATGGGATGATTAGTCTCTATAATCAATAATGTATATTTTATTCTCATATATATATATATATATATATATATATATATATATATATATATACACCAATCTATCCATTCTAAGATCCTCTCACCCTCCAGCAAACGTTCTGGCAAGAGGCGAGGTCTGTCACAGGGTATATATACCAATCTTTTAAAAATATTTTTTCTCTAACCCACAGAGGTTTGAAATTATACATACAATTTCAAATATACACACAAATATACACATGTATCTTGATGAACATTAGGTTGGAGTCTCTGAACCTGACTGTGACCGTACTGAACTGAGGATGATCTACACTGTAACACGCATAGAGCCAACTCTTCCTATCTCTTATCTGTTCATGATAAATACTTAAACGACATTTTGACTAGAGCTACATTCACTTCAGGCAGCTCTACTCACAAAAGTTTATTCATATAAACTTATTCATATAAACTTATGTGAGTTTATATGAATAAACTGAAGGAGAAATCTTTTGCCCAAGGGCAGATTGACTAGTGGCAGAGAGGAAACTGGAGTTAAACCTAAAACCTCTCAATTGAAAGTATTTTTTTTTTCTCAGTGGACCACAGTCACTGCACTGCATAATGATAGGGTATTAATAATACATCTAACGTATGACCTTCCATGTTGAATAAAGATAGAACTTGAGCCACTTGCACCACAACACTTTTTACTGGTAATTCAGTTTCCATTACCCTTCATTGTTACAAGTTTACCAAAAACAAAAAAAAAAAATTCAAATAAGAAAGTGGATTCTCCTTTACTACAATACAGAATCTATTTAAAATGTTCCAAAACTGTTTAAAATGTATAAATACTAAAACAAAGCTGATGTTTGAGGGACATTTTGATGTCGCCAAACAGTGAACGCTGGGCCAGAGCAAGACAATGTGACTGATGTCGTTGTTTTCAAACCTTTACGCTTTGCATTTACACAGCCATGCGTCTCCAAACGGTTTCACTTGGAGCCTATTGTCAAATCTTTACATTTTTGTCCAGCCAAAAGGTTATTGTGATATAAAGCACAAATCATTTGCATTTTACCTTCTTGGCTTGTAATCAGGGAATTAGATATTTTAGGACCTGTCTATTTCAGAGTACTGTCACATGAAGAACTTCTGATGATAGTGTTAAAAAAAAAAAAAAAAAAACTTCTTTAAATCCCAACTTACATGTTCACCGACATTCCTTTTCTTTTTAGCAATTCGACTTCTTCTTTTAGTGGACACTTCAGTTCCTGTTTTATACATTTTTCATATTTATGTTTCTCTTTTTTTTTTTTTAGATTTTACAAGCTATCTTAGCGGCACTACGAACAACATCCTGAGCCGTTTCATCACCATGCCATGGAATAAATAGCCAAGAGTCCATTTAACGTCATCTGCACAAGTAACGCTATTCTGCTATGTAGAAGAGAGAAATGTCTTGACAGGGAAAAAGGCCTTTAAAGTCTGTGTTTTTCCAGCCCCTTCACATCTCAGAGTGAATCTACGGGGGGGTTGTTCTGTGCTTGGGCACAACAGAGCACTGGCAGTCTGAAATACATGCTCTGGCTGGTGTTTATGAAAACAAACTTCCTCCACTCAAAAGGAAATAAAACAAGTGTTGAAGCTAAAATAGCTCACGATCGCTATGAAACATTGTCTGCGATCAATGGGTGATATTTCTCCAATATGTAGCCCTGGCACACCGAAGACAAGAAAAACATAGAGCTATTTTACTAACACTGTTCATGTCAATCTTTTCACTAAAGCTGCTTTCACACTATTCCTTTTACAGTCACATCCATAAAGGGTATCTAACAGCATTTGTTAAGCTTGAAGAAACTGAGCACGTTTTTGACTCAAGTGTGTTTGAAATTGAAATATGCGTCCTGTTTATGATGTGCTTTATTAGCTGTGTATTGGGCTGAAGGGTGTAAAACGTACAGTGGGTCACATCAGAAAACAGGAGGTTTTCTACCTTGATGCCACTACTTTTCTCGTTTGTATTATTTTTTCTACATATCTTAAGGTTGAAAGTTCAACGGTCTATGTATATTTAATTAGTGCCCCGCAAGTGATGAATTAATCACAAAAATGCAAAGTTAGAAACCAACAGTCAATCGACATTCACAAGGAGAGCAAATCTATGGAAACAACTCTGCACTGGTTACTATCAGATTAAATCACACACTTTTGGATATTTTCTAGAACATCTATGTAACTGAGTTCAACTTTAAATTTACATTTACTTTACTTTCAACATCTGCAATATACATGTGAATTCTATTGGGCATTTACTTTTATTTTGATACACAAAAAATATACGTAAATCATGTAGCCATCTCACTCATCTCACTTGCTCCCCATCTTCGTTCTCTCTGCAAGTCCCATAAACATCTTGCAGCAGTATAATGGCAATCATCTAAAAATATATCAGATGAAAACCTGATATATGACAATACAACAAAGATTATATCCTATACTTACAACACCAGATAGTTGAACAGCCTAACAAAATGTAAGGTTTTTGATTAAAATACAAAAAAATTGCAAGGAATTAATTACAGACTGTGCAATTATCTTCAAATTAGATAGTCTCAGCTCCCTGGGTCTGGAGATCACTATTTATTAGCCTCAGGATCAGATAAAGCAGGAGCATTAAAACTGCCATTGAAATATGAAGCACATACACAACAGTATTAGGGGGTAAAGAAAGTCATGTAGTTTTGCAATTCGAAGAGTACTTGTGTAACCATAGCTGCTACACACACAATGAAGAAACCAAGGCCCTTGCTTCTGGTTATTGATTAGATGCATCATCACCATAGTTTCATGGTCAAGCCCTCAAAGCAGCTGTGTGTGTGTGCATGGGTGTGTGTGAGCAGCAGTGTTTACATCAGGCATGTTAAAATGAGTTTAACCTTGCCTGACACATCCAAAAGGCAACAGAAATCATTGGATTATCATTAACCAGTGGGTGTGGAAATGAGGTGCCCTGTGTGGACAATGTGAGCATTGCACACAAATATTGCAATATTAGTGGAACTGAAGTCAGAATTAAATTTAATGCTCATGACTTGGTACAAAAAAATAATAGGTTCCTTCTTCATTTTAAGGAGACTTGATTCAAGAACTTCCTGACATCCCAATTTGCACGTTCACCTAGATTCATTTTCTTTTTCGCCAATTGACTTCTTTCAGTGGACAAAGGGAAAAGCGCTTTAAAGTCTGCATTTTTCAGCCCCTAGTTCAACATCCAATCAGATTACTGATTATGTCTTGCAAAAGTAACTTAGTTAGATTACTCACTACTTGATTAAATTAAATTAATTTAGTTACTTTCAGCAGCTGCTAACAACAACGCTCTGCCACCTGTGAAAATTGCATTGATCTTTCCCAATACTTAATTACAAGTTATTTTATAATGGTAACATTAACAACATATCTCCACTTAGATGATCGAACTGAAGGGGAGATGCAAAGCTTGACGTCATTCAGAGGTAAAATATTAACTTGACATTAACAAAGACACAGGGGGACGGCTCATCCAGGAAATGATGGACAGGGAGAGCCTGACTAAAACTAACTAGATGTCAGACAAGTTATGGGGTTTATGTCTGCTTATTAAGGCCAACAACTGCAACCCACAACTCATTAAATCTGCAAGCGGCTTTAGAAAAAAACAAGCACAAAGCTGCTTCTAATAATCGGACTTGGCGAACGAAACTCAAAATAGTTCCTGTTTTTCCAACAACAAAATGCGTCTCCCACTTCCTTCCATTGTTTATGTTTTTGTCACTGCTGATACTGTCACATAGACACTCCCCATGATGCGTAGAGGAATTCAAATTTAATTACAAATGAAAATAGTAAAGCACAGTAACGGCAAGTGATTTCGATAAGAAAATGTAGTCTGACTACTCCATTTGCAATAGCAACGTGTTAAATTACTCGTTAATGAAAAAGGTGGCCCGACAAGTTACTGACATCACTGCAGGTAGCCAATCAGAAAGCGCAGGAATCACAAACTGACACGGCGCAACCTATTATTGAAAATGATATGTGGAAACAACAATAATGTTTATTCAAAATTTTGTGCAAAGAATATAGAAATGACAAGGGAAGGAGTTGGAGCAAAATTGCTTCCGCACTTGATAAACTCGATAACGTTTCAGCTGTTCTTTGTTAACGTGACATAAATAGGTTATAATGATATTCATTCAGTCAGGAATGACACTAGCCACTACCAGGTAGATTGTAGTAAAGCATTGATTAATGCCTGGTTTTAAAATTAGTTAAGTGGACTTGAAGCCATTATTTTGTTATTTTGGACATTATTATTTTGGACACCACATGGCTTGATCGAACCATTATACCTAGGATTTCTGTCGGCTAATGTGTGGTCGCTCAGGTTTTGAAAATGGACTGAGAATCGGCGGACAACTCTAAGATTGTGAAATGTGCGCCGAGCATTACACTAAGGTACAGGTGTCAAGCTCCAGTCGTCCAGGGCTGCAGTCCTGGAGTTTTAGATGTGCCACAGGTACAAAACACTGGAATGAAATGTCTTAATTACCTCCTTGTGTAGATCAGAGCTCCAGAGCCTTAATGACCTAATTATTCTATTCAGGTGGTGCAGCAGAGACACATCTAAAAGTTGCAGGACACCAGCCCTGGAGGACTGGAGTTTGACACCCTTGCACTAAGTAAAAGAGGAAGGGAGAGGTAAGTGGAGAGCATCAAGGTTGAGCCTTTTTTCATTCTGTTATCAACAGAAATAGAAAAAGGGCAGACAATTAAAATGAAGTCGATAGTTTTAATTCATAGTGCGAATAATTGATTTATTGTTTATTGCGACAGGCCTAGGCTACATTCCATTCAGTCACTATTTGGACACCCATCTCCATTCGGCTGGTTTGAGGTCTTGTATTTACATTAGTTAGCATAACAGCCATTGCTAGGGCCAGGACAATAATGGGTAATTTTGATAAATTAATTATATAGATTTCGAGGCATTCCATTTGAATTATGTTTCTAATATGCCCATACGTCTGATGCACAAGTAGCATCCATAAACAGCAATAGATGGAAATTTATTTTTGCTTCAAAAATGATCTGATTAGACACTGTAAAAAATTGTTGTTGAATTCAGTTGTTCTAAAAGGAGTTAGTCCATCAGTGAAGCTATTCAAGCCTAAAATAGCATCTCAGTGCTAACCATGATGTCTCTAATGCTACTGTCGGCATCCACAGTCCACATTTCTAACGAAGTTTCAGGAATGACCAGGAGCTCCTGAAACTTTGAAAAGCTGAACGGATAGAACATAATGTGATGGTTGGAGATCCTAAATAACAGATTAAAAACATTAAATGTATTTTCTGTTGAGTTCCATTTTTTTCAATAATTTAGCAGCAAAATAAGTATTTCAATATAATATTGGTTATATAAATGCGATTAATTACAGACCCCACAATTACCTTTATTAAAAAAATTTAATCGAGTGTTAACCAAGCTTTAGCTTTTTCCTGCCCTTTAACAGCAGTCCTGCCTTTCACCCATCCACCTCTGCAGTACCAGCCCTGGCTAGCCCCCCCATTTCCCTTTGAGATCCTGTCCAAGTGTAAGCGGGTATGGAGAACAGAGAATGCAGGTTTTGAAGTTTTCCAGCAGCCAGATAAAGACCTCTCTCTCTTTTCCACTGACGGCTTTGGTTCCATGTGGCTGTGTTTCTCTCAGACAGTTTGTTTCATAACAATGTCCATAATGAAATGAAGGCTGTTCAATAATGCAGGGGGACTGTTGCTGGGTTAAATATAGGTCACTAATTGTACATGTATCGAACCTTGGGCATGAATAAGGCATAAACAAATGAGCTGGTGTATGTTTAATGTGGCTACACTGGGACTGTTTCTGTGATAAATGGCCTTTGAATAATGCATGCACGTACAACAGAAGGGCAACAACCTTCAGGTTTACCATCTGGTGTCCCACTATATATACTGATCTGAGAATACATGCGAAATATGGCTTTCCCCTGATTCAGATGGTTTGTAAACTGTTAATGAACATATTAGAAACGATCATCCATATTCATAGTCAACTGGAGCATGATACTGGATAGTGTGTGCTTATATTCACATTCCTAATTATTTTTCATTGCTGTGGAGAAAAGCAATGCAAAATATGAGGGAGAAAAGTTACTATATTTATACATTTGCATCAAAGACAACTTGGACTTTGGGCTGTTTTTGAGAAATAGTATTTGTAGCAATTCAATCAGAAGTCAGTTAATATTACAACTATTCAGCAAGTGCAGTGAATATTGTGTTTCTTATGTTATTTCAGTTAAAGCATTTTGGAAAGTCAGGGAAATCTGCATTGTTTCATTTTTTATGTTGTCTTACACGTAAGCCAGAAAGTTCAATGTTGGTCTCATATGACCGAAGTAGATTCTTCCATGTGTTTTCTGTGTCCTCTACGTAACTAATGACGATGTGCATTTTTTTCCAAAGGTAAGATCCTTTAACATATGGCTTCATAATATTTCCCTGATGATAAAAGCGTTTATTAGTTATTGATTATAATTATGGTGCATTATCTATTGGCCCCATCCTAGAAATTCTTGTGTGCCTTACAGAGATATGCAGCAATATGCAGCATATTGAGTTTAATTCAATTATTCAGAATCATTACGCTTCTCATATTACTATAATTTTAAAAATTCATAGACTGTGTGTGTGGGATAACTACTAACGTTAATTGTTATTTTAATTAAAAGCTGAAATAATGTGACTAAAATATGATCTCTGCCAAAAGAAATAGAAAAGAAATGAGATAAAACAGATAAGTCATACTGCAAAAATGTCATTTAAAATTCCATGTTAAGAATTTTGTCATTTTTCTGTGTTAAGTCAATTAAATTTTTTTTCCAATCATTTGTCCAGATATTATTTAAATAAAAGCAATAATGGAATTTATTATTTTACGAGAAGTTATTATAGTTTTATAATGAGCACAGTGCATGTTTATATGGTTGAAGTTTTGTTTTTTTTATTTCATAGTTCGGTTCTTGAATTTTTTTATAGTATAAACGGCAAACTCATGAACATCCTCTGCAGAGATTGACATGTGTACTCAGGCATCCACAAAGGCTTTAAAACACATAAAAAATGAAAGAGTCTTGAACGGAGCCTGGTGTGTCCATATCAACAGGAAGTGTTAATGAGGGAAAATGTGCCCTGTGTTGGATCATCACTTTCAAGAACTGGTTGGCAAAACATTTTCCTCTTTAGGTCCAGTGGGACCAAACATCAGTGACCTGCTTTGTTCAAAGCCAACTGAGGCCTTTACTGACTTGCTGACTGCTACGGATTTTTCAAACGTGCACGCACAGCACTTTACTTCATTTAATAAGGTTTTTGCTGGAACAGGCATCTATAATCATTATGCTGATTTTTAAGTGGGCATTGTGCTTCAGCCATTCATGGATTGCCTTATGCTGGCTCAGTCAAACCTTCCTTAAAACTAAACAGCATGTGGCATTAAGGTTCTTATATCTGTTTAGTTGTGTATGAATGGGCCCTGAAAAGACAGTATTTGAAGAGAAAACAGTGACTTTAGGGGTGGACAAGTACAAGTGTTACTCCTGAATGGACACAATCGCTACTCACTACTGTCAGTCAGAAAATGGTTTCTTTACTTCTGTTAAGTAGACAAAGATACTGTTGTAAAGTGCTGCACACCCAAATAAATTAAGATAGACATGTAATCATGGCACACAGGACATCAGTGATGTTTGACGATAGGTTACACTGTGCAGGGGGAATATGGAAAGCTAAAAATGTCATGTTGTTTTTTGGACAAACAAAAAGCAACGTAATAATCTAAAAGAAACGGAGCTAGTGGATAGTCCAGGTCTGGGTGTTTTTCTGGTAGTATTTGAAGTCATTTTTGTTCTTGTTTTGTTGACTCTTTAATTTACACTTAATCTGCAATGAAAACTGAATACTGTGGTTTTGTGCCACTGGTGAAAATGAAAGTCTGGGTAATATGTTTGGTCTTTTAAAAGCAGTCAATACTGAGATGTCAGTAGAGTGGCTGTGTGGTTGAGCTGCCAGTTAAACACGGATCTGCTAATAGCTACAAAACTGTTTTTTCTTCAGTTAGAGCTGAAGAAAAAAGCTGTAACTCAGACCTGAGTTTACACTTTTTTGTTTACAGAGACTATGACCTTGGTATGGAATCAAGAATGGCTTTTCTACCTGTGCATACATAAAGAAAAAATTGCATCAGTTTCCCTTGTCCAAGGGGGAAGAAACCAATGAAAAAAGTGCCTGGATAAAACAAAGTTGTGCTTTGTTAGATTTCAGATTATAAGAGACATGTAAGCCTTTACATCAATATGCTACAGCCAAGGAAGACTTAAGAAAAGACACAGTTTTCACAATGACTTCAGAAAGAGCAAGAGTTTTTAAAGAGCCAGAGACACAATTTCATGACTTTACATTGCAACATCAAATTTCTTCTTAGTTATATTTGATATCTCATGCATTTTTTTATAACAACTGACAGTAACAGTTACTTGAGAGTGCTATAAAATGTCACTATATGCCCGGATAATACATAATACTGCCCCTCTAGTCAAAACAGAAAGGTAACAAGGAGAGAAGTGTGGGGAAGATGAAAGGAAGAAGAGAAGATCAGAGCAGAGAACAGGGAGGTAAAAGTTTATGACTGGAGCATAAAACTGAGTTAGAGATTCTGATGTATAGATAGTGGAGCAGAACCATGTTGTGCTATAAAAAATAGTATGCTCAGAGTTTAGAATAACATACTCTCAAAGACAAAATCAAACATAACCAACAAAAAGCCATTTGTTTTGTAGTGTAATATATTTCAAATTCCTTCTCAGCCCTTTTACTTACAGATATTCTTAAATTTTTGCAGTTGACCTAAATTTTAACATCCATTAAAAATTCTGAGCTGTTGTTAGAGACTGATGGGGGTGGCTGCAGATGGTTTGATGGGAAAAAAAGCAGCATTTACTGAATGAATGAGGATTAAAGATAGAAATTGTGAGTTTCTGAATTAAAGATACAGAGCTGAGAAGCAGCACAACGGGAGGCCGTGAAGCGTGACGGGAGAGGAGATGCAGGCTGGGTCTCAGCACTTCTGGCAGACAATGGCTCTCCCACCTCATATCACTGCATTGATGATCACAGTGTATGAGGCCAGGGACTGAGCCTTTCTTCAACACTGTACAAGGGTGAGCCAGTCCATCATGCATTATTAGAGTCCTCTGAAATGATTAAACTGTTAATGATTTTCTTCAGTCAATTTTATTCTTTTTGCATTGTCTTTCTTTTCTGGCCACATCCTCTGTCAAAAATAATGCTGCAATTAAAAAACAAAACAAAATAAAAAATAAAAACTAAAAGCAATAGATGCTCCTTCAAATGACCACAGAATCATTTTTAACAACTTCTTCTACCCACCTTCTAGAGTTCCAATCAAGAATATTGGTATAGTCATACGTAGGTGGATATAACCTCAACATTAGTGTCAAAATCTGAAAGAAAAACATGAGAATGACTAAAGAAATGCTAAATATATTCAGAAGCAGTCAATTTCAATCCCTATCATTTAAAATTCTGAATAAATTTCTATATACACTGTGGAGGGAATTAAAACTGCAATGGGAAAATAAATCCACAGATTAAATGAGGGTTAAATAAATAACTTTCTCATTACTGCTGTCTCTATTGGTGCTTTGTCACAAGGTGGACTTTCATCCACTGAGTATGGCAGTAATTAAAGGGATCAGCATAATGTAAAATCTTGCTAGATTGTCAATCAATCATCAAAAGTATATCTGGGGTGTTACTTTGATTCTTTCATGAATCTTTGAGGAATCCTTCAATTTACAAGACAATCATTCTAGGGTGCCTTAATGCTTGCTCTTACATAGCGCTGCCTAATTAACCAAATCTCCTCAGAGCTGCAGTCTCCAGCTCCAAAGAGCAGTTGTAAATGACATCATGGAGGAGCATTGTTGTGATGATGTGCTGAAAGGGGAGTGTTGGGGAAAGTAGGAGCATTGTAAAGAGACAGAGACACAATTTCAAGACACTGGATGCAGAGTTCAGTTTCTTTTAGGTCATTTTTTAAACTATTTTAATATGAGAGTCATTTATTTGCGTTATAAAACCACAATATTTAGGGAACACAGGGAACACAGAAATGTGTCCATGTTCCTAGAGTTTGGGCATATGGTTGTAACTCACCCTACTGACACAAACATCATCTACCGCTAACAAAATGTGAATCAGACAAACACTTTACCTGTGGATCATATCTACAGGTAAAGGAAGTATTACACTAACACCTGGGAAAAGAAGACGTCTGAAGGCATAACAGTAGCCATTGTCATTTTGATGGCACAAAAAAATAATTTATCTTGATGTGCATGTGAAAATATTTTGCACTTGAAAAAGGCAGTTACAAATGATGTCTCGAACTTCCTCATGACAACTGGAGCATGCAAGGCTTTCTTTCTCTAGGAATGTACATAAATTCAAAGCCATCTGGCTGGTAATATTCCTCCTCTAATAATGGAAGCATTACAGTGGGTTTTAGCAAGTGAGCCTGTCTGTCTCAAGTGTGTGATGAGTAAGGTCTGGTCCGGAGGAACCAAAGCCTGCAGTAAATCCTTTCTCTAATTCTCTGCCCAGCATGAATCCCATTCCCTCCAGCCTTTCTCCGGCCCTCTGGGAGGATTCGGATCAGCATCTAATGAAGTGCCTTCAATTACCTCTTTCTGCACAATTTGCCCTCTACTGCTAACTGAAGAACACGATTAAGTTCCTCTGCTCTTGGTTTCCTGCGAACGGTTCAGTCCTATGAAGGATTCTGAGAGGTCATTAAGGTCAAGAACAAACCGGCAGAACTCTGAGCTGCTCCCCCTCTGGAGACTGTCAGAACTCTCCGCAACCCCGATGTCTTCACATTATGAGTAATGAACATGGTGGTTTTTCAAGGTTAAGATATTTTTAGACAAAAAAGACAAAAAAACAGGATAATTTTGACTTTTGAAAATGATGACAATTGGCAAGGATCAGTCATTTGATGTTATTATGGCATGAAGGGGAGATAAACATCTAGATTATTTCCTATTCAAAAGCATAAGCAGCATTGCTTCACAGTAAAAATAGAAAATGTTAAATAAATTTGGTCCCAAAACTTAGATTTGGTTAAAATTTCCTGTATTCTCATTTACTCTTCACACCTACATAGTGCCCTTTGCGAAAGAACATTAAACATTCCACTTTTTGTGTCAAAACATCTTTGTAGTGAACATGAATTCATTCAGACCGTTTTGCTATGACTGACTCACTTTTCTCCACATAACTATTCTGTTTTAACCTGAAAGTTTAAAACAACATTACATTAAGGGCCTAGAAGTTGCATTACTTCAGCTCTATCCACAATTAGTTTGTCCAAAATAAAATGTTTGGCCATAAAATGGTCATTTTCCATTCAAGCTGTAGATAAATAATACCTACAGACTTAAAGTGTCAGTAAAAAAAATTATTCCCAAGAGTGCGGTGCATGTGGCCCATCTACTGAGGCCTGAGTCCCTAACCTGGCTGTCATGACCTTGTGACCTTTGCAACATGTATAACCCTTTCCTGTCTGACCACTCTGAAATAAAAGCTGCTAGATTTCCACTCCGGTATTGGCTTTTATGTCATGACTTTTGGGAGCCTTAAGCCTCCTGCGGTCTTTATGTGATGCTCAGTCAACATCGGGGAAGTGGAGAGGTTGTCCTGTCACACCGTCAGTTTCCGAAATCACATTAAAAAAACATGAGGTCAGTCCGACCCCAACTGGACTGACAACAGAGTAAAACACTTGTGGGGTCAAAATGACATTGTCTCTTAATAATTCTAGAGGGTTAAAGCTCTTTTGAAACCGTTTTTTCTTTTCTTTTAGATAAGTATCAAGTAAAATTTGTTTGGCCTTCCAGGGGTTTGGGTTTTCATTCTCAGTCTGGATCATACTATTTCCATTGCAGTTATGAAATTGAGCACATATTTTTACTAACCATCATACCTCCAGATATGAATGAATGTACCTAAAGATATTTGTAAGAGACTTGGAGATTTGGTTATTTACTTCCTCCAGAGGACATAAGACATGTTTTCTTCATTGATTTTCTTGATTGATTTTCTGTTGATGAGTCCAGAGTGTATGCATGGTTGATTTCAAGAACTTCATCCTCACCTTCATCCACAGCACAAAGTGGCTGCCAGTAAATTCACCAGCAGGGGTGTTTGGTGAGCCTCTTAGGCCCCTTCTCCTCTTGATCTTTATTCCTGGGACTTTGATGTAACGTTGATCAAGAGTCTCTCGAGCTGGTGTGATTCTGTGTTTGCCGATTTGTTTCCCCACAGGGTCCCTCAGCAGAGCTCATTTAGCAGCCTGATGCTTTGTAATTAAGAGTAGCAAGGGAAAGCATTACCAGTGCTTGGTGAAGGCATCTTGTATTCTATTGGAGAGTTGGCAAATGGGCCTATTAGCCTCCTGTGTGGGAATGCTTGCAGTGGGGTAAAGGGTTCAAGGTATGCCAGATGTTGTGGACTTAGAAGGAAAGGGGGTGTTTACCTGAGCATACTCTGTTGCCCCCTGTGGCATATAACACATTAAATTAGCAACATCTTGGAAAAAATTAGATATGTTTAAAAGCATAGCCTCCATATCTACCATGGAAAGATAAAATTATGGGATGTCATTCCTTGTACATTTTATTTTTTTATATTAAAATATAAACCTATTTTGCCTATTTCTTACATTTGTAAAAGGGACACCAGACGAGCACATCATAGACTTTGCACTGTTGTTTTTCCATCCATCCATTCAGGAACCCAGGGGGTGTGGGAGTTCTGGACAGGTGGCCAGGTCATCACAGAGACACACACAACTATGCACGCACATATACACTAATACTTAATGAAACTTTAGAGAACAGTTAATCTAACAGTTTTTGAACTGCTGAAGGAAGCTGGGGTATCAAGAGGGAATAAAATCCTTCAGGAGGAGAATATGCAAACTCCATGAAGAAAGACCTGAGGGCAGGAATTGAACCAAGGACATTATTGCTGCAAGGCAGTAATTCTACCAACTTCACCACTGCCCAGCACTGTTTTATGAGTCAAACATGTTGACAACAAAACTTCTTAAATTGGTGGGAGTATTTGCTAGTACAATTCATACCTCAGCCATATCACTTCAAGATATGGCTGCTCTAGAGACATTATTCAGATTTCACTGTCAGGAGAGGAAATGGCTCATCTGTCAACTGCAAGGATGGAATAGAAAGTTAAAGCCAAATTCAAATCATCGCATTTCTACCAACATCAACATTGTTAAAGGCCCAAAGTACTCAAAATACTGCTCTGTGTTTTTGGAAAAACACACTGTCAGGTAGTTAAGTCTCTGGGTTCTCAATCTAATGTAAAAAGTGGACAACATGGTTGGAATGTGGCAGTTGAAAAAAAAATCCATAGAAACGCTGCACCGGGCTGGAAGCCTCATGATTCAAAGAGTGGGGAAAAAGTAGCGGCCTATAGTTCCAGAAATACGGTACATATTTATCCTCATCTATTACTTACTTGTTTTCTTCCTTTAATTATTCAATTCTTCAGATCTAACAGGGCCATCATACAGTTTACTTTGTATTTATTTCCAAGCTATTATAAGATTTTCTAAAGAGAAATTGTAACATAGAAGGCTGGAAAGTTTCAAAGTAAATGACTGTCATAAGTACCAGATAGGCGTCCTCTCTGCAACAACTGTCAAATCCGAGAAAGCTTATTTGTTTTGATTAACCTGAAAAAAAAAAAAAAAATCTATCATATTCTTGATGATGGGATCCGTCTGTTAAAAAAAAAAATGCAGATCCTTCATTTGCATATGAAAAGCTTCCACTGAATTTCACCAAACATATCTGGCAATCACAAATTTCTGTCAATTACCCTCCAGTATTTAATATGCAGGCATAATGTTCCATGTTAATGTTGCACAAAGAAAAAAAAAAAAAAAAAAAAAGCATTATAGCATTATAGGATATATCCCACAATGCTCGCTGTCAGCTCATTGTTGTGACATGCATTGATTGAAGTGAAAAGCCCATGCCATTATTCAAAGCCATCCAGCACTCAATTAACACTCCATTTGCATTAAGGTGGAACTCCACTACAGCCTTTTGATTAATGCATCTCCTTCTCCCTCACCAGTCAATCATGAATCATCCTCTACCAAGAAACAACATCACACTGCAGAGTGAGGAGGGGGGGAGTGGATGAAAATTGGGCAAGAAAGTGAAAGCACAGAATTCTGTCAAAAAGCAAGAAGTAAAAGGGAGAAAGGAGAAATAAAAAGTGGAATTACGACCTGCAGTCCAAATTAGGACATCCTGTTAAATGCCCAGTTCTTTTAAATGTTTACATTATTTATCCAGACTCCTGACCCCTGGAGGTAGACACCAGACCCTATGCCACTAAGACAATGCATGAAAGCAAAAACCAAAAATCCCTCCTTTGCCTTCTCTCAGTGCTAACTAGAAACAACCAATCCAAGGCAGGAGGAGGGTCTTAGCACTGTCAGTCACAACTATGCATTGCACAATTCATACACCTAACACTCAAACCCCCTTTGCTCTCATTTGATATGTGTGAGGGGGAGTAAAAAAAGCTGACAATTTCTGGCTCACTGGTGAAGAGAAGATCTGCCAGACAACAAATTAATGGAAATGTCACTTGACTTATACCTCCATCTCCTGCATTCATGGTAAGGTTCAGTGAGCATATTAAGGTGGCAGCGAAGATGCTCCCTCGCTGTCTTCGTTCACATATTCTGCAGTGACCTCTGCTCACTCCTCCTCTAATCTCAGCATACATGCCTGCACTCACTATAGGAACCATATATGCTTGTTTGATTAAAAGCGTAGCGCAGCCTGGGCGAGGTTTTGAATGAGCCTTTACTTTTTTCTTGACATAACAGAGTCATGACTCTGTGAAGGCAGGGACTGCAGGTTAATGGGAGCCCTGACAGCCAAGGTTCTTCCATCAGCAACAGCAGTGAGAGAAAAGGTCAGATACTGGTCCACACATCCTTATGAGCACAAGGCTCAAACTGAGGAAATATTTGAAGTTTGAATTGCGCTGAATTAGAAGGAAGAAGAAATGCACACATTTAAAGTCAACAACCTTGTTTTGAAAAATATGATCACAGATATTAATATTGCTACAACAATTAGATCGGACTTGACTTGATTGTTCTTATGAATTATGTGACTGCTCTTTTATATGCTGGTGATTTTCTATTGCTCGAAGTGGTACAATCCCCATGTTTTATTATTATTTTTTATTTTATTTATATATTTTTTTATTGTTTATTTGTTTCATTTTGTTCAATTCTGTTCAGTTTTGTTACTATTCACAACAAAAATCTTAAAGAAAATACCAGAAAGGCAATATGGATAAAACATGTACGACCTTAGAAGGGTAAAGCTAAAAGTATCGTATGTGATGGAAATCTGTATTACTAAGAAAAGAAAAAAGGAACAAAAAAAAAATTGCTACAACTGACTCTAGAGAAAAAACTATGGAAATGTCAGTTGGCTCAAGCACAACTGGACAAACTGATTTCATAACACAGCCATTTTTTAAATTGCATTTAGTGAGACCACTAATCTAAAAAGATTTATTAATCAAGGTCCATAAATTATCTGGCTACCTGTGTAATGGAAGTAGACGTTTTTTTGTTTTTTTTGTTTGTTAAATAATATGGTCAATTATCATGTCTTTGATCATTTTAGCAAATGTCTAATACGTTAGATTTATTGTTGAATCCAGATACTTACAAAATACTACTTAAAAACTATATCATCTTTATTTCCCACAAACACCAGTTGCCAAAATTCCTGAAAACTCAGGAAGTTTCCCTGAGAAGGCCAGAATGTTTCTCAGACTATTTTATGCAATCTCTTAAATACAACATTAGAAAAGGTTTATGGAAATGGTAAAATTCAAAATAACTTCTTGTTTTAAAGTTATTTCGGATAAGATCTCAAACAACCGTTTGTGTACTGAATTATTAAAAATAGGCTCAATGTGAATATTGACCAAAAAAATTGTGGAAAAATGCACATCTTAAAAAAGTAACCAAACATTTTGCTTTTGTAGTTTCAATTAAAAAAGCCAAAGATGGTAATATTAGTACCTATGTGCTTATTCTCACAGAACCAAATGAGGTTGCAAAACTTGGTGAATATTACGCACACACACACACACCAATTTACCTTTGACCTGATTAGATAAATACTTAAATTTTTTACAGTGCTTTCCCACTTATTCATGTTTCCTTGATTACAGAACTCTGAAGAGGAAATGCCATTCGTTAGCTCTAGTCTGTGGGTGTTCAGAGGTAATCCTGGAAGCCGTCAGTTGGAGTGTGTTGGATCCAGAAGGAGCCTGACAGAAGTTTGGAGCAACTGTGAAATGCCAACCTTTGATCTTTTGCAATATTCTTGTCTACAACACCTGCGCACCAAAAGACGATGGATTTACAAACAGATTATTTTACTCAACCTACATATGTTTCTGTGAGAAACAGATTTTTGCAGCAATCAGAACATTTAATCAGAGTTTAAAGAAGCCAAAGAGACAGTCTCCTGATTCCGTTAATTGCTTTCAGCTCTCGGATGCGCAGTTCTCTCCCCTCTGTGGAAATTTCTAATTTAGCACCATTTCATGTATTTATTTATCTATTTATTTTTTTATTTTTTTACCTTCACTCCCCCAGTTCTCATTCAATGTAGAGCAGCAAACCATTCTGTTCAGTGCAGCCTCTAAATTGCGAACATTAATCATTTCAGAGTCATTATCAGCATTTTAAAGGTGAAAATCCAAACAAATTGTTTTTCATTTGGCCCGGGCTTAATAGGATTGTTTTCTTTAATTTACAGCCTTAAAGCATTTAACACAAACACTTAACCGTAAATTGGGTAACTCTGCTTATTTTTTCCCTAATTGCGCAGCATTAAATTGTAAATGAAAATTATACATAAGATAGTCGATTGGGTTTTAGATGACACTGATATTTCTAAGCGGTCTCTGTGTCTCAATAATGACAAATACAAAACTAAGAAACAAAGAGAAGAACTTTTGATTTCGGGATGTTTCATGCTGAGGGTGTGTCTGATATGCCAGCTGGGGAGATACTCATCCTTGTTCTATCGTCTTGTGTTCTCAATGAACGTGGGCTCAGGATATGGAAGTGGTGGAAGGCCCTATTAAGTGAATGACATGACAAATGATTGTATACCTCCAATGCAGAAAATGACAACACAAAACAGAAGTCAAAGACGAACGCTTCTAAACCTGAAGACCTTATGGACAAACATGGAGTGATGGAAAGTTTGGCTCTTTCTCTTTTCAGAGAGCCGACTCTTGTGGCATGGCTCCCAATGAAGGGTTTCCAAACTGAGCATAATTTATCATTATCTGTATGATGATGATTAATCATCATACAGATTAACCTGGCAAATGGGAATGTTTTGTACGCTAATAAATCCTTTAGCATTCAGTGATTTTTTGAGAAATATTGTACTTTCGAATTCGATGCATCTGTTCTGTTACAAAAGAAAGAATTCTTACTTTTGTGTAACATTTTCATCAAATAATTTTTGTTATTACGGCCAAAAGCAAATGAAAAAAATGCAGCAAACAAAATCATTTGTAATAATATGACTACATAATATGTTTACACTGCAGCCAAATGTTGATTGTTTAAAAGAGTCAAATATATTTTTAGTAAAACTCTATCTCGCATCCTTACATGTGATTGGCCACAAGACTGCCATGTGACCAATCAAAACAAAGTTCTGCAATGTGCTGGGCAGAGCCACAGATTGAGAGCTGAGCAGTCAAACCAATGACTACAACCCTGGGGGTCCAACAACAGTGTGTCTTCAGTCAGAGGCTTTTGTGAAACACAGACCTCTACAGGAGATCTTTCATAATTTCTACAAAACTATGTAACGATGTACATTGTTACAATTCCTTAGGCGATATCAACCTATTCGGTTCAAAAACTTACCTGACCCACTATGTTATCGATGCAAACAATTTTCATTGTGCTTAAACAACAAACAAAGCATATATGGACTAATCTTACAGTAGTAATTACGCACCATGCTTCTCAGTTCAAACATCGATAAATCCATCATCTTCCCAACAACTGCTGAGCCATTCTTTATCTTTTTTCCTCTGAATGTCCAGATGAACAGCAGCTGCTTTTCAGGGATCACCTGCTGGTTGTCCATATCGGAGATTTGCAAGCATTGGTTGTAGAAAAACTTAGTGACTGTGTCGGTCGATCAAGACGGCTACAGTTGGCTGCCTCTTGTGCTTGTCACTGCAACAGCTCTCCGAATGGCTCACACTGAGCACCGGAGATACGGCATGGGCACACAGAAGCCTTGGCCAGAGAGTCTACATGTCCATGACGAGGATCAGAAATGAATAAACCGGGTGACTCTGTGGTGCATGAGGTTCAAAATGGACAGATTAAAGCTGAATGCACCACTGCTGTCAAATCAATGCAGGAAAACAACTGAGCACAAACATCCACCGTCATTGTTGACAGGCAACGTGATCCTTGATCTGTTCTGCTAGTAGACTCCGAGAAAATTAGTAGAGGACACAAAGACAACAGACATGTTCTTTAACATGCATAGCAAAATGTGGCAGCCAACTCAGTCTAATGACAGTCTAATAATCTAATGATTGTAGGTGTTTGTACCCACACATACACACATCATGAGATAATGTTCTCAAAGACACAAAGCTAAATTTTGCATCCAAGAGACTCAGAGATAGCTGCAGGGAAGAAATCTTATTTCTCCCATTTTTCATTATTATACTGATCTCATGAAGCAACTTAAGTTATTTCTATCTGGGGACACCCTTATCATCAAATTCAATACTGCTCCATTTCAGAAGCTCAATTCAATAATGATGAACATGATACAGAAATCTTTCATCTTTCTGTTTTCTTACTGCTTTTTTATTTCATTTCTTCAGAACTGGAAGCCAACTAAGGAGAGTTTGTGTTTCTGCTTTTACTGCCACATGAATCCTGCAATGCCTCAAAAATCTAATAGAGAGTTTAATCAAAAGAAACGATTAAAACATTTCATCTGATTTGGGTGTGATATAAAAAACAAGGAACAGAAAATATGACACTATTGAGCATAATTGTCAGGTGTACCTGCAAGACTACTGTGGCTTAGAACCTGTATTATGACTCGTACAGAGGAAATATCACCCAACCTGCTTTTAAACTGACCTGGAGCACAATGCACGAACAACACACACAACGGGTAAAGATGTACAAGGTTTGCAAATAGATCAATCAGTACAGAAAAAAACATTATTGCTGACACCCATTAAATACTGTTCAGCTTTTACACCAATGCAACAATGCAGCATAGAGTGCCATTTATAAAGTTACCCAGTTAAACATTATCAGCTGTAATGTTTGACTTAATAATTTTGTCATAAAAGGAAAAAAAAATCTAATGTGGGCAAATTTTCAAAGTTACATTTTTTATTCAGTCATCTATAAATGTCCAGTTATGTGCTAGCTAAATATTTTTGTTCACAGCTAAATATTTTGATTGCTACTTAATCATCTTAGTTTGAAACAGTAAAACATGGTGACAATAAGACTTAAAAATATTAACAAGCTAAGTAAACCAAATTAATGCTGCTAATTTTTTATTGTGTAACTTCACAAATGTCAGCTCATAATGAAAATGCAGCAAACAAAGAAATGTGACTGCTCTGAGACACATTTGTACATTCTGAAAAAAGGGAAAGGCAACCAAAACCGGTCATTTTGTTAAAATTGCAGACAAAGGTTTAGTTACAGAACATTCCTCTGAAGCTGCATAAATCCATTCATTAACAGTTAAATTATTTAAACAAGCTTTTTGTTGAATGTTAATGGTCATTGTGTGTCTTACTGAGTGTTATTTTCTCTCTTATCGGTACTTAATTTTAAGTTGTTTTATTGGTTTTATGTCCATTGCTCTGTGACAGTTTACTCTGTTAAAGACTTTCTGGAACAAATAAGCTACTAGAGGAAGTGAAATACTGAATGAAGTACACCTCTGACATGATAACCAAATCTAGCTACTCAAAGCTGTTTAAATACAATTGTTTTGTTGGGTTATTCACTACGGATATGTCAACAACAAACCAGCTATACTTTAACGTTTTTTTATTGGACAAGTAGCAGATTGCACCCCACACAGATCAGGACATACGACCATCCTCGCTCACACTCAGACTTCTCAGGACCTTCTTGTTGCACGGCAACAGTGCTACCAACTGTGCCACTTGATGAAACCAGATAAACAGATACCAAAAGAAAAACCAGCCTGACTGTTCAGTCATATTTCCTCGTCCTCTCTGGAATGAAGCCTTTGCAGCAGAAAGTGACAAGAGAACTAAGATGCAAGTTAAAAAAAGCTTCGATGTCAGAAAAATGCTGCCACATTGTGTATTTCGCACATTTCAGAGAATCGTCACAGCTAATGGAGACAGATGAGTAGTGGAAGGGAAATTAAAGGCAGCATTTGAGAGATCCTTGAATGCTCAACATGCTTCAGTGTGTCCCTGGGGGCTTTTAGACTCACACTGAGCCAGAAAGGAGCCGGATGACTTTGAAGGTAAGCGTGGATCCATCTACTTCTAGCGGCACTAAATCAATGTGTCCTGTCACTTTGACGACACCGAATGGTTGGCCCATAATGTGTCCCATATGGTTAGTCTTAATGAAGGGGATGCGCGCTCTGCTTTAATAAATGCACCACATGCCTGGTTTCAATCATCTTTACACAGCATTTGCCTTGATTTGTTTTTCTTTTTTTGTGCAAATACAGAATTGTTATTTTGTTTTCCTCAAATTTGAATGAATTGATATTAAATAATAAAGAAAAACCTTTCAGTGTAGTAATTCTGTTCAAACTGTCCTGTGGTTCAGTGGCAAGGTTCCAATCCATCAACTGCTCTTACAGCTCTGTCAGATAATCTGGCTGTATAATCACACAGGCACCTAACATTTCACTGAATATGCATATAAACTACAGAAAAGTTTCTTTGGTGCCAGCGTGTAATGAAAACAACGAGCCACGCAGTCCATACCACAAACTGCACACTGAGCAAAACTCAGGAATAGTATTACCATAACGGGGGCTAGGAAGTTGATTAAGATGCACATCAAGTCTCCTTGTTCAACACAAATTATGGAGGTTGTGTCGAAGACCAAAAGAAAAAACAGTCTGACTATTCAGTCATATTTCCTTGTCCTCTCTGGAATAAAAGCCTTTGCAGCAGAAAGTGACAAGAGATCACTTTCTGTTAGGCATGTCAACTCTAACAGCATGTTGACAAAACTTTAGTTACTCAAATTATTCAAAAAATAAAACTGAACTCTTAAATGCCCCTAATTTAATTTGGTAAATCATTCACTCAAAGATGGACAGTATACATAACTTTTCTTTACCAGTAATTTAAAACAGCTTCTCACTACATTTCAGACATTACCAGGGAAATCTGTTATGTCTGTACTATCTCAACTGTAAGGTATGGGAGTGGCAGCTTCATGTGGGACTGAGGAACTGGTGCCACTTCCATCCTATGAAGTTCGGCCTGGGAGGATTTTATTGATTGATGATAATGTCTGGGTCTTTGTTGTTTTTTGGGCACCAATAAGCATCCTTAAAATGACTGGCGTGATGCATGGGGTATCTCCCCCGGATCTCCTTCCTGGAGGCCGATTCAGCGTGAACGGCGGGAAGCGCACTGAAGGTGTATTTGTACAGGTGAGCGGATAGACTGAACACTGTGGGCGGGTTTGCTTAGATGATTAACATAAGTGTAGCTTATGTTAATCATATCAGCCCGGTCTCATGACAGAGCTCATCAAAGACGTCAAATCCCAACATAAACACAAAAGCTATAAATGTCTGGGCAAGGTGAGAGTTCATCTATTAAATTGACTGAACATGAATACATAAATGAAAAACTGGAGTATAGATATTTTTTTATATAATTTGTGAGCCTGCCTCTTTATATTTGAATTGAATATAATGTCAGATATTTGTATATCTGTTTCCAAGCAGCTGACTTAGAAAGTGAGCTGCTATTGTTACAGGTTAATTTTCTAAGGGACGCTCTAATGTGAAACTTGGACTGATGTTTATATTTGATAGTAATACTGCTGTTATGTTACATTTACCAATATTTTATTTTATCTATTTTGTATCCGATTGCTTGATTGATCATAAGAATAATTGATAGATTATTCGATTACTAAAACATTTGTTTACAACAGTCCTAGTATGTGAAATAAACCAGAACTTCAGCAAACTGCTGGCAGAATTTTTGGACGGAAATCAAAAATGCTTGATTTTGAAGATATAAATAAATTAATATCTGATATATTATTTCAGTTGGCATTTAGCAGATAAAAATAATATTGGAAATTCTAAATAAAATAAAGCAATAAATGTTGGTTTGATTTATCTTCAATGAGTAAAGAAGATGTATGTACAATTTGTGTATTTATGTTGGGTTTCAAGGTTGAAGAAAAAATAAAAATGAGCTTTGAGTAAATAATTATCCAGGTTCACCTTGCTGCGCATTCAATCAGCAGCTCACCCAATCAGAGATGCATTCGGATGCCAAAAATTTCCGAGGTATCATTTTTGCAGTTCTGAGTTGCTATATATACTTTTCACATGACTTAATGTGATGAATTTGATACCGTGTATAAACTCACACATTACTGAAGTTTGGAAAGTAATGCAGAGATGAGAAAAGATGAGTCCACACATGCAACACAATACAAAGAGACAGTTAGTTGTAAATATGATGCTTGTTTCTGTAAAGTCCTAAGCAAGCCAGCACAGAGCACAGACCATGTGTCAATCTCGGAAGAAATGTGATAAATTCTTGCTTCTCTGGAGAACCGAAATATGTCACCAAGCCGCTACTATGTGTGAGATTACACCCAGAATCTGATCAAAGAGTGTGGATAGACAGTTGATTCATCTCTGCCTTGGAAAACTGTCCGTACAGCTGGATTTGTGTGTGTGGAAGTTTTTCACAGCAGATGAACACATGCAGCTCCTGACCTGATGAAATCTGTCCAAACCAGACTTCCACTTTTTTTCTACCCATTCTTCTTTATGAAACCACAGAGGTTAAGTAAAATTGGATAGAAAATGTCTATAAACAGACATTTTCTCAATAAGATTTAGATCTGGACTTTGGCTGGACAGTTCTAGCACAAAGATATCAGCCATCAGCCTATATGTTTTCGGGTTGCTGTCCTGGAAGATGAACCTCTTCCACAGTCTTACGTTTTTTTTTCAGAGAGTTGGAGTGTCCTTGAGATTGTCAAAAGGAGAAAATTGTGTCAAAATTGGCATTACTGCCACCCGTCAAATCCAGAGGGTTTGTTAGCAAGTTGTTGTAATTACATTGTATGCTCAGTAGTAAATCAAAGATTAATGCATCAAATTGGGTCCAAAAATCAATACATTTGTATTGTGGCTACAAATGACAGATTCTTTGAGAAGCAATAACTTCTCAGATTTACTACTTTACTTACTATTAATTTTTGCAAGTGCAAAATGTGTCTGCCACAGCTGTGCTGTGCCACAGCTGTCCATGCAATGACTCTCTGTCATTGCATGGACCCAATGACAGAAAACATGGCTGGTCACATATTTGGAGTTTTTAATGCTTCACAGAACAACTACATTTATACTGAAATTAAGGTAGACATTTAGTTGCCACTGATAAAATCATTATAAACTGAAGTGCAAGTTGTGGCCATAACATGATCAATGCGGGGAGAACATTCAGAGCAGAAATGTATTTCAAAGCACCGAGTACGGCAGTAGATGTTATGGTATGGAAAGTTCAGATTTAAATGGGAATAACTCAGGGGGTTTAATGTGGCATTTCAAAAGGAAAACATTACATGTGTGAGAAAATGACAGTACTACTGCTGCTACAAGATGATGTTTCAGTTCTCAAAGGACCACACATTTACTGTGCATGTATCTCTTATCACCCCAGTCTACCTCTAAATATGAAAACATAATCATCCGCACACGCCTCAGTTGTGCTACAGCAGAGCCTCAGAGCTGACAGCAGAGTTCAGTCGATGAGAATACGGCGAGGCTTTACCAGCAAACTACGCATACTGCTCATTAGTCGATGGCAAAATGTCCCGCTCTCTCCCACTGATTACATCTACTGAGTTAATGAGCCACACACAACACTAACCCCCTCACCCTCAACTCTCTAGATTCTGGATCCCAGTCTCCATATCTCTTTGCCTTCCTCTCTTCATGTCTCATGAACACAATGTTCAGTTTCATTTGAAGTGACCCTGATCAAATTTCATGAGAGATCTTCTTTCCCACAAACACTACAGTTATTCATCAAATCTGTGGGAGGACAGTTTACCAATTATCAGAAAGCGGTGTTCCGGCGCGGTAGCTGGAGTGTGCTTTGCTGATTGGTTCGCTCTGCTAATTGATTACACTCACAGCAGGTTGTGTCAGACGGAAGCTCCGTCTCTGTCAAAAGATTTTCAAGATACTGCATTAGGGATTCACCTGTTGTATCAGTTCAACAGATACTCACACAGGCACCGCTGTTGATAATCACTTT
Organism: Poeciliopsis prolifica; assembly: GCF_027474105.1. NCBI lineage: Eukaryota > Metazoa > Chordata > Actinopteri > Cyprinodontiformes > Poeciliidae > Poeciliopsis > Poeciliopsis prolifica. Next base: position 765,819 of record NW_026562435.1, on the reverse strand, counting down.
GACCATCCTTTCCTCACCAGGGTTGTTTAGTTAATTTTCTCATTTTTAAATTGTTCTTTAGAACAGTTTTGAGATTTTATGAGGTTTGTCCTTTAAAAATGAAGCTAAAAAGGAAAAAGAAATCAGTTGAACAAAATAAATTTTTGTTTAATTAAAGTCAGCAAATAGAATAGGGTCATTTAAACTGAACAAAAACAGTTTACAATACAATCTTGAGTCATCTGTTTGTTTTATTTTCATCTGACTGCTATTAGGTGACACAAAGCAGACAAATATCGCCTGCATTTAATATGTGAAGAAACTTGGAACTGTTTCAAAATAGTAAGCTTGTAAAATTATTTCTAATTCTCCTCTGAAAATTTGATTGAAAACAATTCAGCTGTTTTTACTCTATAGTGATTTAGATTTAATGGTGCAAAGCAACAATAAATGTTGATCTTTTATTTATGTTTCTGTCCTAATTTACAATTACACAAAAGATAGTTGTTGTTGCTGTTAATCACATATAAAATGAAGCAGATTTTAAGATATTGCATACAGCAGAAATTAATGTGCAACTTAGCTAAATTAGACATAACTCTGTCAATCTGAATTTAACCAATGATGGGATTTTATTTGCATAAGTTTTTTGCAAATAAAAGGAAACTGTCCTCCCACATATATACATATATATTGGTTTATACTTTAATCTAATATTTTATAAATATAAATTTGTTCCTTTCTAGGTGGCTCTTCAAACTACCCAATCTATGAATTATCAAATACAAACATATTTGCCTTGCTTTGGTATGTGTAGAATTTGCATCAAGCAGCATTGGGAAACATATGCTATTTTGGCTACTTTAAGAATAGAAAGTTGTTTAAGGGTAACTCGTGATGATAGACTGTTGCGGACAGGCAGCAGGGACCTGTGCCTCCATTAAAGCCCTTGTGCTGCAGAGATAAACATAAATCAAATTTTATGTGTATGTGTCGTGTCACAAAAACTAGACCAATTTCATTTTATACCTTTTTTTATATCTAATTTAAAAAATTGCACTTTAAGCTTCAGCAATATCAAAAAAAAAAAAAGAAGAAGAAAATCAGTTTTCATCTGCTACATCACGAGTCTCCAACCTGCAGCTCTGGAGCCACAGAGGCTCTTTGGGTAACTTTAAATTTTTTATATTAAAATATTACCTTGTGTTTTTTTTTTTTTTTTTTTGCTTGCTTTGTTTTTTCCACTCTGTTGATCTGTGACTCCATGAATAGACACTAACCATGTCCCTCTGACCACCACCAGCAGGCAAGGAGGTGTAGTGTTTTGATTTATTTTTTGTTAATCTTATAAAGGACTATAAAAGACACTACAAATATTTTTTTGTAAATATTCACCATTTCAAAATATACACGTGTTTTCAGTGTATTGACTCTGGTTATGTCCAAGCAAGTACTGATATTAATAACTCAAAGAGAAATACACAAAGCTTGTGTTAGCGTGTATCTGGAATGCACGCTAAATAAATGAGTGGGTGGATTACAGTTTAATTACCAGCTGGTGCATCAATGTTTAATAGCTATAAACTTGTGACGAAAAGGCCTGTGGGTACTGAAAACAGAACTTCTCTAAATGCATCTCAACTCCGCCCGGCTCCATTCATTACCCCAAAGAGATAACCCAGGCCCAGGAAAATGCAGAGTCAGCGCCCGACACACTCTCTGGGACACAGCGAATCAGTCTCTCTTATTTTCTGTCGCCCTCTAATGCAATGTAATGAGTCGGTGGCATACCTTAGTGCAGAGTTTCAAACTGCTTCTTTCAGCCGCAATATTCCTGGCAGCAGCTTTCCTGCATATGAAACTGTTTTCATGCAAAGAAACGGTGATGGCACAGGAGGAAGGATGACTCCATCCGCATCTGAGCCACTGTTAGAACAATCTGACTGATATCACATTACCGAGATGACTTCAGCCGGACTGGTTGACTTATTATTCGAGCAAACTTAAGTTAGAGTAGTCAACAGCATTGTAGCACTGTGAAAAAATATACAGAAAACTGGATCTGGACAAAGGGAAATTAATGTCCAATACTTGAATTGACTCAAAAATAAAACTAAACAATATAAGGTTGCAAAAAATAATAATAATAATAATAATAAAATACAGAAAATTCCTCCTAGTGTCTGCAGGTTATATAAATTATTCTGCCTTGCAACACATTTTTAAAGCGGACAGACTGAGGTCGCGGTTCTGCAGTGGTCATCCCAGTGACCAAACCTTCTCTGGTGCTGATTCGTTTGCCGATATATGGAAGGGAGGGGGGTTGCACCAGGAAGATTCTTCCCATAAATCTGCAGCAGCTGTGCAATACTGTCAAGTCACACTGAACCAATATCCCCTGGGAGTTTTTTTAGCAGCTTGTTGAAAAATTATAGCAGCACCGACTCTGACAGGCCAGCCTTACATCAAAATGGGAAACATCTTTGAAGCTCCCCAATGAAGGGTGGGGAAATGTGAAACTTTTCAGAGATATGCTTTAAGTCTTCTCACTGACAGATTCTAAATGTTCAAGGAAAGAAAGGAATAATAGCAACTGAAAACACAATAAAAGTGCAAAAAGACAAAGAATCCGAAGTGAAGCAAAATAAAGTGTAGGAGACTGCACGTCTATTGGTTGCATGCAGAAAAAGGATGTTTATCTGTCACCTCTTGTCACCTCATCTTTACCTTTGAGGAAAGCCCACATGCCTTTAGAAAACGTTTGGAGTACAGCAGGTCTGTAACCAGAGCCATCATGATGCTGCTCCACTCTGAAGGAATGTAAGCACCAGAGGCTGCGGCCTGGTCAACCAGGGCCAAACCTGGGATTAAATCTGCAATTTAAACTGGGTTTGGCGTCTTTACGGCTCCAGTGAAAAAGTTTTGTGTTTTACTCTTGTTGACAATTCAAATAAGAATCTGAATTGTCTAAATTTGTGCACCAGTCACTGTGAGTTATGGAGTTATGCATATTTCTCCTCATTAGGTCTGACAGCCCACTTTGTGCCTGGGGATAATGCTGTATTTATTGGGATGGAGGGTGTGGAATGTTTGTTTCAGCTGATTTATGAAAACCTTTTGATTGACAGGAGCTGGAAAACTCATAGGAACTTAGAGAACTGCCAACCTGGAGAGGACATGATGATGAAGTCCAACACTTGGCACTTATAGTGTAGCAGATAATCCAGCTTTGCTTGAACTTCTACGAAACCAAATTCTGGTTTTGTTCACTACAAAACCAGAATTTTGTAGTGATTGTAGATTGTAGAGCCCATTGTGTCCCTGACAGTCTGACTGCACAGAGAGACTGCAGAGGCCCAAGCTAGGTTGGGTTTTGAATTAGAAAAACAGTGACAAAAAGTAAAAGCTAAATAAACTCACAATAACCTGCTTCAAATCTTCTTCAGAAGACAAGAGGTAAAATGGTTATGTAACAATTTCATGGCTTATTGAGGAGCTTGGGGTGTAACAACGTTTGAAGCTGTTCACTGTGTACCTTCCATATCGTTTTCTCAAGACTGGGTATTCTCAAAACAATACCAATGTCTCCAGCCTGCACCAAATCTAATACCCAGTAGTGCATGAAGTGCTGTCTGAATTCCAACATCATTATTTTGTTTCTGGATCATTGCTTGCATAAAAACTTACAGGTTCACCAAGGTCAGAGCTTTGATGCAAACAAACCATTTATCAAAACTTTTAACTCTCCGCTGCTTTAATTAGCAGGCAGCAACGCAGACGACATGGCTTCCAATGCTGTCGGGGCCTTCAGCGTCCGTTTTCAGATCTGGCCAACTTCACTAATTAATGTTCAAATGAAACATCACCACGGTGATTGCTCTTATTGCGCTGTGGAAATAAATGTCGCGACTGATGATTGCATTAAAAGGGCCACTCTAGAAAGGTTCATTATTCCTGTCTTGAGAGACTGAAAGGTGACTGCAGAACAATACAGAGCAGCTAATGTAGCCTTGATTGTAGAAACATAAAAGGTCAAGTTTTTAGAAGACAACTTTTCATACTTTACTATGTTTAGTATTCAAGGCGAATAAAAAGTGATTCTACGGATCTGTTATGTATTTATCTATAAAAAAGCTTTGAATTAGTCATGAAGCTAAAAATAATTATTAGATTGAAAGCAGTATTTGAAGAATTAGTGAAAGCTGAGTGTTTACTGTTAGGTCAATTTGTCATCAGTGTTTCAGCACCATAATCCAAGTGTATTTACAGAACTACAGTAGACAAGCTTAATCAAATCTCCCCACTTGGTTTAATTTGATTATGCTTATTACAGTGAACATAATCAATTTGTACACTCCTTTTCTTTTACCCTCATACACAGACTGTCTCTAGTGCAGCTCATGGAGCTGCGGAACATGCATTAACTGACAGCTACAAGCAGCATTGACCTTCAAAATAATAAGCTGTAGATTTACTATGTGCTTATCTCTGAGTCTTGGAGAAGCACCCGACAACAGGCAGGTTTCATCCTCCCAGTACACCACTCCAGTGACTGGATCCAGTTAAGCCAGTTTGATGAGGGGATAAGCCGCAGACTGCGCGCGACAAAAAGGAGAATCTCATCCGCCTCTGTGTTACAGCGTGACATGCCTCTTCAGACTCACTTCAGACTCACTTCAGACCCGTCACTCTCACACACTCCAGGTTCTTCAGCTGTCCCCATTGGATACCCTCATCTAATATCTTTATATATATATATATATATATATATATATATATATATATATATATATGTGTGTGTGTGTGTGTGTGTGTGTGTGTGTGTGTGTGTAACATGTCATTTATGATTTTATAATAAAACAGGACTCATTCACACCACATAAAACAAGATTAAATCTATAGCTTGCTGTCATCAACATGTGGAATGTATGGGTGGATGGGAATAACTGACTTCATTGTAAATGACATACAATAGTCAAAACAGATTTGTAAAAACAGAAAGCCGTATCGACCACTTGTGCGCCTCCTCATTTTCTTAATTGTTCATGTTCAGCATGCATGGCGATGACCATACAGGAAAAGCAGCACGGCGAGGTAAAAGCAGCTTAAAGATAACACTGTTTCCTCCATTTACTTTCATTCTGATCCTTGTTGGACACAGGCATATTTTATTTGGCTGAACCTACTTTAGCTGGTCGATAAATCACTGAACGGCTCAACACCACAATACCTTCAAGATCGGCTGTTGTATCAACCTTCCAGAACTCTCTAGTTCTGGAAGGTTCTGTATTCTGGTTCTGCTCTGAATTCAGAACCAGACCCAAAACATGGAAAAGCAGCATTCAGCTTCTATGCGCCACAAATCTAGAACAAACTTCCAGAAAACTGCAAAACAGCTGAAACACTGAGTTCCTTTAAATCTGGACTAACTACTTGTTTATAGTTGCCTTTTATTAATAACTGGAATGTCACTAATTTAATCACAATTCTAATTTTTCATTACTTTCCTTTATCATACCACTGTAATTATGCTTTGTTTGAAGTTTTATTTTTATCATCTGAAGCACTTTGAATTGTTGTGGTGCTGAAACTTGCTACTGTTTAAAATAAGAACTGTGGTTCTTCAACTGGGTCTCAAGAGGATGTGTGAAAGCAAAAAAACAAATTCTCTCAAGACATCGTGTAACTTCGATGTAGTAGTAGTCAGAAGTGTACATAAAGGTCGGTACACACTCTGACAGAACAGATACATTTGTTCTCCCTCTCAGAGCAGCAGGGACAAAATTATGTTGATCTGTTCTTGTAGTTTTGGTTTGGGAATTCTTCCAGATTGTTCTGGACACATCATGTGGACAGATCTTTGTTTCTTGCGTGGGATCCAAAAACTAATACACAAATGCTACAGTAGAAGGGACCCATGGGGACTTCCCAAGAGTTCTGCAGCCAAACCTATAGGTAAAAAGTGTTCCTGCCAGAGAAAATGTGATAAAGGTTGTTTTCTGAGACAGTGTGCCAAAGATCTGGCCAAAAACAGCTGAAGATGAGAGCATTGCAATAAGACAGAGCTAAATAAGCACAGTATGGATGACATTAGAATAAACAGATTCTACAGTGTTAAAGAAGAGCGTAAAAAATGTTACAGGGCCACTGAAACATCTCCAAAGGCTGCAGATGAGTAATGGAGGTGTCTGAATCTTGTCTCTAGTTTTCACATTGTTATTCTGGTTTTATGGGCCAGAAAGAGGCTCAGCGTACAAACTCTAATTGGCTGTTGTTTTACGTGAAAGCACAGCTTGTGTCGTATCCGTCAAAAAAGGAGGGAGGAAAAAAGGAGCAAATATATTTGTCAACAGAGATGCTCCTGTATTTATTTGGCAACCAGAAGGAAGGAAAGGGGACAGACATCACACATGGAACTGCATCGGAAAGGCTGGGATCACAGGGAACCAAAAAGGTTTCAAGAACCTCATATTTTTTGGTCAAGCTGGAAAGAGTGGTTTTGTTATGAGATCAAACTGCAGAATAAGACTATCAGAGGCTCTTCTATAAAGAACACTTCAATTGGATTCTAATTAGGCTTTGCAGACAGAAATATAGAACCTGTCTAGTAGGTTCCTGTCTATGAAAAAATCCTTTCAGAACTGTTGTGGTCTTACTGTTCTTGATGCTGCCTTGTTTTTGCTCAAACAGCTCATAGTCTAAAATCAGCAGAGCTCAGATCAGAAAGCTCTTCATCCATTCTGCATGAGCAGCACAGCAGCAGTTTTGCATTCATTCTAACTACATTTTCATTGGCCATTAAATTGCGCAAACTGAAATTACAAAAATGAATTTGCTTAATGGAAATGCACTAATTTTGAAAAAAAAACCTTAAGTTTGTATAAAAGTTTTTTTCACTAGGATATGGTGATTTTTCAGCCGTATTTAAACTCTTTTTTTCACTTCCTCCGAGACTCAGCCGGATGTCACAACAGCCAACAATGACGAAGAAGACAACAGGAAGTATTGGGAGGATGATGCCTTATTTTTGTTTTTTTGGACAACTTGCAACATCATAAAAAGTTGAGTGTCATTCAAACATGTTGAATCGATAGTTCTTCTATAAGACCTCCAATTAAAATTTTCTCAAAACACTGCATACGTAGCCCCTCCCAAGTAGACTGTGATTGTTGCTCCTGACCCACAATAAGATGCTAACATCTCCTCTGATTGGCTGATACATAAACACTGACAAGTTGACTGAATTATGATTATATTTCATGTAACTGTTTACATTTGTCACTTCAATAATTTTAAATGACTTGTTGTGCAACCAATCTTATTCACATTTGACTTTAATTGTATCTCAAATTCAATAGAAAAAGCTATTGGGAATTTTTTTTTTTTTTATCAACAGAATATTGCTCACATTTGTAAAGTAAGCTCAGCTTCAGTAACACATACTGGTGCTGGTGCAGTCAATTGACATAATGTCTTCCAAACCAGTTACTGGCAAGCTGTAGGTCAAAGTACCTGGTCAAAGTACAGTTTTTATAAGATCCTACTGGTTCCTAACATTTCATTTCGTGCTAGTTGGTGCTAATAGCGCCATAGTTTTTTACTTGTTCAGAGTACCAATTGGTTTTATGGAAACCTTACTCAGCTCATGCTGGACACCTAAGCACTGCTGTGAGCAGCGGGATGTCTATTGAAGCCAGCAGGAGCCCAGCCCATGTGTAGAACACATCTAACTGAGGCTTTGCCTTCATTAACCGAACTGTAATGGCAACAAATCCTTTTAAAGCTGACAATACCATCTACAGTCAGACATAAGCACTGACAACAGACTGTTGGGTGTTTAGGGAAAAGCAGTTGAGCCATCTGAAATAATTCAGTCTCTGTGTGGATCAGATCAATAAATCTATAGATCCAGCTTTTGTTGCAGTGCTCCCAGTATAAACTTTTCAGGTTTTGTTTGCAGAAGTCATATAAGGGTTTTAATAACAGTCTGCTGGTCAGGCCACTGAATGATGTTTAAATATCATATTTATCTATTTTCTTTTTCTTTTTACTTGTTTTATATAACATGCACATTTTCAGAGATTGTGTTTAATTTTAATTAGCTTAATGCATCAATATTCAAGGTAAAAGACAAGTTTGTGATATTTTTCACTCTGTTGTAGTGAAACTATGTAATTTGATTTCTTGATATCACATGCTAAATAAAACTGCTGAATTAAATTAACTTATTATGAATGCATGAAGCTGCATTTAGAATATTTCTGCATCAATCTAAAACACAACCATGCAACATGTTGTTCACATTTTTTTCAGTTCTAGTAAATGGCTCAAAATAAATCAAATGCAGCCCCTTCAAATATGTGTCATTCTTAAGACTGTTGGTAGTTGTGGTAAATATGATGTTTTTGCTGACCAAATGATCAATAAACATAATGCTGTTCATAAGTGAGATTTTTTTTTTTTTTTTTTACAAAGGAGAAAATAGTTGCTTTTAAAATTAGATACAAGATCTGAAAAAAATCACAGCAGCACTGCACACTGGCTAAAAATGCCCTTAGCCTTTCACCCTGAACACCAGAAGCAGCAGTAGATTTAAAGAGGAACATAATGAAGAGAGACACAGTAGAAAACAGCTCACTCCTGTATATTTAGCTAATGGACATCAGTGTGTGCGGGTGTGTGTGGGTGTGTTTCCTTTCACGTGTGTGTCCTGCTTGCTGCTCTCAGAGTCCTTCATCTTGGCCCTGGCTTTTATTGACCATATTGGAGGCCATAAATCATTGTGTGTGTGACTGCAAGTTTGTCTGTGTGTGTCTGTACGGCTGAGTGCCTCTCTGGGTGTGAGTAGCTGCACACAGCAATCTCAGGTCAGAGGAGCAACAGAGCGAGCAGTGTGTGCTTGTGTGTGGAAAAGCTGTGACAGGGCAACAGTATCCAATGTGGTCAACAGGCCAAGGGACAAGATGTACCCGACTGCTTCGCACCATTTTCCCACAGAAACGTACGTGCCACTCAGCCACGCAAAACTTCAGGCGAACAAATAACTGCAGGCGCGCGGAGATGCAGCTGGAAATGGAGATGGTGGGCGTTACACTTTTCACTTTATCGGCCCTGCAGCCTTCTTTTTAATCTCTCTCCACCTTATTATCTGTCTTTCCTCAAGGGTGGTGGTGCTTAAGTATAGATGGTGTTGAACTGGATTTGACATTAACAGCCCTCCATTAACATTTCTCACAGAGCTACTGGAGTGAGCAATCAAATCAAGCACTGGAGCAGACACACTGCAGGCGAGCACCACATGTAAACAAACCGAAACATGCACAGATACGGCCGTAAAGTCATGCATGACGTGACAGGAAAACAAAGTGTTGACCTTTCCAGTTCCCAAATGTCTGCAAGCAGAAAGGTTTAACAACGAGTTGGTGTGTTGCGATGGGCTGCAGTTGATGACTTAAAGGCACATCATTCGCTGCGATTTCCATTGTCCAGATAGTTGCTCAATTTGACATTTCCAAGATAAAGTCAGCAATTTCAATAAAACTCATGTATCAGCAAATAGTTTTAGCCCTTATTTTACTAAACTGCAATGGAAACATTTTTGCCAAGTGAGGAAAATATTAAGGGGTGTAAACACTTTGCTACATTCTTTGGATTAATTGCGGGTCAGTCCTGTAACACATCATATCTCCAGTGCCAGCACTAACACCCTTTCTCAATGCATCAGGTCATTGGAAATCACATGACTGACAGATCCATCATTCCATCAATCCATCTGCAAAAGGGAACTTTCCTTCCGCATTCATAACTTATATCAATTTTTTTCTTTCAGTGAGTATATTTTAATATTGCAGCTGTTTTCCCATTGGGTATGAAAAAGGAACCCCTTTGATATTTCCCCCCAGAAAGCTGAAAGTAAGCAGGGTGACAAATAAAACTAATCGAACTCCTTCCTGAACTGACCTCAAACGCATTCTGTTACAAAGTTCATAAAGTTCTTTGAACTTATCTGGATTAGATAAAAATGACCAGACAGACAAAACACAGATGTGTTTCATCTTATACACCAAGTAAATGTTTCCTACTCACAACTCATGCGCTGGATCTTAATCTTCTGATGGTCTGCCAAAAAAAAAAAGAACAACAAAACAGGTGAGATGCAAGCAAATGCATGAATATACTGTTTGTGTGAAAAAAAGAAGTGCATTTTTATAGAGATTTTTGAAGTGGGCACCCCTGCAGCTCAGAAAAAGCAGAGAGATAAATTGTCAGCAGCATATTTTTCTAAGTTTTTCTTCTGCTTCTCTCTCCTCCTCCCTTGAGATGGCAGCTTTTGTATCACCTCTCACAAAGCCTTCCAGAGAGTTCTTTCTGAGAATTGTGCAGATAAAGGCTGAGAGGGAGTTTAAGCTGGTCACTCTTTATGGTTCAACAGTGAAAAAATGGCAGATAGTAGTGGAAGGGTGGGGTGTGTGACAGACAGGAAACCATTGCCAGAAATCACACAGCAACATGACAGCTGTGGGAAAAGTTATTATATATATATATATATATATATATATATATATATAGAAATATAAAAAAAATGTCTTTGTTGAATGATAATTATGTTAAATCCAAAATTTCCAGGTATATATTTTTTTCCTTACTCTGAACAAGAAAATAACATATATATATATATATATATATATATATATATATATATATATATATATATATATATATATATATATATATATATATATATATAAAGGAGCATGCGAAACTGGAGAAATACCAGGGCATCAGGGAGGATCTAGAGAGGGCCTGGAAGGTGAAGACCACAGTGGTGCCTGTGGTCATCGGGGCCCTCGGGGCACTAACCCCCAAACTGGATCAATGGCTACAACAGATCCCAGGAATAACATCAGACATCTCAGTCCAGAAATGTGCAGTCCTTGGCACAGCCAAGATACTGCAGGACCCTCAAGCTCCCAGGCCTCTGGTAGAGGACCCGAGCTCAGAGGATAAGAACCACCCGCGGTGGGTGAGAAGGGAATTTCTCTCTCTCTCTCTCTCTCTCTTCTCTCTCTCTCTCTCTATATATATATATATATATATATATATATATATATATATATATATTTTTTTTTTTTTTTTAAAGGGTATCGATTTTTATTTCAGTCAAAAATCCACAAGATGTTACGTCCTAATAATGATGTCTTGTAGGGATGCGTCAATTGGAATCTGCTGATTCCAATTACCCATGAGGATTGATCACTGCAGATCACCAATCACTACCAATCACCAGAGTCGGCTGTTAATTTTTTGCTTTAGGTATAAATGGCAAAATGGAAAAATGATCTGGCAATAGATTCACCTAAATTAGACATAAACATAAAAAATACTTGCAGGCTCAATATAGCAGCTGTTCAGTCAAAAGGACAACTGAAAAACTTGCAATCAGTAAAATCATATATAACAATGAGGCTTTCTGTACCAGGAGTTACACGAGTCAAATAAATCTCACAACACTGTCTCGACCACATAATGTCAAGTGAAAAAAACATTAATTCAAAGTCAAATGCAGGTTGAATCAAAATAAACAACCCTGAGTTGCTGAATCAAAACTTTCTGAGAGCATAGCTTTGTTGATCTTCCTGACTGAGCTGAGTAAGTCTGCAGAATGCCAAGAGGAGGCAGAGGAGATGGATTATTTTTCCGTAAGATTATCTGTTTTAGGACAGCGAAAGTATTAATTAATATGTCAAATATTTTGCCGGTTTGTTTAAGAGACATTATGCAGCTAGAAGCAAACGTTCTGTGTGAGAGTTCACTGTGGAGGATGAACGCTTCTCTCTATGTATGACTACAAGCAGTGCGTAGAGGCAGCAAAATCAGAACCAGCGTCTTCCACCAACAGCTCATTGACTTCAATTATTTTCGGGGTTATTTGTTTAGCTTTCTTTCCATCATGTTCATCTGGGTGAGTATTGGTAGTTGTGCGCTGCTTTACCTTCTGCCGGTTAGCTTTTTCCCTGGATGTAGCCAAACTCTGTCTCATGTTTGTTCTTTAAATGTTATATTAGATTCGTTGTGTTGATGCATTTTGACTTGCTTCACTTCCGAGGTGTTTCTCCGTGGCAACACGCAAACGTCTCCATTCACTCCGAGCGTTAAAGTTCTTCACCACATTGCTTTAGAGTTGTTGGTGCGCGCTTGCGCAGTGCGAAGGAAAGAGAAGACAGCTGCACACAGACACTTACATACAGGTGATTGATTTTGGTGATCGGTGATCACCGATCATATACTTTTTTACGGAAATCAGCTGATTATGATCAGAGGCCGATCGATCGGCACACCTCAAAGTCTTGTATTTGTGATGTGAAATGCTGTTTGCAATACCATGTTTGTCAGTTTGAACTAATTGTCAAATTCATTTTGTACTCTTGTATGTCTGCATGCATGTGTGTATTTATTTCATATATATGTATGTTTTCATCTATTATCTTTAAACCTAGGTCAGGTCAGACAGGTATTTATGAACAATTAGTGAGATTGAACTATTTGGCAATTTTCTCAATAACTGAGTGATTCCCTGACTTTGTAATTCTGATCTAAATTACTAATTGTTATAATAATTACCTTGAGCAATTATTAAAGTCATTCATAGTTATAGCTGTCCTTGTCCCAGCACAGCAGCAGTGAATCACTTGTGGAAAACACAAAAAATGTTTTAACTTAATGAAGCAAAAAAAAAATAATTATCATAAAGATCATTCCCACTTTCACAGAGCATTACAGCTTTTTCACCTCTCTCTCTTTTATTTTCAGCTGCATAAAAGGTAGAAGAGAAACTGAACAACAGTGCAATCAGTTGAGCAAAACCTCTTCAGGAGCTTAAAAATGCGAATATACCCACATTTTTCTTCTTTGGGTAAAAAGGTAGCACTTTCTTTCACTGTTCTTTTGTCCAGGACTCCCGTCAAGCCTTCGCTTTAGATCCTTCCTCACTTACAAAAATAGAAATTATCAGACTCCAGAGAGATAAAATATGAATCGGCTTTAATTATAAATGTGCGTGGGCTTTCCTGGGATTGGCGAGAAGGTTGTGCTGTTCTGCTGAGAAGGGACTGCTTCACTGCGCTGGAAATTACACAAGTCTGGGAAAAAAAAGGAAGCAGCAGCAGCGGCACAGCGAAGTGGTAGTTATTTATTGATTAGTCAAGTGCAGCAAATGCCCTCTTTAAAGAATAGTACTCTTGGATGCATGTAGAGGGACAGTGAGTGAAAAATAAAGCTATAGGGGGTTAAAAAAATATTTCATAGCTGTGCTGAACACCTTGTTTCTTCTTGGCTGCTTTTTGTCTCCCTGAGGAAGAATAAAATAGAGAGATGCTGTCTTTGACAAAAAGCTCACTGGCCTTGGAATGTTATTTTAGGACCCCTGCTGTAGAGATGAAAACATGCTCTTAATGAATCAGGAGAGACCTCTGTTCCATCAGTCAACACACCTGTGCTTTACCTGTTAACACTGTTAGTTCATCTCAACAAAAACTGATTGTTGGATTTCTTTTACACATCACATTATCCCTGTATCATGACTTTATTAGAAAATTTATGGTGCGTCTATATGGTCAGAAAGAGTTGTACAGTCATTTTACCACAATTCAACTGCTGAGAGGAGTTTTTAAATGACTATTATAAAACCTTCTTGAGACAAAATCTCACTTGATATTTTGCCTATTCATTATTTAGTCATGTTTCAACTGAATGATTTCAGTTGAAGTCATTTATATTTTTAATAAATGTGATGAAATTGTCCACAAATAATGGAATCAAAGACAGAGGGCTTGAAGGATGTTACAAGCATTATTTCATTCAAACAAAAGAGAATCTAATAATCTGTCCTAAGACAGATTTTCATAACATGCAGGATGTTAACGATTACCTTCCAGAGGTGGGCAATCCTCATCCTCGCGGGCAGGCGTACTGCAACTCTGCAACTCCAACACACTTGAATCCAACAGCTGAATCATATCTAGAGTGCAGTCAAGTTTTCCAGAGTCCTATGACCTCAGGTCTGTTGAAGTACAGATACATCTAAAAGTTGCAGGAGACAGGCCCTTGAGGCCTTGAGTTCCCCAACCTTGTCCCAGACCAATGCATTTCTGACTACATCACTCTTCTACACAGTTAATCTTTACTTTTACAGTAACAACCACAAATCCTCAGTTCTTCCACTGAGGATATGCAAAAATGTAGCCTTGCAATAGGCTTCTGATTCTCATCTCCCTTCAAATGCTCCATCTGAGATTTCTCCCATTGAGGTTGATTTCTCTGGTGGAATTTGAACCTGGGAGTCGGCCAATGGAAGGAGAAGATGCGAACAGTGATGTTGGTTCTCTGTGCTGTTTTTGAATTGAAGTCTCCCTATATATGGTTGTATTTTAGCAATGGAAGTGAATGAAGTGAATGATGGCCTTCAGTCCATGCTCACCACATTTCGAAATATTGAGCCACTGCGATCAGAGCAAGACAAATGTTTCAAACATTTAATTACTGGAAAAGATTTTGTCACCCAACTTCAAACATGGTTGTGTGTAGCACAAGCAATTTTCTGTAAGTTTCATGGCGCTGAAACATTACATACATCACAGCTCAATGTTAACATTTGGGTAAAATTAGATCAGATCTTTTCAGACAAAGTCCACACCTTCACCAAGGAATCATTTCTCAATAGCTGAGGGTCTGAATGCCTCTGTTTAATCCTCATGCTGTCCTAGTTTGTGAGAGGCAGATGTCATGATCAGATGACAGGGAAACAACAGGTTATAGTTAAGTGGTATGTCCTACTGGTATTTCCTGAAATTACAGGTAATTCTTAATTGCTACAGCATTTTTTAACATATAGGAAAGTCTGTCATGTTATGAGTTTTTGACAAATAACAGCTTATGGTGAAAAACAAATTAAACCAGTGTCAACAAATAACCAAACATTGTAACTTCAGAAACTTTTTTATCATCTGACCAGATAATACTGACATTATTTTCTGTTACAAGGCATTAAGACATGACTCAGGGAAATTGTATTGCCATTAAAACAGATATAGGAAGTCCATGTCCTACAGACCCAGATCTCTGTCTTTTAGTTTGTAACAGGTTGTCCTTGCAGTCAAGGGTCTCAAACACAATTTCCAATTAAATCCAATTAAATCCTAAATCCTAAGACACCCAATCCCTGTTCTGGTCACTGCTGGGAATAGGTGACACATGTGGAATTTCTGTAAGCTGGTCTAAGTTGCCACATATTTTATGGATTTATGCAGCCCAATTACTTTTTGAGAACATTGAATAGGGAGCAGCTGATATACCTTGTGTTTAAATACTTCTTATTTTTCAACCTAAGAGAAAAGGCCAATTAAATACATCTACATAGACTTAGCATTGCCCAATAAACCATTTTTAGGTGGTTGGACAAGAGAAAACAACAAAGCATTAAAACACAGGTGCTACCAGTGGCATTAAAAGTATCCAAGCTGTTCTACCCATTTTCTTTCCCTTCCATCTTGCCTCTGCTCATTTCTTACACATTACATTCTCCTCCCTCCACTTCCTCATCCCTGTAAGCAGTGCAGTGACCTGAACGATACAGTGGTGATTACCTCTGCAGTTCGATGCTGAGGTCTCATTTCCGAAGCTCTATAAGCATTCCTGGAGGCACAGCTCGGCACTGATTGATGCGTTATAAAAGTCCGTCTTAACGTTTTCTGTGAAAACAAGCAGGGTCAGGATTTTCCATCTGCTTGGTTCCCCTGCATGTGTTCTACATTTGTATTGCTACAGTCAAGGTTAAGGCTTTTTAATCTGCAGGCAGTTGTCGAGTAGAGTGGTTTGAAATTTCACCATTACAGAATTTTGCTTTTCAAAAATATTGTTATATCTTTACTTTTCCTTACAAATGCTAACATGTCAGCCACAGGGGAAAACACAACCCCAACATGGGTTGGTGCAGTTTGGCACTCTACAGTCTGGCATATTCAGGAGAGTGTTTCCATCATGCATTAGACTCTCACTGGTCCAGCAGGGTTCAACACAAATGCCTAACATGCAGTCATGCTAGTGCAACAACAAACATGGCACACTAGCATGTAATATTCTAGGAGAGGTTAGTGCTACATTCACACTACTTCTTAATTAGATTGACATGTATTCAATTTGGATTAATTAATCCAAATGAATACTTTATGTGGCCACAAAGTTACTTAATCCAATCATGATGTATGTTTCGATACACCTGCTTTATTCTCAATAGAAGTGCTGACATTTCCAGAGTTATTGAAATTTCCTAAATTTATAAGCACACAGAAGACAATGTACCACTGACTGTGCTGAAAAATAGAAACAAACACAGAATGGACTCATGCCAGGGTCTGATGATAGTTGAGATGTTACTGCACTCCCTAATTAAACTACAGGCTAAGCAACACGTGTTATTGGTCATCCTGCAGCACAGAAGGCGAGACCACAGACAGGCTTTACTTCTTCAACATAGTGTCTACCCACTGAAGGCAGATGTATGTCACATTGACAGAAGGCAGTTTATATAAACCAGCCCTCTCATTTAGCATATTCTGATCGAGGCGTTTACATGATGCATTTTTAATTCGATCTGATTCCTAATCAGAATTGTGAGTCTGCTTATTGCCACGTATGACGCTATGGACCTGTTTGTCTTCCAAAGGCCCTGTGCACATGAAATACTTTCAGCAGATGTTGAAATCCATTTTATGCTGACAGATTGAGATGGTTACTATGTTTTCTTTTAGCTGTTATTTGAGATGTAGTAAAGGGTTTTGAGAGGCCAAAATAAAACCGAATCCAAAGTGAAACCTCTTATGCATTTCAATTGCAGCAACATTGATTGTCTTAATTTACACAACATAGTACAGCTAAAACCTTACATTTACCTTGCATCCTGTGTAATGCATTCTTCTGTCTTTGTTTATGCACTTTAGGATTTCCTGCTATCTGGTCCAAACTAGGACCAAGTCGGCCCAGTTTCTCATTCCTGCTGCAGCACAGAGCAGGCGTGTGGATATGTATGTCTCAGTGTGTGTTTGAACATATGTCACTGCCATGCTGCCACTTCCACGTAGTAAATTCTCCATCATGACTATCAGTATGATTAAATAGCGGTACCTGACCACATCCATCATGACACATAATCATAGAGAAGGTCACGCAGGTTCTGGGTGATATGGGAGGGAGCTAATGGTCTAGGCGCATTTAGTGTGAGTTCATTACTGTGTGTTCCAAGCTTTCATATCCTATTAAGACTTATTACACAAAAGTAAGACAGTGAGTGGGTGTATGAGAATGAGGTGAGTGACTGCATCCCATCATGTCCATTTAGAAGTTTACAACAAATCAACAGCTGAATTACTAGAAACTGAGATGAATTTTAGGTGTTTCAGCAGTGGTGTCCCCAGAGAGTGGTGTCACACTCTGAATGTTTACATTCATTTATTTTTTTGTGCAACAAAGTTCTTTTCAAAATTATTAGCCCCCTTGAGAACTGACCTTTCTCTATAGCCAAAGCACAAACAACTTTCACTTTGTAAAGCTAAGGTATGTCCTACACTTTACACACAGTATAAAATCCTCATTAAGCATTTGAGAAAGATTCATACCAAAAACAAAACAATTCAGTTTAAACTCAAGAAAAAGAATTGTTGATGCTCACAAAGCAGGAGTAGAATATACAAAGTTATCACACTGTTTAAGTGTCAAGAAGTGGAGTGAGAAGAATCATCAAAAAAATTTAGTCAGAGACCCACACTACAGAACGAGTCCGGCAGAGGTAGGAAGCTAAAGATTTCAAAAACTTTTGAAAAAACTAATGAGAGATGAGTCCACAGAGCCTAGAATAACAACCAAACACTGGTTAATGAAAGATCCATGTCATGAAGTGTGCTATCAAATCAGACAATCACTAGAACCCTGCATAGAAACGAACTGTGAGGATGTTGGCCAAGAAAAACTACACTTCTACAGAGGAGACACTTTGAAACCAGAAGTACTGAGGGTGAAGTGTGCTAAGGACAATCTGGAGAAAGGTTAATCATACTGGAATCATGTTCTTTGGTCAAATGAGAACAAAGTAGTGTTCTAGAGTTTGGAGAAAGAAGGAAGAGGTGTGTAACCTAAAGCACACTGTCCCCCACAGTTTCACTTGGTGGTGGAGATATGATGCTGGGGGATACTTCAGTGTGTCTGGAACTGGGAATCTGGTCAAGGTTGACAAAAGAAGGATATGTGAAAATTCAGAAAGAAAGCCTCAAAATCTACAGCTTGCCCCTGACTTCACCAAAACATGTGTGACCTTCTCTATGGATCGTCACTGTCTCCTAACATGACAATAACCCAAAACACGCCTTGATCCTGCTCAAGAGCTACCTGCAGAAAGCAACAGTGGACGATATTGACTGGCCTGCACAAAGTCCCGACTTGAATCTGTGGTATACACTGAACACCATCTCCATGGTAGAAGACCATCAAATCTGGAGGACACTGAAGAAGAAGAATGGACTGGGATTCCTCAGGAGAGGAAAAAAATAAAATCATTGATCATTTCAACAGTCCTTAGGTATTTAAAAAAAAATAATAATAATAATTAAATTTCATATGGGAAGAACGTGAGGGGCAGGCTAATAATTTCAGCCTCAATTGTATGTGACAAAAAAGCAAAATTAAATTGTAAAGATGCAATTCACAATTTTAAGATGGGATTTTACAATTTAACATAACTAACATTTATAATGACAATCTCCTTACTTTCAGACAGACTTAAACCGTTTTACCTTTTTGTTTTTTCTCTGATCCATTTAAACTGGGTCTACCTGCAGATGTGGCCTTGAACAAGAGCAACGCCTTGGCACTCCACTAAAAGGATTGTCAAAACGTCCCATCTGGACCATTTTAAGAACAACTGACCCTGCACTTGGAGGTCAACACTGCTCTCATGCATACTTTTAACAATCTCTGTGAAAAAGGAGGTTTTTTTTGTGCGTTTTCTTCTTAGACATGACTGCTTTATGACCTGCAGTGGCAGTCACAGTCTCCCTGCCAGTGTTTGTGCAAGGACAGACATGCTCCTCAGGGTGTGGGTCTTTGACAGCGATGCAGCATGAGCTCAGTATGCCCTTTACACAACAACTCATACTTTAAGAGCTCCAGGGCTGATTACAAAAACCTCAGCAGTAAACTAACACTCAGAGGGAATTAAAAAGGGCTGGGCAGATCTTTCTAATGAAATGTCTTTAGGGAGTAAGAAAGCAAAAAGTCTTTTTTTTTTTTTTTTTTGCTTATATTGAGTTAAATATTTCTAGAAACTCACAATGTCCATGGCAACCTTTGAGCAAAGAAATTCCAGCCAGGCCAGGTGATGGATTGTCTGTCTGTCTGGGGTCTACCCCGCCTCTCACTAACTGGCCATCAGGCACATCGAATCCATAAGTCTGACATCATATCAGAGCTGCAGCTTTCTGACAAGCTCAGTACCATAAGACAACTTTCAATTGTTAAACTAAAATCTATGGTAAGTTTTTAATTCTGCGGCTTTAACCACAAATTCATTTTCTTACAAATGTGCCAGAGTTTAAAGGAGGATAAACAAGCCTTCTGACAGAGTAAGATGTATTGCAAGGAAGCATTGTTACAACAGCAGCAAAAATCTACCAAACATTTTTTTTTCCTGTGGCAAGGTTGTGTTTCTGAAATAGTGGCAGCAATTTTTAACCACAGGGTGAAAATAAGTTTGATGGCGAATGAATTGGCCTTGTATGAAGCTGGCCAAGTGAGGCCAGCTTCAAACAAGCTGGCCTCATTAAGGTAGAATTAAAGTAGAGTTATAGTGCTTCAGACTGGTCTTGGTCTCAAGATCACTAGTGAAAGCAAGTCTCGTATGACATGTCTAAGACAATAGGGCCTTGTCTTAGACATGACCCTATTTGAACTTGGTTTTGTCTCATTCCTGGACATTGATGGATTCTGTATTCTAGACCAGTCGAGATCTCAACTATGGAAATGTCATGAAATTACCAAAATATTTTTTTTTAATTATCATCCTAAAATAATCATTCTTGCTTTCATTGGATTTAATACTAATTGATTCAAATCCACTCAAAACAAAACAATGTGTTTGTCTATAAAATCCAATTTGTTTGGGAAGTGTGAATCCAAACCGGAGTAAATAAGCGAGCTCTGATTGATCCGTCTACAAACCTCAGTCTCGGTGTGACTGAAGTGACCTCTGAAACGGTTAGAAGGCAGTGAGACCGTAACCAGGAAGCTAACCGCAGTGTAGGGGATTCTTGTCCAAATATTACTCTCTCCTCTGCGGACTTGCGAAAATGTTGTGTCAGTTGTCATGGCAACTCATCTGCTTGAAGATACAGAGAGTGAGGCAAAGCCGAATAAAGTTATTTTCCACCTGCATATCAGCTTATTTTTTCTTTGTTGTGGTGCTCTGTAGATTCTGTAATTTTTAAACCTTAAATAAATGACAAAAACTGAATTGCCTCGTTTGTCATCAAATAGGATGACATTTCATTTGTCTCATATGTATAAGGTATATGAGTCATGGTTTGTTACATTTTGAGAAACTAATTTTGACAGCAGCAATTATGTAATAAATTATTCACCAATGTAAAAGAGCTTTAGTCCTCACTTGCATCTTGAAAGAAACAAAGCTGTTTATAGATTTATATCAAGGGAGAATACATATTTTAGATACCAAAATATCACCAATTTCCTCCACTTTTACTGAAGCCACATTTATAGAAATCGTGTAAGAAATAAAGGTGCCAGGATAATTTTTGTGACAGATTCTTGTTCATCCCGCATCAGAACACTCTGATTTTAGGGACAGACTTATTGTAACAGCGCCTGAAGGAGCGTCGCTGGTGCTAGTGGCTAACAGGTGAAGTACAAACCAGTAATGTATATCAACGGAGAAATCCTACAACCACTAAAATCTGACACTGCTCCATTTCTCTTTACTTTTTGTGAAGAAGGAAGTTGCGCTGCTTGTCTTCAGAGCGTTTGTGTCGATTACCTTCAGTAGTTCTTTGTGCAGCGCCATCAAAGGTGACGGGGGAACAAGGTTTTCAGTAAGTTTGGGTCATTTGACACAGTGCAGTGTGAATGCAAACTACAGTTCTGAATATGTAACAAATGTTCTAATTCTGGTCCCCAGTCAAACTCAGCCTACAGGACTATCAGGTGTAAAAACACACTACAGAAATAATAGATTTTGGCTGCATAAATCATAAAGAATATATTTATAAAGCAAAATGCTGTAAATTCCACAACAATTTGCTCTCAAAGATGATAATGACTACATCAAACTTGATTTGATGTATGGATTTGCTATATGGAAGTGAGGTTAATAAAGATGGCTATGTAGGGTTAGGAGTCTGTCTTGGCTCTGTCTCGCCCTCCCTCGCTTTTCGTCTCCACCCTTAAAGGTCCTGGTCTTGTCTGAGTCATGCATTCTGGCCTCAGTCTTCATTATAATTCAGCAGTCACTCCATGCATTATAAGCAAAACATCAACAAATTACTTGCTCATCAAAACAAAATCTTTTTGGACCTTCCATATACCTTCTGATGCTGTGCTTCTGAGTCATATTTGCCATAATACAAGGGTTTGACACCAGACCAAACAATTCGGAAGCATATAGCAAGGATAGACAACTGACAAATGAAAGGTCACATAAGGATAAAAACACTGTCAAATAAAAGAGACAGCCTCTTCCCCCGCTCCTCTTTTGAATATAAACTCCCCAGTGATGCTGTGAATGAAATTCAGATTAGTCTCTACGCCTGACCTGGTAACTCCACAAGACACAAGAACATATTGTAGCTGTAAGATGTCAGGAGGGGAATACAGCAGATTGCAGATGTATAAAAAAGGAAAAAATGTACGAATATGAAGGGGAGAACAATGTTTTGCTACAGTGGAAATGAGGAAAGGGGAAAAAATCATGCCTGAAGTAAGAGAAATGGAGTCATGGAGAAGAATAGAGGGATGGGAAAGAAGCATATTAGGGGGGAGGTTAAGCAGACAGGAAAAGACATGAGGTAAATGGAAAGCTGGGAGTGTGGATGGAATTAAACACAGTTCAGGGTGACAGATGCCAGAAGGTAGTCATCCCCTCTGTTGACTCTGTTCTCTCCAGGGAGGAAATGTACTGTGTAGTATGTCACACATGCACAGAGGAATCGTGCATTACCATCTCTCTGCTGTACACATAATTTGATATAACCCAGAGCTACATTCCATCAACCTACAGAAAGTCTGAAGCATGGACTTCCATATGTCGTGAACATATTGTGCATGCTCACTTTTGCACTCACCAAACTGAAAATATGCAGACAGCACAGCCAGAATTATATAATTCAGATGAAAGAAGTGCCAACACTTAAACACATAAATTGGGACACATTTTATGAAATGAAAAGATTTGTTAGATTATGTGTTATTACTCTGAAAGAATTTTAGGGTGTTTTCACACCTCAGTCTAGGAGACTCGGTTCAATTGGGAACCAAAATTGCAATATTTTTGGTTGGTATACTTCGCTTTCACACGTTTCCCTCCTCACCTGTGGTGGCGCTGCACCAGGAACCACTGAGGGAAACGACATGAAAATGTCTGAAGAAGACACAGAGTTCAACTTCCTTCTTCAGTTAATGTAAATGAAAGTGGAGAAGCATCAGATTTTAGTGGTTGTATGATTTTTCCTACAGAAAAGTTTGGCAAAAGACCATGAGACATAAAGAGTGAGGCTGTTTTTGTGGTATTTGGCCAGAATGCTATACACTGTCGTCCACTTCGTGCTTCAGGGGAGGTCTCCAATCTGCTTGGCATTCACATAACACACCATAGTTCACTTGAACTAAACAGACATACTGCAGGTTTGTAGGCAGACCAGAGTTTGATTACCAATATACACTTCCACAAAAAAAAAAAAGGATTTTCTAAACAAACAAATTAGAGTTAGTTTAGAGTGGACTAAACAGGGTGGGCTAGCATTATAGCAAATGCAAAAAATTAATACGATTTTTGGCACTATAATACATACATCTACAAAAGTGCCTTTGGTGTACAAGGACACTTTTGTTCTTCACTTTATAAACTTTTTACCATCAGTACTGACAGCCCTCTGACCTAATGTCATTGGTTATTTGCTAATGTTGTGATGTGATATGATTGGATGGGATCTCTGCTCTGGCTGTTGTTTAAAATAATTGACATTCCCTCCACAGACTTAAAGCTTGACTTTCTGCCAAGCGTCTGTGCTCAGTGTTGCTACTGTCAAAAATAGACCTGTCATGAACAGAGTGAAGAGCTGCTACTGGGATGCATCTGGAGTGCTTCTGACACTGTGCAGCACATTTAATGGTATCACAGGTATCGTCTTGAATGGCAAAGATCAGCTCAGAGGTTGTGTCACAGTCAGAGTAAGAGTTATGCTGTCTGACTCAGAGATGCAACAGTCCTCACAAGATTATATTTAGAAACTTTCACAGAGCTTTCTTTTGCTAAGAATAAGGTGTTCAATACAGGCTCCTCCACATTGATCATAGTAGCCCCTCGTACTCACTTTTACTGTACACAACGCTGACATTATGTATGGCAACAAACGTGTGACAATATCAACATCACAGTGTCTCATGCAGGAGTAATCTAAACTAATTGCTCTGACAAGATGTCAAACGTCGAACAATTAGATGTGTTAAATGGGCCAGTAATGACTGCTGAACAAGTCGGCCATATGGATGAGGCCCACTGAGATCTAACTGTTGGCAAGGAGCCCAACAGTGTTGTATCAAAGAGAGACGAGATAGATGAGAGAGCAGGTGAATGAGGGTGGTGGAGAACTGCAGGAAGAGGCTGATTTTATCCATCTGGGCTGCCACAAAGAACAGCGTTATGAATAGAGATGTTTGGTGTGGCACCTATGTCAATCCATCCATCTCTACAAACAAAAAACATACCTGGAGTGTTGCTTTGATTCTTACATGCATGCTCATGGAATCCTTGAATCTCCTTTGGCAAACATTCTGAGGTGTGTGAACACTTGCTCTCACAGAGCACCATCTATTTATGCAAAGCACCACCTTGGAGGTTCAGTCTCAAGCTAAGCTTCTACACCACAGAACATTCCTCCCCTCTGCTTTTCCCACTCAGCTCCTCCAGACTAGCACCAGCAGCAAAAGGCAAAGTGTCTGAAAGAGGACAAGCTTAAAGAGAAGGAAGCCAGTTCCAATATCTCAAAGTCTACGTTCATGCAGGTCTTGATGTTCAATTCAGACTTTCTTGCCAAAATGTGCCCGATTAAAATCCAATCAGACTTTTCTGTGATTTTTCACGACCCCAGCTGAGCCGCATGTGCAGAAGAATATTGACTTCCACCATTACTTCTGCTACTTACAGAAATAATAATTAATGCCTCTGTCTACAAAACTATTTGCAATGGGAGCCAACAGTGTTGTCACAAGATTATAACAACACGAAAGAAGCTAATAAAAAGGGAGCAAAACAAATATCTGCGTTTTTTTATGGCGCATCGACTGCAACTTCTGTAGCGAAGCAAATTTAGATGTGTAGTCGGTTCTAAGAGTGTTGGGATTGCACTATGCTGCATTGTGTCATGATATGATATTATATTTTCAACCAGTTATGTTCATAAATATGAAGTACTTCAAGTAAGAGCCACTCAAAATATTTCGATGGTGAATTAGATTTTGTTATAGGATGAACTGGCACAACACTGACCAATTATTGCCAAAATAATACTGTGGGGTAAGATGGCAAATGTATGCACACTAAGTCTGGTTTCCTGTATAAGAACAACTGTTACTAAAGTTCTTTTTTAAATGTGGAAAAGGGCTGTTGCTTTTTGAACAGATATCTTGCCAAGGGTTATGACCTGTTTTACTCAAGTTTGCCACTAATAGTTTGCTGAATTTACTTAACTATTTAGACTTCCACTAAATAGTTAAGTAAAGCTGCTCTTTACTTAAACCTTCAAATTCCTTTGAAGAAATAAGAATAAGTCTAAGTTCTAAGCTCATATTTGCCCCGTCACATTGACTCATCAGACATTCTGTTGTCATATTCAGGGCATGATCGATGAAGGAAAGGTTAATAAAGCTGATGTTCTCAAACAAAACTTTGGCAGGTAGATTAAATCTACTTGAGGGTCACCTAAACAGTGCTTTGTTAGAAAGATGAGTCAAAGGAGGAATCACAGGTTTTGCTTTACATTGATTGTATTCTGTACAATATTAGGACTTTTATCTTCATCCGACAATATTTATAGCCTCAAAAAACAAACAAACAAACAACAAAAAAACTAGGAGTTCCATTGAATATTTAGGCCTTTCAAAACTTAAGGTTTACATTTGCTTTGAAAGAACACACACTCACGCACACACACCCGTTGAAGCATAATTCTAATTCTAAAAAACAGAACAAGCTAAAACTGACTGGCTGTGTATCTGCAGTCCATCTGGAAAACTGTCAAGAAGAGTAACTAATCATGCTGCTGTGCTCAACTGTAAGCAGGAAAGCTGAAAGGTATTGCTTTGAAAATCCTCTCATCCTCTTATGTACAAAATGAATTGCATCTCTACCAGCTTTCTGACATTGAATACAATTTTTTGTTGAACTATGGTCTACATCTAAATCTTCAGCTAAAGTTTCAACCATTTAAAAAACTGAATAGTTTAATTCAATAAAACACACAGATGGCATCATGCTGTGGAGATGCTTTCATTACCAGAGACTAGAAAGCTGTAAGAATGGCTGAGAGAGCTTTATAAATGTTCTAGAGTTATAAAATACACATGGCAATGTCCAATCGACTGAATGTCCAAACTACTAAATATTCCAGAGAGCACTGTTTAAGCCATAATCAGAAGTGGAAAAGACTAAATATTTTGTTAGTAAGCTAACTATTTAGCAAGTTATGTAGCAAAAGGCACATAATGTCATAAAGCGGTGTGTGGTGGTGGTGGTGAGGCAGACGCTATGAGACCCAGGTTGCAGTAAAATGATGGTTAATGATGAAAAATGTCCAAAAACAGTCCACAATCCAGGCAGCACCGCACAGCGGAAATCAGGGCTCAACACTGGTACCACTAGACTTACAAGGGACAGCACACAACTAAACTTGTGATGAAATGAGACGAGGACCCGACGAGGAACAAAGCACACAGGAGGGATTAAATACACAGAGGGTAATCAAGGAGACGAGACAAACCTGGGAGCAATAAAAGGGAAGACAAGAACACGAGGAAACTCAGGACACGGAAAACTCAAAATCAAACTCAGAAAAACATGGAACATGACAAATAAAGCTGTTAGCAGTTCAGCTAACTGAAATAAAATCAGAAGATATTAAGTCTTTCATTAGCCATACAAGTTGACAAAAATATTTACTTAACATACATTCCATTTTATTTTATTTTTTCAATTTCCTAGGGCTAGTATAAAGGCCCAGCTGGCCCAGACGGCCCACAGCTGAATATTACTACTTTTAGGTATTCAAATGTAGATATAAAAGAGTTTATTTCCACAATTAGAAAGGCTCCAAAGCCCTTCCCCATACCACATCAGTCCCTATCATCTGTCTCCGTCTCCATTCCATCCCATCCCATGTTCCATGTTGCCAAAATAAAACCAGTCCTTACCAGCACATTTTGCCCTCCAGCCGAAACCCTCCACCCACCTGGGACTACCAGGATCACCCATCAACACGGTCTGAAAGCCTGCAGACTCCCATCAATGAGGCTGTGAGAACTGCGGTCCTGTAGTCTGTTTGTAGATCAGCCCTTTCCTTTATCTCTGACCTCTCACTCATCTCAGATTATCACGCCTCGTATCCTAACAGTTCTGCCCAAAACAATGATACAGCTTGCTTTACTGGACCAGTCATTGCTGTTTACATGTCGTATTGTGTAAGAAAGATCAAATAAAACATGTAAACATCAATCTGACTTCATGAAAGCAATAAAATACAGATGTCACTTGATGGAGATACCTTTTGATCACTATGTGGATCTGATCTTTTGAATCATATTTTTAATCAGTAGCTAATATTCACAGACATTATGTAGAATTATGTTCCTGACCTTGATATGTGTCAGCTGTTCATGCTGAAAGCAGCCCAGTTTGTTTTTCATCAAACCTTCTGATGCTAGAGTGACTTTGGATGTCATTTTAGAGGACATCAGAATTCTTTGGCCTTATTTTGTCTTCTCTCTTTCCAGCCTCCACGTACACACGTTCACAATATCCGAAGATGCAGGGCCTCATGATGTGTCCCTCATATAGTCTCACCTCTCAGAGGACACAGACATTGTTAAACTCGGGCAGGAAATGAGTTCTGTGCCATAATGTATGACACACAGGCCTCTGTGATCGCCCTGCCCTTCAAAACTGATAGATACTAATATGTCACTGCATGAAAATGTGTCACGAAAACTGAAAAAGAAAGAAACTGCAAAACACAAAGAAAGAGAGGAAATAGAGCAAAAATGCCCCACAGATCTATCAATGTGCTAAAGAAAACCTGTGTTCCTTCACTGCTTCGGGTATACAGTGATAACCTCCTCTACAGTTAATATCAGGTGTTTGTCAAAGAATATCAGGTGTTTGTCCTGCACATGTAAGCAGAAACAAAATCAGTGCTCCTTTCTCTCCTATTATTTTTCTTCTTCTCAATTTTTTAGACTCCCAGCTTCCATCTAAGGGGAAAATGTGTTTTTTTGCTCTTATTTCTGTCTCTGAAGACACTTCAGGGGCCTAGGCGCTAGAACATTGTTCAGTGGAGCAAGGCTTTTTGTGCTGCAAATGAAAACCAAAATCCATTCTGCAGGCTGAATTATTAAAAAGCTACAAACCCATGGAATCCCAGTGTTCATAAGAGACAGCATGGGATGGAACAGTGTGGAGGGAAAAACGGCCTGGGAGCAAGGAAAAGAAGGTCAAAATCTTTGCAAAGGTGTAATAAATTTATATCTGAATTTTCATGACAATGCAAGGCGTTACAAATCAGTCAAGTTTCAGTTACACAGATGTCAAGAAATGACCCATTATGTTCATGAGAGAACGAGAACACCCTGTGCCAGCTGAAGCTGAGGAGGTTCTGGCATTAACCAGGCCGACTCATGGGTGTCTGCCTTCTGACATTTTGAATTCATATCCTACTAGCATCTATGGTAGGTCTGTCCCAGATGTTGGAACCATCTCTACTGACGCCTTTCCATGCAGAAACGTGGTAGGTCTACTTTGAGCACACCTCAGAAGTGCAAACTAATCATCTCATCTCCACAGATGAGGTTCTTTTCAATTCCTTAAGAGCAGAGTCTGGTCATTTAGATCTTGACCATAGAGCAGGTGAGGGCAGCAAAGCATGCATACTGATAAAGTGCTTTGGATTTTAGTCTCAGAATGTCCTCTCCCTGGTACACCACAGTAGGGGTCAAGATATTTTCAGATGATCCCCTCTGACCCCCTCACCACACATCCACCTACATCCACTCTGCTGATTTCAGGATCCTTACAGATGCATTACCATATTTCAAGGACAGATAATTATTTAATGAGGAACAGTGTGAATAGCTTATTGTGTAAGATATAAAAAAGAGTCAATAAAATATAATATAAAAATATAAATATCATTAGTCTGTCTTTCAGCAGCTTTTCCCTATAGCCAATAACATAATTAATCAAATCTCATCAGAAATAGCTGATAATGAAAATCCAAAAGACCAATGTTGCTCACATATTGCAGCTAAACAAAGACAGGATGCTTTGAGATGCCTATGAACTGCAAAGAGTTGATCATTTTTCAAGAGGAAAGAGGTGTCCTTCAGCTTTAATCCTTGACAGCTTTAGTCTTTGATTGTCTCTTATTGTTAAAAATCATTGCCATCAAATTTTCATGTAATCCAAACAAGTCCAATTTCTGTCCCTGCAGAGGTTTCAAACTGGTTACCATGGTATTTACCAGCTACACATACTACAGGTCATACAAAGTCTACACTCGAAACCAGAGCTTTGCATACATCGAATATAAAGACATTCATCTTTTTTTCCATCACTGTTTAAAGTTAAAACAGGCCAAAAACTAACTTGCACATGGTGACATTAGAAACATGCCATCTGTGCGTTAAACTGTAGACTTTGTTGCTCTGAGGCAGAAGCACCACAGTTGCACCCGTAACTTATAAACCAGTTGGGACCAGTCCAGCGCTGGCAGTGATGTGACCCCTGTATTGGTCTGCTGTGTTGGAAACAGAGCTGGAAGGAGGAGCTCCTAATTTACCGATGGGTCGATCTACGTTCCTAACCTCATCTGTGGTCATGAGATTTGTGAACAAGCTCGCAGATTCAGGCAATTGAAATGAGTTTTCTCGGCAGGATGTCTAGCTTCGCCCTTAGAGGCAGGGTGAGAAGTTTGGCCATCTTGGAGGAACTCAGAAGTGCTTCTCCATGTCGAGAGGAGCCAGTTGAGGTGGCTTGGGCATCTGCATAGCATGGACGCCTCCCTGGTGAGGCATTCAGGGCTCGTCCCACCAGGGGCAGACCCAAAAGATCAGGACATGCTAGAAGGACGATGATTCTCTGCTGCTCAGGAAATGCTTTGGGATACACCAGGTGGAGCTGGAACTCTGGGCTGCACACTAAGGCTGCTGCCCTCATGACCGGACCCCAGAAAATGAGAGAGATAATGGATGGATGGAGAGGCTTCAAATCACACATTAAATGAACATGTTGCCTTTAAAAAGAATGTCATTAAATCACTGCCTCCTTGTTCTTAGCTTGTTGAAAGGAATCAAGATTTTCTCTAATTAGTAAAGAAAATTTAGGCAAGACTTTCTGGAATTTTCCAGAGTTTTTTCTACATTGGCTGCTTCTCTTTGACTTATTTTATTGATTTTTGGAACTTGATCACAATGAACCAAAGGGTCTTTAAAGGTCACTTTGGACTGACCATTGCCTCATTTTTGAGGTAGAAAAGTATTTCAGATCTGAAATGAAATGTCTCATTTGTGCTGAAAGCTTTCATGTGAGCAGTGCAGAGTTGCTCTCATATCCCAACTGAGCCTTTTAGTGAGATTTGCATGTGCTACATGTGTTCCAATTAGGATTAGCCAATTCTTCTCACCAAGGACTACTCTGACCTCAATCTGCATCCACCATAGGTAACTCATGGCCCATTAAATGCTTCTTTATTTATTTCATTTTTTCAACCTTCTGTAGCTGGAAATCAAGACATTGTATCAATATCACTGTCAGGAAGATCTGATTAAAACTTTTACTGATTACGCAATTCAATTTCTTCCCTACAACCACTGCAACAAGTAATGTTCTGTAACACTTCCTCTTTTCATTGTTGTGAAAAAGAGAGTTGAATACCCAGAGAATAGTCAAACAGAGAAATTCATTGAGCAAAACAGTAAAATTTAATAAGTATAACAATATATGTGGTACATTAATTTCTCGATTCACTGCATTTCTGACATTTCATCAAAAAAGTACTAAAACTTAAAAAATTTACAATCATTTACCAGTCTATAAACAACAGCACTCACTGAAATCACATAAAGGATTGTTCCTGAAGAAAAAAGGATGTGTTTCTGCCATATCACTCCATAAACACTGTGTTGCTTCAGAAATAGTCCAACCACAACAGGGACAACACTAAAGAACACTTAAGGTTGCTGCTTTTCTCTACAGCACAGTAGGGATATAACAAAGCTGCACAAGTCAATAAAAAGCCCAAGAATAGCAAGAGTAAATCTCAGAGAGGTAAACAGTCCCTTAATAGATTTTTTTTTTATTTATTGTTGGTTGATTTTGAGATATATTTGGAAACATAACACATTAAACCTTTGTGTTTTTCATGAGTTTAATTAAACATTAAGGGCTTACAGTAGAAAGGATGTGCAAGTATTCCCACCACCCTTGAACAAATATGTTAGTCTGGAGATTATTAAACAAAGAAGTGTGAATAATAATTTTATATACACACTGTCGAACTTGCAGATAATCATAAAGAGATCATTGGTGAGGGGTCAGCCACCGAGAAAGAATAATGAACACCAGAAGTGTGACAGATACTGGAGATGAGATAGTGGAGTAAAAGACTAACTTCAACTCAGATTGAAATATGAACCGCAACAGTTCATAAAATATAATGGGCAATGAGCCTCTTCTAATGTTACTCCTTTAGGTATGTCTTGAAATTGAGATATTTATAGGAGAAAAAGGCGACCCCCTCTCAAAAAGCTTCTAACTGCAAATTTAAATCGTTTAAACACAGAATTCATTCATACGCAGGATGGAAACTGTCTAAGCACTACTGCAGAAGCTAATAAAGAAGTCTTCCTTATCGCCACTCTTGGGGTCCAGCCTATCACCTCCAAGGAAAATGAATAATGCTCCTGGATTGGTTGGTCTGGAGCGAAAGCAGCCAACTGAATGGTATGTCTCAAACTTGGCAGGCATGCATACTCATTTCTCACTAACTATGTTTTCCCTCTAATTGTTGTGTGAACTTTGAATGATTTTTTTAAATGTCAAATTAAAGAAGAAAAAGAAAGTGCAAAGTTGGTGTGTTTCCATCAACTGGATTGGAGTGAACCAACCAGAAAAGTATGATTTGGTTAGATATAGATGTTGTGCATAGCTTTTGTAAACAGGAAGTAGTGGTTACAGACTAGCATGGAGCACATCTCAGAAAGAGAGGTGGTTAGGAAACTTGTCATTGGACAAGTTTTAGTTCTGTCTTGTGAAACTGGTACAGGAGATGTTACCTGCTGCCTGGAGACATAACGGAAGAAATACAAATGCCAACAGTGGGAACAGATGATTGTTACATAAATGTTCGCTATTTCAGAAGAAGGCAAATGTGTTTCCAACTCTCCTTTGACACATTAACTTTTCCAGAAAAATCAAAAAGCACCTCCTATGAGTGCAAAAAAAAAAAAAAAAAAAAACATTTACGAAATTGAGGCATTTCTGAAATCTACCATTTCCATCAATTGTTGCACTTCAAAATATGCATAAGAATATTGGAAACCTGGTTTCTCTCTTTAAAAGTTTGGTGTTATTATGTTGTAAGAAGTATCTAAACCTGAATAATATTTCATTCTGATCTGTTGAGAAACTGGGTAATTCCTTTTCCATACTACCAGAAAACGCTACTCTTTTTTTCCACTAAAAAGAGCTTTAGGAAAAAAAAAAAAAAACATTAGATCTACCCTGATTATCCTCTCTCCTTCGACTTTAAATTGTTCTTGTCACCCTACCTGCCTCTCGCCCCCACTGCACCATTCTCCTCAATGTGGGAAAATCGTGATGAAAAAGCTCCCTTTGTTGCTGTGCTGTCCCACTTGGTAACAAAGCGCTGGTTTGAATGGGCTGACAGCTCGTGAAAATTTCATCAGCATGAGAAATGCCTGTTTTCCCCTCAACTGTCTGTTTACTGCTATCAATAATTTGTGAACACCAAACAGCAGATGTCTTCGCCCATAACGGAGGATCTGTGTGTGTCTGCGTGACGGATTTGGTTTACATGCGTGTGTTTGAGTGTCGCTCCGTGGGCTTGTGCACTTTGTGTTTGTGTGCTGAAAGAACAGCTGTTCTCTACTGCTTAAAGCAGACAAGCAGAGACTTTGAATACTGGAACTGTTTGTGAATTCATCAAATAGAATGAAGACAAGGCAGAAAGAGCACAAACTAAGAAAACTTCTTTAGGATCTACATGTTTATAATGGTACAATCATAACATTAGTAGGTACGCCTAGGTTATCAGTCATGAACATTTACTGGCTCTAAGGTACTTTGATGGAATCTAAAAGGTGAAGTACAACTTGTCATACCCCTGGCTGTTTGGCCTCTTTGTTTTTATTGGTTTTCTTGTGTTGATTTATTTTTCATCATCCCGGTGTATTCCCTCAGTTAGTTCAAGTATTTGAGTTTTGGATTTGTTTGCTTTTGAATGATCTAGTTCATTCATTTCACTAAGCTAGATTCTTATTTTAGGTGTTGGAATTATTTTGTGATAATTTCTGTTTAGGTTTCAGTCTATTTACATTTTTGTTTCAGTCAGTCTGCCATTCACTCCCCAGCTAATAGGTTTGTACACCCTCACTCGCTCCCTTCCCAGCTGCATCCATCATTGATGTCTCAGTAGTTCCTTCATCATCTCCACTGTTTCTTCTGTATATCTACTTCCTGGTCTCACCACTCACCACTGGTGCTTTCCATTTTCTCCCTTTCTCATGTTCTGTGTTTCCAGGTTTTGTAAGTGTTTATGTATTTATTTCATTAAATCATGGCTTATCAGACCATCCTGTTCCCCTGTCCAATTCCAATCCCTGGACCTCAAATGACTGTACATTCCTCCCACAGTCCAAAACTTGACTGACTGGTTAATTGATCTTTCAAATCATCCTAGGTGTGTGTGTGTGCGTGCCTGGTTGGATGGATGGAGGGATGGATGGATGGATGGATGGATGGATGGATGGATGGATGGATGGATGGATGGATGGATGGATGGATGGATGGATGGATGGATGGATGGATGGATGGATGGATGGATGGATGGATGGATGGATGGATGGATGGATGGATGGATGAAAATTAGATTTAATGTCACTTTTAACAATACAGAGACACTCCTGATTTTCATTTCATCTGATTTTGATACAAATAAATGAACAATAGAAGTGGAACGAGTGGCCTGAGGACCAATTTGGAGATAAATGTATAGAATAACTTAAAGGAGAGAGCCTGGAAGTCCTGAATGAAAACCTGTTTTTTTTTATTATTGTTAATGGCTAATTATTCAAGGAAAAAATTAACTCATGATTCAGCATCACAGTTGGTGGATGTAAGGAAAAGAAAAGAAACAGTCGTCACACACTAAATACGAGTATGAATATGATTATCTGACAGTTTGAATAATTTTTATCAGTCAATATCCAAAACTTCAGCCCAGGTCTAGAACTTTATTCCACTCAAAGTTTATAAAACATCCAAGTAAATTAGTGCTTTACAATTCTTCTGGAAGAGTTAATTTAGGAAAAACTAAATTGCCAAATATCCTAAAATATTAAATGAAAATTTAATATTTTGTATTTGTATTTGTGCATCAATACATTAACAGAAATGTATCCATCACTTTGCATAACACACAAGTCCTCCTTACATCACCCAACCCTTTGTCTAACTTTTCACTTTTGGTCATTTTGTATCCAAACACTTTTGGGGGAAAGTCAAGGAGCAGCTTGCTTCTCAGCATAGGACTTTACTCTTTTCACACAATCATTCAGTTCTTACTGTTATATTATCAACTCAATGTCTAGTGTTATGAAATGAGGTTATTCAGACTGACAACAACACTGAGAATCTTTGTTTTATCGGGACTGATAATTCTCTGTAATTCAGTCATTTTTGGCTTGTGATTACTTTTTTTTCTTTTGAAATAACATACAAATAAAATACAGATAAAACTTTTTTTTTCTTACATAACTCAAAAATAAAAACAACAGAAGGAGCCGCAACCATTATATAGGAGAGTAGCATTCAATTTACTTTTAGTAGGTGGTAAAACAGCATGTTTAGGTGTACTCGTTTTTTTTGTCCAAAAAAAAAATAACGCTAGTCCTGAACCCAACAGCTCCACAACACTGCCTGTGTCCAGCATTCATCTTCTTAGAAAGACATCAGTTTAAAGCCCTTCTTGCATCATCCTGCAGAAGAAGAGAGCTGCCTGCAGTGAGACTTCCTGCTCTATGACTCCCACACAGAGGTCCAGGTGCTGATTACACACCATGTGGCCAGCTGTGGGCAACACAAATGAGTTTACACTGCACTCGTCTCATGCTTGTGGCCAGCCATTTGCACCCGCACACTCTCACACACACGCACACACTCCTGCACACAATTGAACCTGCTCAGGGTAAAATAAAGCTCATGCACTGACACACAATGGGAGCCCAGCGTATCAAAACATTTACTGCTGAGTCCATCGACAGGATAATACATTATATGTCAGAGGTCCTGAACTCAGCAGCGGTGCAAAGAGAAGATGAAAGAACACCAAGAATGAGCAAAGGGAATGAAATAGAACTAAAAAGTAAAACCACAATGTGCTTTGTCAAAAATAACCACAGACTGTTTCAAATCCACTGTCAAGACTACTGGGAAAAAAGACTATCATATTTGTCATATTGGTTTGAGGCATTTTAAGATAACCCTATATTAGATGAAGAAAACCTAGGTATATACAAAATAACTTATTTATTTGATGATGGGAAAAAAAATTAATCTTTCAATGGTAAAAATATGTTTCACATGGTTCTTATTAGAAAGGTTTGAGAAACCCATCATTAGACTATAAAAATGTGAAATAACCGCATTTTATTGGTGCTCCATCACTGCTAACTCACTGTTACAAAACATCTGACTCAAGCTATTTGTCAAGCTAAGTAAAGGCAGGAAGGAAATCCCTGGGGAGTTGTGCATTTGACATTATTTTAGAGAAACTGAAATTGAATGTGGCATTTCAATGGAAGGCAAGAACTTTGATAGAGCTGAAGGGCAAGACAGGGTGAAGAGCGAAAGAAAATGCCAAAATAAAAAACAAGAATCTGGCTTTCCCGCCAGGCAGATTGTTGAGGGATTCATCCTTAACGAGATGAGAACCCCTCTTTAAGTGATGGCGCAGAAAGAAGCAACTTCAGGCTATTAATTGCTGTAAATAAACAGCAGCTCAGCTCAGTTTTGTGACAGCTTTTCTACCATCCACTTCCTGCAGCAGCAGGTGGTTCTTGTCTCCAGAATAATGAGAAACAAATTAATCTGTACTTGTCAACTATTCAACTAATTCAACAGCACTTATTTAAAACATTATCATTGTGAGAGGTCGTTTTAGGAAGGTGTGCTCTGTGAAAGATGCATACATATATGTCTGCCTTTAACAGACAGGCAGACAATGCTAATCTAAAGGCAGTTTCATATTCACATCAAAGTGAAAAGTTACAATTACTATCCAGGGTTGTAACTGGACAGTGCAACCCTGGACAGTACATTTTTGGATATCAGGGTATCCAAAAATGGATACCCTGATAGCCAGACAAGTTGTTATGTTGACAACTTGTTTGGCTGTCAAGGTGTCAACATAACAGACCAAATCTGAAGTGACATATAAAAGAAAAAGGGACACAGTGTTTGCCACTAATTTCTAAGACTATGATAACCAGATAACAAGGCCAGAAAAAGTTTTCATTAAAAAAAAGAAAAAAATAGCTGAGGTGAGGGAAGTAAGTCAGTCTTGCAAGTTTGATGTTGACAACCCTAAAATGTAAACGTGATGGAAAGCTGTGTGTTGTGGTTCAGTAAACAACAACAAAAAGGAATCCACACAGATCAGGAGTTTAAATTAGCTAATCAACCGCCACTGAGTCGACCACAGCGATCATTTATTAATAATCACAAAATAAACATCAAGCCTGAAAACATTAAACTGTAATGGATTGAATGTTCTGATCTTTGTGAAGGAAATGTTTGTGTTATTTGGTGTAGATGATACATTAGTGGCTTTGTTGTCCATAAGTTGTTATGACAATAAATGTGTGCTGCATAGTGAACAACAAGAAAAAAAGAAGGATATGAGTAGGTCTTCGGTGTTCTTTAACGGTTTTTCTGCATTATTGTTCCCTTTGCTGAACTGTGCAGTGCAGAATAATCTCTCCAGCGATTTGCACATGCACAAAATTTCCAGATATAAATAACAGCGTGCAACATATCTACAAGTAAGTCCACGTCTTTCGACAGAAACTTTCCTCTATGGATAACGTTGATTTTCCTCCAGACGTTTTTAGCCATTTGGCATCCTTTGTAGGTATGTGGTGAAGATTCATATAAATGTACTCAATTCCTCAATGCTCCTCAAAAGTATTCATGTCACATATGGATACAAAAGCTGAATGGTGGAAACAGAGTAGTGGAAGCGAAATATAAACATTGCAGACTGAGCTCATTTCCCTATTAAAAGCAGTGACTAACTCCAGACCAATCACGTAACATGTCACACAGAGCTGTGTGAGAAATAGTTCAACCTGGGTCTGCTGTTGAAAAGGGGAGGAGGGCCCCTCACAATTTTCTCCATGCATCAGTGAGAGCTGATTTTCACGCTTCGGATGAATGGATAAGCTCAGAACCTGTGTGTCTGTTCATGTGGGTGAATTATTGTCCTTGTGGAGGAACACTGGTTTAATTTTCCAGTTGCAACTTCATGACCAGTAATTCATTGTATGAGTACATTTTCCACAAAATTATGGTATTGTAAAATACATTTTTGGGATTGTATATTGATATTCTTTGAAAACATATGAGTTTTCCAGTTGTTGCACAACCAGCTGTGTTTGTGCTTTAATGTGTCACAGGCAAAGTGTTTGACTTCCACAAAAATGTCTTCTACATGTGCCATAAAACCTGAGAGGTGATATGAATAGTGGCTCATCAACATAGCTG
Organism: Poeciliopsis prolifica; assembly: GCF_027474105.1. NCBI lineage: Eukaryota > Metazoa > Chordata > Actinopteri > Cyprinodontiformes > Poeciliidae > Poeciliopsis > Poeciliopsis prolifica. The sequence continues at coordinate 728,240 of NW_026562435.1, read as the reverse complement.
CTACAGCTCCAGGCATGATTTAGCTAACCACATGACCAATAACGGTTTGGTTCTCCGGAGTCATGTCAACACATGTCTAACTATTTTCAAGCAAACAGCATTAAATAGTGGCTGGAACAAATCAAACATAAAGCCTTACTAACATAAATAGAGCAATCACAACCGCAACAATAAATATGACAACCAGGCTGAAGTGTGTACATTTGTTTACACACACACGCGCATATAGACGTACCATTTAAACCCCTGTGAGGACCGCCATTATCATCAATAATCTTATTTATGGCACTCCTTCTCAGCAGTGGGAGAAAGATAGTGAAGCTGCTTTCATAAAGTCTATAATGGGTCCCTAATGGATTTGTCAAATTGACTAGGGAGGAGATGAGCTGCTTGGAGGGAGGGAAATGGGTCCAAAGCGGTCTTTAATGAGTGTATGTGTGAGAACACACATGTGTGTTTCTTCTGTTTAACACAACCTACATATCCGGCATGTGAAACTTGTACAGGCCTCGCAAATGTAATGATGCCACCATGAACCATTGTACATTCTTCAGTTAGCAAAGTCCAACATCAACATTGTTTTGGATTCAATTGGACAGAATTGTGAAAGTGATTAATTGTGAAAGTGCATTCATCATTATAGATAAAAATCATTTGGTGTGTGTCTCTGCCAGTGTCGTCCATTCAAATGACTGAATGAAAAATATGGAGCTAAATTAGCTGTAAAATTTGTTCAAAAGAAAAAAAAAGAAATAGAAAAAGATTTGAAATAGGAAAAAAGTGTGCACACCTACTTTTCAGACTGAATATTTTTTGTTTTTTTTCTTATTACTTGGGGCCACAAAGTACATATTTGTACTAACAGTGTATCGCCGCTTATATACAGTGAACCCTCGCTATGACACGGTTCACCTTTCACAGCTACGCTGCTTTGTGAAAATTTTTTTATGCAGTTTTTTTTCACGGTGCATTGTGTTCTGTGCGTTTCTTCTCTACCTGTGTGCCAAAAATGTTATGGTATTTAAATATACGTCTACAGCTTGGCAAATTTTGGCAAATATTTTTGCCCAGAAGAAAAAAGAGCGACAACTACCACCGATAACTACAACCTTCTCTCGAAAAAAATCCCACCTGCACCACAGGCTTCAGAAGAAAAAGACAATAGAGAGCGAAGTCAGGCTGCAGGGTTACAGTCAGAGCACAGTGAAATTTGCAAAAATAACTAATATTGTAGTTATTTGTAAGATAGTGTTCTCTTTGTTAAAAAAAATGCTTGGGTCTGAGAACTGTTTTTGTTGTTTGGATTCAATGCAGAGTATTTAATTATGCTTTATGATAATTGTAAAAAATTACTTCATGGATTTTGCCTGTCACTGGTTCTTTTCGGAACGCAACCCCCTCGAAAAACCAGGGTTCACTGCACAGCTAAGTCCTTGTAACAGTTCCTTTGCTAGCTTTAACTTAGCTTCTTTTGTGAAAATTTTTTAAATAATGGGTAATTTTTCTTCCATGTCCCAATTATACTCTGCTTTATACTGATGTATTAATAGAGCTCAGTAAATACAGTTAAATGCTACAATGTGAATATACTGAACAGTAAGGATTTCCTAGGTTTCTTCAGTTTCTTCCTTAACACTAGCACGCTTAGCCATATAAAAGATTAAATTATCCGGTATTGTTGAAGTCTTAATAATTCATGAGAAGTTGGAGATATTAGTGATGAAAGTGCTTCACATCCTCACAGTGTGCTCAGTGTCAGGACAAGCTCTCATACATGACTCTGGGCTGTCACACAGACTGTTGTTCAAGTTTGCAGACTCAGCTTCGTCTCCTTTTGAAGTGTAATTACACTCTTCATCTGAGGCACCTAACACACACCAGGGATCATGTCAAAAGCATTCAGATACTTGAAGGCAACATTGTTTCCTCTACAGAAAAGAACACATTGACATTTTCTGACAATCTAACCTGAAAAGCGTTCCTGGAAATGTTCTGATCACTTCACTTCAAGAGCTTCTTGTTGAAATAATAGAAGAGACCCAATGAATTTAATCTTTGTTCTTTATAGCCAAGTCTTCAAGAGTAGATGCTTAGACTCACAAAACTGACTCAATGCAATAATTAAACAGCATTAAGAAAACATTTCTCCGCATTACAGTTTTAGAGGTCTTAAGAAACTGTTATTTATGTCCCTTTATAAACTTTTTCTCTGTTTGCGGTCCAGTATATCCATATTTGTGCATAGTCTTAAGACTGAAACCAACATTTTCAGCATTTTACACGTGCAAATATCCTATTACTCAGAGAAGTACCAGGACAGTAAAGTACTTCTACCTGGTAAAGTCCAAGTCAACTCAATTCTGCTTGTTTTTATTACGCTTCCCGTTCTGACCTTGTATCAAAAACGCAATGAAGTGTGGCTATGTTAAAAACTTAACTCCAACATTAGATTTTCGTGGTACACCAGAGTTGCAGCTAATGCATAATATATGTTGGTACCAGGTTTTTGTGGCGCACAATATACATCTAAACCATCTCTCACCATTAAGTTGTCATCATTTTGCTTTATCCAAAACCACATCAGCAGACATCCAAAAAGTCAATAACATTTTGTCAATCTGTACCTGTGCATGTTATTCATTGAAAGAATATTGGTTTCTCAAGGATGAAAATAGCACAACAGTGTCAAATTCAAACAGCACCTCTGTCTAAAACTAATGTTATTTCATACGTTTTTAATATTTTAAAGTATTTTGCTAATCTTCATGTCCACCTACAAAGATGTCAATTGCAGGTATAAGTTGGCTTGTTCCTTTCAAATAAATTTTTCTCAAATCATTTTAGAAAATCAAAAAAAAATTAAATCTGGAGTACAAGAACTCTACATTTAAAAACTGAAGACACCAGAAAATGTAAAAATGTAAACTAAAATTAGATTTTGCTGCTACTTTTCTACAAAATTCTTTGGCACGAAACATTTTTTGTATGACACACAAAAAAAGAAAAGTGGTACGATACTGATATATTCCTCTTTCTAGGAGAATACATTATAACATGTATGTAACAGTGTAAGTAGAACAGACGCTGGTCCACAAAGCAGATTTAAAATTGGTGAATAGTTATTGCCGTGGCCATATTTGTCCACCAATCCCTTGATATGCGTGAGGATGGCTATGATATCTGCTCTGCGGCTGCCGTGTCCCACTCCAATGAACTTTGCCAATGAAGCACTTTAAAGCCAGGCAGGATTTGAACAAAAGTGCCTCTATCAGATATGACAAGTGTCCTATCAGTGCACCACAGCAGTTCAGGAAGCCGCTTCGGCACCATGCTCAGTCAGCAGAACCATGTCAGTTCACTGCACAAACATAACAAAGCCATGGCTACAGTGACAGTCTGCAACAGCACAAGCCAAACATGTCACCCAATCCCTCCAGCTTCTGTCTCCGTCGGCCTTGGCAGCCGTCCACAAGAGACTGGAGATAATTAGTAGCGCTTATTAGCCCAGCAGCCGAGCGGTGTTTGCAGACTGATGCTGTGGTCATAACCAGAGGGGCTCTTACGGAGGAACCATGTTAAACCTCTCGTTCTATTGGATCATTCATGTTTTTAAATCAGGAAATTCCAAACTCAAAATTATGCTCATCATTTAAAAGTCACAAGAAAAAATATCTAATCATAAATTTCTACTGGAACATTAAACATTATATTTTGTCATAGTTTCATGTTTTCATTTGGAAAACCGACATTATCTCTCTGCTTCTCTGATTGTTTTGTAGGTTTCATTCATTTCTTCTCTAAAACTGTTCAGTTAAATGTCAGAATCCTTCCTATATTCTCAGATTTCTTTGATAATCAGTCCCAACTGATAGCAGCTGACGGCTCAGATTGGAACCTTGCAGTAGGTTTTTCTCCACTATGCTGATTGAGAATGCAGCATTCTGCTTTCTTTTGCTCTTAATATTAATGGTCTTTACCAAACTTTTCTTTTCATTTTATCTCTAGTTTGAACCAAAAGAGAAGAACATTTTGAATTGTTTCAGGCTTTAGATAAACATGTCAGGAGTCTTGAGATTTATGCTGTTATTGTTAAAAAAATACTGCAGTGTTATATATTTTATTCAAAATACTGTCACTTTATCGTGAGTTATATGCAGAACCACAATCACAAAGTTGCTTCCTGGAGGCATGGCCTGTGTTAAGGTTTGAAGTTCTGTCTCCGTCAGGAAAATGTTGGTGGCAGTGTGGGAAACGTTGAACACATACTGCAATGCTGTGCAAATTTGTTACAATCAGTTTTTCCAGGGACACTGGTGTGTTTTGTTGACATAAGCAGGCTTCATCAGTGAATGTTTGGTTTTGAAAACCAATCACACACAAAGAATATCAATGAAGTTTTAAAAAAGCTTTCAGTTCCTGTGGTCCCTGAATGCAACAGTGTTTTCCAGCTCATACCCACACACGCACATCTATCACTCATTGGCCCACGCTAAAACAGGGCCAAACGTTTCCTAAAAAAATGAATAAATACATAAATAAACAAATACATTTGAATCTGAAAACAATTTTTTTTCAGTTGCAAATATTTTTTTCAGTTGCAAATATTTTCTGTTTTCAGTTTCAAAATAATTTGTCAGTTTTTTATTTATTTATTTATTTAGCAAACTTTATGATTCCAATTTAGCTCCATACATAAATGCATACTTTCCAAAAAAAGGGATTCCAAAACATCTGCTTCCTTAACTGCAACATTCATAAGTATCCTTGCTTTTCCCAGTGCTGAGCACGGATCACTCTGGAGTCAGAAACATATTCTGGCCACAGCTCAATTTGTCCGTTAACTAAAGGTCATGTCGAGTGTGTTTTACCAACCAGTCGGTACTTCAGAGTTCATTTGCTGCCTCTTACCTCTACCCTGCAGCTCACACTGACTCAGCGTTTTAAAAGCAGGCGGAGAAAATCAGCATGGATGGTGAGTGGTGGTTCTACCCTACTGACAATTTACCATGAAGCAAAAATGCATGTTTGCAACTTTTTTTAAGAACTAGAAATACTCTAACTGTATCACATAGTTCCAAGTGTTTAAAATAAGCATCTGTATCAGATGTTCTTCATGAGCTGGATGAAAATTTACAATTTATGTCATTTTGAGGTGGTAAAAATCAAACATGTCTGAGATAATATGTAAACATCACACTGCCTGGCCCTCAACAACAGCAACATTAGCTTAGAAGGCTGTTTAGAGAAAACTGCTGACCATTCCAACTCTTAGAGAGCTACAGACAAAACTCTACAAGTCATGCAAATGACGATTTTCATAGTTCAGATCAAAATATGTTTATCAGTGGGACAAGAATCCATCTCCATTCTGAGTAGAGTGGTTGGACATTCCCATCATGTACATAATTGTTTGACCAAATGAAAGTGGTGTCTTCAAGCATCTGGGAAAGGTTTCCAGGAATCAGGATGAACCAGAGCAGCAGATCCATGATTCTCTTCCTGACTGGACAGATTTCTGCTGACTTTGTCATCATGTCAAACCAGAAAACAAAGTTTCTTCTTCAAACAAGTATATGAGCATTACTGCCACCAAATGGCAAAGATGGTGTACCACATGACAGGAAATAAACACATAAAAAACAACAACAAAACAAACAAACAAACAAAAAAAAAACAGTCAAAGCTCCTTATTAATATCAATGAATAAATAGTTTCTGCCTTGCCTGCACACTAAACTCATCTTATTCCCACTTGATTCCTGTCAAGACAATGTTTGCTGACTTAACAATTATTTTCATTTTACCATTTTTGGATTTGACATCAGAAGTAACATTAATGACTCCAGCATTAAGGGTAACGAGTCCTTTTTGTCTCCTACCATGATGTGGACTTCTGGACTTCATCTTCAGCTGATACTTGATTTTTTTGTTCCTTCCAAGTTTCTAAAATTTTCTGATTTCTCGCCTTACTACTTCTGGATAAGAAACTTTCTCCTTTATTTTTGTCTCCTCTAATCTTTCTTTATAACTTCATAGGCAATTTTATAACTTTATAGGCAACACTGTGATGTTGTGATGTCCTCCACATTCACCACCACGTCTTGCACACCTTCTTATTCCTTTGGAATATTTTGCCAAATGCAAATATTTTATTTTTTTCTCCTAAATTCATATATTTACACTTAATGGTTATTTTGTAAGCGTGTGAATCAGAAGTCAAATTCTTTGTTTGCAAACAATCTGGCCAACAAAGCTGATTCTGATGAAACTCCCTGATTGTTTGCAGCTCTCTGGATCTCCCTTACATTGAAGAAGCCATGATTAATAATTAATGGTTTTCCCCAAAATTATTCTCTTTATTGTTTTTTTTGTTTTGTTGTTGTTTTACATCTGTAGTTAGAATACATCACCACTTGCAAACTCTTTTGAAACCAGTAAAAGCCAGTAAGTTTTGTTAGTTGATGGAATAATATGATCATGAACTTTATTTAAAAAGGGACAATACACTGTTCCAACATAAATGTCACCATTTGATGAACTGAACCATTTTATAACAAAAACTAATTTTCATCTGCAGTCCCTTGACGGGCTACAAAAATGGATATACAATTCACTGATAAAATAGACTAAATGTAACACTATAAGTTGCTTTCACACATTCTTAGTCATTTAATCACTACCTCACATGCACAGGAATACAGTTAATGTCTACATACCTGAGCAGTTTTAAACAATATATATTTATTTTAAAATTAGATTTGAAAACTCTCAGCAGAGAGCTGCTGCTCCTCACATTATCAGTGTGTTCCTCTGAGTAGTAGCCATAGTAACAGAAAAGGCTGCTTGTCCAGTAAGAGGACAGCAAAATGGGAGGGTACAATCTCTCACGGATGATATTCTCATAGATCGTCTGCCTCTAAGCGGCAAGAATTATGAATGACATAAAATACATTTTTCTCTGATTTGGCAGGATTACTTATGTTTGTCTTCTGGACAAACAGTAGGTTATGTTTGTTCATTTGTATAAATATGTATGTATGTATTCTTTATTTAACCAGAAAACATAACTCTGAGATTAAAAATCTAAAACATAAAACTTGTGAACAACTCGTAAGGAGCCATGAGGCTCTCCCGCTAAAGCAGGAAGAGGGAGGAGCAAGACCCAGTAGCTTTGACACCGAGTTCTAGCAGATAAAAAGTTCTACCTCTACTATGTGCAAGTTTTTATAAAATGTTCAGAAAAAAATATTTATCGTCTCAAATCAAATACGACTGAAGGTTCTGTTTTTCAGGTCTTTATTTTCAGAAAGATTTAAAGGAAGTTGTTTTCTTAAAAAAAAGAACTTCACTTCAATATTATCATCTATGAAGACAAAGAAACAAAATTCACAGAGCTAGAAACACACACCAATACACACAACCTGGGTATCAGCTTGCCTTTGTGCAGAGAGGAGTGGTGAGAGACATTCTTATCAATACTTGATGATAATATAGAAGATGGGACATTTTTCCTCCCACAGTGCAAGTAGATAAAGTGCTGGACTCTGTAAGATACGGAGCCAGAGAGCAGCCGCCTGCCCTCCTTCTCTAACTGACACCCACCTTTTCTTTCTCCCTTTTCCCCTTTGTTGTTTGAAAGACACATCAGATTGTGTTGCAGAGGAGAATGCTACCAGAAGACAGGCGATACCATGTCTGCTTTCAGGTAAAGAATGTCAGATAATATTAAAAAAACGAGACGGAGGGAGGGGGCAACAGAGTAAAAAGTGTCTGCCATGTCTGACACTGATTTGTATCAGGTACAAATCAGTTCAGAATCCAAGATGTCTTCATGTAACATTTTGTAGAGAATTAGCATCTGACATACTTTTGGAGAAAACCTACATGGTTTTCTCCTTTACTCGCCATGGGAAAAAGTGGCACATCACACTGCAGACTGCTGGTGATGATACATAAATGTATGTGTTTTTAAACTGCACAACAATCACCATGACTATAAAAGTATCCATGCAATAACCTTATAAGTTAGACTAGACCACCACTCATGTGCTCTCTGTCTGTGCAGCTGTGCTCCCACATTTTCATATTCTGAGAGAACAGTACATTTTGAGTTGTTTTATTTTTGAATAAATTACTGTTCTCATGGGGAGATTTGTTCAGTAAATTTTTATTTATACTGTAATGTCACGACTTGAAAATTATACTGACTATAATTTTCATTGTCCATTTAAGAAAATCTGAGAATGAGTATGTCAATGTTTGGGTACAGCTCTATTTCACAAATATCAGCAGATGTTTCAATTTTAGAAAGGGACATGAAAGGTTAAAAACAGCTCAGGATGTGTGTATTGATCATTCCAGGTTCTGCACAACAAAAGATGAACCTGGTGAATGGACAGAGAGCAATGATGAGGTCAAATGGGGTAATAGCTGATGACCTGATAGAAACCCAGAATTTCTGGGTTTTCTTAAAAACTGTCAGGTTATATTTATTCACCTTGGTCACAAAAATGTCACTAAAAAACAAAAGAAAATCTATATTCTATCATAAATTACTATCTTGGCAATAGGTTATGGCCAGGTAGCTTTTACTTCTTGAATTTTTCTGAATTAAATCAATAATCATTTTGGATGTGACACAAAACAAACTAAGACAAAGTTAAAGTAAATACAAATTTACTTTCCCAGTAATGTCAGAAAGTGTGGTGGAAGTTTTGAGGCAGGACGCTGGAGTCCCAGGTCGATGATGATTTAATGAAGAAAAAAGGCACAAAAATCTATAATAGTCCAAAACCAAGGCTGCACTGCTGAGTGGAAACCAGGGTTCAACACAGGTAGTGACAAGGCGAACGAATGGACTGACACAGACATCCAACAAGGACCCAACGAGGAACAAAGGACACATGTGGGATTAAATACACAGGGTAATCACAGAGAGGAGACACACCTCAGAGTAATCAAGGGGAGACAGGACAACTTGAAGACTCAGAGACACAGAAAACTCAAAATAAACAGAGAAAAACACAGAATATGAAGAGTAATCAGTTATTACAAATCTATTGATTACTGAAACTAGACTAGATTAAGAAAAGTGTGTTACGTTTCACATCAAACAACTTTCAACAGACAAAGTCAATATGACTAACTGTCATGTTTCAGAAATATATCCATAGAAATGTTGGAATGGTCTGGAAGTAATAAGGTCTGATTGTGACACAACACTAAAAATGTGGGTATCCACAATTAATTAATCAGTTTTACACAGTCAGGTTGCTTTTTTTCCCTGAATAAATAAAATCCTCATTTGAAAGCTTCTTTGTGTTTTCCCAGGTTTTCTTTTTGATATTCAAATTAGTCTGATGATCTGAAACGCTATGGCTAAATCCATAGAGAGCAGTCACTTTTTCACAGCCTAACTTTTATCAATGTTATCCTTTCTTCTTTGTTGTTGTTAAATGAATGAGTAAGTGTTTGATGTACAAAGGAGTCCCAACCACAGATCTACACACCGACAGAGAGAGGGAAACAGCAATACCTGCAGCCTGCAGCCACAGCACCTGTTCAAGCCCAAACCCAACAACTCAGTGTTGGCACTTGAGGTTTGTGCATACTACCTGAAGAATGCAAACCAAGACAAAATCAGAGCAGAAAAGCAACTCTGTATTACAGCTTTGCTTTGTGGAATAAACACTGCATGTTACTATTTACATCCGAAAACTTTGCACATGCGCGTAATACTGGAGGGCAAAAAGGCTATTCCTTTACTTGCCATCCATGGCTGAAACTGCCATGGTGGAGCAATTCCATTAGCAAAGTCAAACCTGGAGATGCACGTCATTAACTTACTGTAGTGCACCACAAAGGGAAAATAACATTGAAGAACAACTCAAAACCACTTGTATTCTTATTTTCTCTGTGCTGGCTAGCTACTCTCAGACCCGTTGCCATAGCGCCTGATTGACAACAGCTCCATTTGCTGACCGAGCAGAGATTACTTGAAAGTGTATCTGGATTCAGTACTAATAAGCACAACATATTTCCTGCACAAAGAACAGAAAAATCCCTCTGTAATGTTGACAATGTGGCAGGAAGACCAGTGGGATTCATGGTTGTCCTCCTGCTGGAGGGCAGGATTGTGTGTGTGTGCGTGTGTGTGTGTGTGTGTGTACGTGTGTGTGTGACATCACTTTGAAACGTGTTCATAGATGAAGTCTTCAGGCAATGGACGACAGCACTGGATAGCTTAATCGTGTTGCATGGCAACCAGTCCATTTACAACTTCCTCAACTACTCTAACTTTTGGAAATATTTTTATGTTTTTTGAGTTTCAGTATTTTGAGTTTTACTTATTAAATATGAACAAGTTGGTGCATTTGTATTGACCGGACTCCCAAAAGAGAAAGAAGACCCCAGCTGGCGTACTGAACGCTCTACAACGGGGTAACCAGGAGGCACAAAGATGGTCAGAGGAAAGAAACTACATACCTAAACAATAAACTGTCAAGAAATATAAATGGCCTGCATGCAAAGTCATTTGCCCACATCACACCTTTGAGATGTTAGCAAACCCAGTCTGTGCATTTACCTTGTAAAAGCTGAGCTGGTTCAACACCCAGGTGGTTGCCTCCGTCTTTGTGAGTGTGTCTGTGTCAATGAGGGGGCAGCAGAGAATAAAAGCTGTCCTATTTGCTTCTCTTCTGTTCTCCAGCCACTGTCTGCATCTCTCAGGCAACAATCCCACAGCCAACAGGGAGAGCAGCCTTCTGTTTTACCTGACACACTGACTTCTACAAAGCAAACTGGTTACTTGTGAGACTGCTTGTCCACTCCTTTACCTTTAGCTTGTTTACCTGTCTTCAGTAGCTGCCTGCCGTCAGAGCTCACCTTTACACCTGTCAGTGTAACCTGGCTGTAATTTAGTTGAGCTGTCTACCTGCAAGCTGCTAGCTTCTCGCTCTTTCTCTCTCCCTCCCTCCCTTTCTTTTTTCTTTCTTTCTTTGTGTGTGTGCTGACATGAGAATAGTCCTTCCTCCTTTCTTACCTGGACTCACCTAACCTGTTTTGCAGTGTTTCTTGCACGTTGTGTTGGTGATTAACACTGATCTGCTCATTCATGCAGGAATTTGAATAAGTAACTGTGACCTAATTCAGGCACACAAAAGCAGAAAGAAAGTGCACCTGCTTTTTCCCCCCTGGCTTAACACAAACGAACATGAACTATAAACATATTTTAGTCTAAGCACAAGAAAATAACTAAGTAGACTGCTTCTGTAAGATTTAGGAGGAACAACAGCAGTTACTGGTGATTAAATGCTGAAAATAAGTTGGTCATCTCAACAAAATCTCCATGTCCATACGTTATAATCACAAAGAAGAAGGTTGTCCAGGTGCAACTGGGTATAGTTCAAAGACCATCTCCAAAGTATATTTTATAATTTTTTCAAAAATAAGTTTAGAATGCTATGGGGAATTACAACACCACAAAAAATCTCCATGTGAGATTATACAAGTTAGCTTATCAAATTTAGTTTCTTTTTATAACATTTATTCACAGCAAACGTCATCTCAAAGAAATTCACTAAAAATGTTTCAATTCAATTTCACATACATTCCAATCGATCCTATATGAAATAGTACAGAATGCTCAATTAATTATTCATAGTACAATAAAAAGTTTCAACACAGCAGTTGCATTAAATTATTGATTTAAATGTTCATGGCAGGACAGTTAAATAAGAAATTAATTGTTTATGCAGTAAGTCATTCAACATCATGGCAGGGATGGGTGTAAAAATAAACAGTTACATGATATATATTCATAATTCAGAGCTCAGCATTTATCAGCCATCAAAGGAAACGTTGGAGCTAAAAGCTCCTCATAGTTGGGAGCGGCTACATCTGGGGAAATTATAGTCAGCAATTTTATAGACGAGCAATAGATTCAACATGTTCCAATAACTTTTTATGAAGTGTGATGCTGTGAGAGCTCTGGTGGAGCCACTGGCACATTGTCTGAAAAAAACAAAAACAAACTATGATCCTCCTAGTTGCATCGTTTTCGTGGTTTATGCCTGTGGCAAAAAACCCAACTTTTCCTTGCAAGTTTCTTTGAAAATGGAATCAACATCCCACAAATCTATGATTAATGGAAAAACAACTACCGATGAAATCATGTGACCAAAATTCTTGTTCAGAGGGAGACAAACTGTAAAATGTTGTATGCTGTAATGAAGAGGTTGGAGCTGCACTTGGGTTGCCAGCTAAAAATGCACTTGGGTTGACTTGGGGCTGGTTGGTAAATAATTGTGATGCAACAATTTAGATGTTTTGGAACAGGCTGTTTACCAGCAGAACTCTTACACTGTTTCTTGAAGCAGAATATATCCTTATGGAAGTACAGAAATATGCAAAAAATTACCTTTAAACTGGTAAAAAAAAAAAAAATCTTCCTAATTTATTTAACATGTTTTTATTATGGTTTCCTTATTGTATTTTGCTGCTTAGCTATTTAGAGACCCATTAACACTGTCTTTTTCCCCAAATACAGTCTTCAGGCCTTTGTGTTTAAGTTAGAGAGATGACTTCAAGATTAACCTAAGTTTTTAATTCTGTAATTTATCACAACAGCAAAAAAAAAAAAAAAATAGAGAAAACTACATAAATTGATTTTGTGCAAACTGTGCAATGTACTACTTTTTGAAACTGAAATGCCAAAGCTAAAAATAAGAAGACTGCTACATTGTACATCGGAAAGCAGAGGTTTATTGGCCTCAAGACTCAACTTTTTCAATCCAGGATATTTATCTATCATTTGTCTGAAAACCTGCACACAAAGCCAGATTCCACTCAGACCACCAGTTCATGAAACAAATCAAACTGCAAAAATAAATAAAACTGGAGGCTTGTGTCAAGCTTATGAGCATAAGAAAAACTAAAAATGAAAAATGTGTTTAACAGAATACAATGAAAAAAATAAGTTTGAAATTAAATTTATTGTGAAAACAAAACAAAACAAAAAAAAAACAGACCCATTATGCCACATGTGTAAATGAACAGTTTTTTATTCTGTATTTGACAAATGAAAAACAGTTCCATTTATATATATATATATATATATATATATATATATATATATATATATATATATTTTTTTTTTTTTGACAAAACACCACTACCTCTTCTTATGTTTCCCCCTTAATGAGACACCTGAACCTGCCTCTTGGACACAAGATCCAGTCTGGGTGGAACAGGGGAAAGTCTCACTCTCAGAGGAGCTCTGAGTCTGACCATGATGGAGAATACTGATCCACACAGGTGGCTGTGAAAGGGAGAAGGAGTTTCACAGCCCTCAGCACTAGATGGATACTCCTTTGAGACAGCAAACAAGATGCAGCCCAGCTTCAATTTGTCCCACTGCAAATTTAAAATGCTGTCGGTGGAACCTTCCAGAAGCTGGGATCCCAGATGTAAAGGTAAAGCAGAATCATTTTTAGGGGGATCCAGAGTGAATAGATCCTAAATACCTACAAGTCCCTGTTTGAAATCCTCAGGTAAGTGTCTAATTTCTCAGCCAGTTTTGGGAGGTGCTGAGAGAATTTCCCTGACAATTAGAGAAGCTTCCATGTTTGTCCTTTTTTGTTAGATCTTCTTTGTCCACAAAGTGAGTTTCTGCTTGAAAGCTTTAACGTTGACAACAACAAAGCTAATGTCAGCTAGAGGGATGTTCAGTTGGTTCAGTAGTGAACAGATGTCGCAGACATAAAGACCCTCAAGAGGTTGATCCTCCACAAGCTCCTGGTAAGGTCTTCGTTGGATCCGCTGCAGTTCGCCTCCTCGCCTGGCATCAGGATGGATGATGTCATCCAACTTTGATTTTTTCAGTGCCTTCAACTCCATTTAGCCCAGACTTCTGTGGGATGAGTTGGAGCTGCCAGGAGTGGACCACCACATGGCCTCTGGGACCTGTGGCGGTCACTGACTAACCACAGTGTTTTTTCGAACACAGGGCTGTGTCTCCAGCAGCCTTGTCTTTAGTGTGAGTGTCCCACAGGGAATTGTGCTTGCACCATTCCTCTTATCATTCTTCACCAACTCCCCCACTAGCAACTTCACAAGTCCTCCGCTGATGAAGACAGAGAGTGATAAGATCACTGATGGACAATGTCTCACACTCACACCTGGATGAAGCCGATTCTGAACTGCAGATCTCCTTCAATAGGAGCCCAAACCAGCATTGTAGGAGATCCTTCCTCCCAGCAGATGTTAGACAACCACCATCATTCCTCCCAACAAAATAAGTATTCCCATATGGGTTGGTATTTGTAGTTTTTACTAATTTAGACAGTCATTTCTGCTGGTATCTGCAATTTGTATCGTCCTGTATGGTGCAAAACATGTGCATGTGCTCAGATGCACATATTGAATTTTTCTCTTAAATTACCTTACGGAGCTGCACATTCCTTCATGCCACATTATGCTGTTTCTAATAACTGCACAGTATTGTTGCTGAAATTTGGCCTCTACTGCAGAGGATTTCTCATTTTTTATTCTGATTTTATATATTTTATAAGCTGTCCCTTGTGTGAACCTACTTGCTTTTTATCTCCTGTCATTCTTGCTGTTGCACTGGAATTTCCCCATTGTGGGACAATAAAGAAATGTTTATTCTTCACACCCCAAAGCAAACCATCTGACTAAACAATTGAGCCATACAATTCTGAATTAAAACTGTGTCTTTAGCTGTTTTAAAGTTTTCGATGTTGCTCTGACCAGTTTTTTGTTTGATTGCTCAGGTTCACTCTTTTACTGTCTGTCACAGACATATTGATCCAAATTTATCAAATTCTCCCTGCTGCAACTAAAATAAATGTCCATATTTGAATGCAATGTTTACAAAAGATTTTTCTTTCAGAACATTTAAAAATCAAGCTAGTGTGAGAGAATTAAGATTTTACAAAAACATAAGGAGTCAGAAATGTTCAAAGTTCTTGCTTTATCACTACATTTAGAAACAAGAGGTTATGAGACAAGAGGTTATAGCCTCTTGTCTCATAACGGAGAACTGTTTTCAGAAATAGTTCCACTTACAAAAACAAATTATTCGCTTATTTTGTAGAAACAGAATCAGTTCTGGATCTGTATGCATATCAGGCAGAATAATCTAATATTTTACATGACTTCTCATATCAATAAAACATTGAAGGAGATTATAAGAGTCCAGTGGATCAAAGAAGTCATCTTTAGAGAAGACACAGATTCCAATTAGACTTTCAGTCACTGTTCTGGCTTACATGTAAGGACAGTTATTTGCATTTAAATTTGTTATGATAGGAGGAGCATTATATGAAATGACAAGTCTGTCCCCCCTTTTTATCCTCTTGACACTCTGCATCTCATTTAGTCGGGACCTTTTTACAGTGGTGCTGACATCAGGCCTGTGGTGAATCAATATGCCTGCTTTTCTATTCATCAGTAAATGGGAGCATGTAAGCAGAAAAACTCCGCGGTTATGGGAGTTTGATCCTAAATCTGTTTGGGTGATTCTTGTATCCCATTTATCTGCTGACAGTTCTTTTGTTAAATGACTCATATCTTTAACGTGTGATAACAGTTGTAGAGTTTAACCTCTACAACAGGTTATTACCTCTTGAGATTGAGATCAGCACTGGTTATGTGCAGATCTGTGTTTCCCAAAATCAAAGTTCCAACTTAAGAGGTACATGCTTTCCAAACCATAGCTTATTTTAAGTTAATAATTTCTTATTATCGATGAAAAAGTAATTGTTGAATTGAAAAAAAAAATCACTTACAAGACATTGATCCCACATTATGAGTGAAGTTATCTTACTATAGAACAGGTAATTGAAATAAATTTGTTGGTGGTTGTAATAGATCTGAAAAAGTTCATGAGGTATGAATATAACCACTGAAATTTGAAGTAAATTGATTCATAGCTTAAATTGTGTGACTGATTTGATGCCGGAGTAAGTGGTGCACTTCACCACATAGAATTCTGTATGGAAATAATGAAGCAACATTTCAAGACAAAAGTCCAGAGGGCAACCGGTTTTCAACATAAACAAAGGTCCTGAGGATGCTGTGTGCTTAGTCACAAGGTGTCTTAAGGACAACAAAGCCACTGTCTATGACCTTCGGAAGCCCTGATCTCAGGCTCATAAAAAAGTTTTGGGTGGAGATGAAATTGTGTGTGAGCAAGGCAACCTACAAACCTGACTCAGTTCCACCAGTTCTGACAATGAAATTCAGAAATCCATTTCAGTCAAGTCCTGTCGTTCAAACTGTGATGCACCAAGCAACACAATTTCAATTTAAAGACATCTCTGTAAAACTGTCCTTTCCTTTGATTCTGGCATTTAGCAAAACATCATTCTGGTCACAGAGTAGACTAACTGACGTGGAATAGGGAACGATTATTCTGCCATTGACAGTGGGGAAATGTATTGTATGCTTTTATATGGTTGATGTAAATATGATTTTAACTGTTCGATACACACATGCGCTCTCACGCACAAGCACACAACAAGCCTGTTGATTTATTGTAATTCCAAACTCCTCCTTCCTCTTTTTCTGGCATAGTTCTATTTTTTTTATGAACCCACAGTAAGATTGATGGACAAATGTACTTTATTTAGTGCAATATTTTGTATGGTATTGTTTGGTGTAATATCTTTTTTGTATTATGTTAGATTTTCTACAGTACAAAAAGTAGGAGTTTTATACTAAATCCTTATTGACAGTAACATTTAGACTCCCCAAAGAACTGATTTAAACCTGTGTTTTGATTCAATCCAAACAAAAGTGACAACTTCTTCTGAAGTTAACTTTAATGGATTAGTTTAACTTAATTTAACAAATATTATTAATTACAAGCACAATGTCTTACAACACTTACTATACAAGAGTGAAAAGGGAGCAAGAAGAAGAAACATCTTGTATAAACCTGCCCCTTTCTCAACAACTAAAATAAAAACATTTTCAGGGCTATATTTATTACATTAGCAAGGGGTTTCAAAAAACATATTTATTATCACCTCAAAATTATACAAGATGTAATTGTTTCTTGTTTTGAAAAGAGCATTTTTCAATTCCTCATCCAGACTGTTCTATAATTTTAATCCATGTTCCGAAATGTGCATTTGTTCCAAATGTATGCACAGTTTTGCTTTTCAAATCCGCTTGCAACCCAAACTAAACCTATGAACTTCTGGCTTTGGAGCAGCATAGTGTCAAAGTGTGGGTGCATCAGACACAGATTAATATCAGCCTGGCAGGGTAAGTTCCACAGATCTGCCTCCATCTTTAACCTGCTGTGTCTCAAGATGTCTGCCTTCCAAGGAAAACATAAGTGACACGGAGGCTGTGCCCATTAAAATGAGAAGTTGAAAGTGAGTGATGATGAGTTGTGGTCACACTGCCAAGTGAGTCACAGATTGCCAACAGTGGAGGAGGCCTGTCTGTCCCTAATTGCAATTAGGCATCATTTTCTAGGTGTAACAGCACAATGATTGGGGAGGCTTGAGCTCTCTTACAGGAAGGACAACTAATGACTTCATCTGTAAATATCAATGGACAAAAGATTACATTTTTCTGCTTTATTAAGAGTTTCAAACCAACACCAGGATATTCAACAAAGTGTGAGTTTTGAAAATATAGAGCTATCTGATAAAAAACGTTTATAGTAGGTGAGGGTATTTCAACGTTAACCACATGGCTGTGACTGCATTAATAGAAGAGGTGTTTAAAATGAGACAAAATGATGTCATAACTTCAAATTATCTTTGGGGGAAAGGTGGATGCATCTTTATTGCCTTACTGCTGGAATTAAAAAAAAAAACAATAAGATTTCAAATTAGGTGGAGATTGTCCCATTAAATAGCACAAACAAACTAGAGGGATGACTTTCTTAGCATGAAAGTTAGCTAAATTAGGCATAATATTGTATACAGACATTGCTATGTGTTAAATATTTATCAATAAGTACTATAGCTGCTATTTGTACTATGTATAAAATACTACCTGTGGTATGGAGTGTTAATTTGCAAAATAACATTTGAACAACTGCAAACTACTTTTACTGTTTGCTATTCTTACACACACAAAATGATCTAACTCAGATATAATCGGCAATGAAATGACCACACATGCCCTGGATCAGACTTGAAAATTGGAATTTATTCTGCTAGCACTTAGCATTCACCAACAACGTACAGGTGGAAGGAAGAGCACTGCACTACATAAATAATCAACTGGCGTGAACACAATGTGCTATGTAGTAAAACATAATTAAACAAAGCTTTGAGGTGGATGATTTTAGTAAGCTAGTGTTGAAATATGGTTTTAAATTAGCACAATCGTACACAGGCTAACTTTACGTTAAGACAAACTTAGATAAAGATCCAGGCTGGGGTAGCTGGTGATTCTCTGAAACTTACATAAATTTCTAATCAGAAAGCAGTCTTATACTCCCTAAGGAGAGTTTTCAGACAGGGAGCATATTGGCTATCAGGGCAATAAATTCTTTACTTAGGGTTGAATAGTTCAGGCAAACATTAAAAACTATAGAAGTCCATTACAAAATATAATCAAACGTATTAATATATTTCTTTAAGCATTAAAAAGCATGTTTTGAATTAGTGAGTTTTAGATCCAGACTTATAGTTAGTATTAAGCATTACATTTTGTGCGAGTTTGTTTAAAAATACAAACTAGTTTCTTGTTGAATCATTTTGAGGCAGAGATAACGCTCCAGATGTACGTCATAAATCATGGCCTGGGCAAGAGGCTGGTACGAGAAGATCTGGGTGTTTTAGCAGGCCCCAGAGGTAATAAAATTAACATTAAGACAGCCCCCACAAAGGAAACAACACACCCTCTAATTGCAAATGGAAATACACAGTTTTTAAAAAGCTTTACTTACAACAGAGGAAATAAATCAATGAGCTAAATCAAGTTATTCCTCTTTAATTCATAACACTAGTTACTCAAATCATTCAAGGAATTGTTACAGCCCAAGCCAGTATCTCAGTAAGAAGGCTGTCCATAATCCACTGTAAATGCATTCCCACTTTTACTTAGCAACTTCCAAATACAAAGTGTAAAAGATACCAGTGGATTCATTAGTTCCCACAGGTGACATTTAAGCCAGCTGGGCACTTTGCTGTGAAGGTTAAGGCAAACTATGACCATGTTTCTTTTTTTTTTAGTCAGATATGAAAGCTTTCAGAATACCTCTGAGTTTCTGTGGGATTTTGTAGAGATCAAATATATTTAGACAGGTAAAAATTCTTGACTTGCAAGAAATCAAGAAAGGATAATGACCTGGGAAGTGTTTTTCTTCAGTGGAACAGAGACTATGTGAGGTGATCACTGACTATCACACTGACTCTCTGTGTGGATCACTGACTATCATTTTCAGTTTTTAACAGTTTTAATCAGTAGTACATACAAAAGGTAACAAGGTTGCAAAAAACACCAGAAATAGAGTGTGTAGAAAGGTATACACACAGTTTCCATCATCTAGTAATTCAGTTGTCATCTAATCATGTAGTTTTGAGTCAGACCTTATGTTCAGGCCAATCACAAGAAACCAGAAACCACACAGATATCCTTCACTCACAACACACAAATGCCTATTGTGAATGGGGACAGTTTGACCACATTCCCATACTGCATCAAAAGTATTCATCTGAGGTAAATCAATAGCTCAGTTAACAATCCAGAGACAGCACTGATGCTCCCAGTGAGAGGGGGGACAGAGGGACACATTTACTATGGCTCAACTAATCTCTACTAAGGAGTTACGAGAGAAAGCAGAGCAACATGACATGGAGGAGAAGAGAGACAACGGGAAAGTCAGACAAGGGATGGACAAATGCAAGCAAAGTGGCCAAGAACAGCTGAAAGTTACAATGGAGCATCTGTTCCAGGGTTGAACAGCAAGAAAAGAGTTGAGGACATAGAAAACAGAAATATTGACT
Organism: Poeciliopsis prolifica; assembly: GCF_027474105.1. Lineage (NCBI taxonomy): Eukaryota > Metazoa > Chordata > Actinopteri > Cyprinodontiformes > Poeciliidae > Poeciliopsis > Poeciliopsis prolifica. Next base: position 708,244 of record NW_026562435.1, on the reverse strand, counting down.
GCTAGGTGTAAAACTGCAAAGGAGATTTCAGAGAAAATCCATCTCTGCTTGTACAGGAATAAAAGAAAGTATCAGCAACAAAAGGCTCCAAAATAAGATTTTTAGTGTGTGTTTGGAATATCTGCCAAACTATTTGAGAAGACAGTTAAAATATATTGTCTAAAACTTTTGAAATTATTCAAATAATAAAGCTTTTGAGCTGACCTCATTTTACTGTAATGGCCACACACATCCAAGGTTGGCCGAACTCAAGCAACACTTTGCTTCTTCAAGCACAGTCATAAATGTTCAGTGGCTTTAAGGTCAGGTGTCTGCTGAGGAAACAGCCAGTCCTCCTTGGTCTCTGTCAGCCCACAAGTGGTTGTGTGAACCTTTTTAGGTGCAGTTGGGCTCATTATCTTGCTGCAGCTCCTTCTCCACAAAGATGAAAATACAGCCAAAGCATGTTCAAAAAACGACAGGTTCCCTTTTTCATCAAAAATCCAAAGTAGTAATGCCTCTATGTCTTTCTAGTGTCCTTCCACCCCCCCAAATCAAAACTTCGAAATCAGAATATTAAAATCAGATCATTTACTATTTTATAACTTCTGTCTATGAAGTTTAATCCTATATTACTTAGAAAACACAAGCTAGTGGTAGTGTTTTTTTTTTTGTTTTTTTTTGTTTTTTTCATTGTCATACCCCCATCACAAATCAGCTTGTGTGTCAAGAGTTACGGTAAGTGGCTGTTTAACATATAAGCATTGTGGATAAAGCAAGGTGAAGTGATAGCCTTTTCAACAAGGTTGTGCCTGTTCAAGTGTCATTCACCAGCATGTATTTGCACTTCTGTAAATGTATTCTGAATTTATATTTTCCTTTTTACTTGATTTTTTTTTTTTTAAACAAAAGGCTAACAACCACTGCTGAACAGAGCAAAGGAGGATAAGCGATGAACTACATAGGAGCACATGACCCAGCAAAGCTGCAAAATTAACACGCCACTTGGTAAGTGGTGACAACTCTCACAAGGATATTAGCCAGAATTGTCGGTGGTCCATCATGTTCGTAGCACTGAGTTTGCAACTTGTGCAGGATTTTCTGACTATTGCAGGACATTGTTTAGCTGTTCCATGGCTGATTAACACAATGATGTCCCGTTGCTGACATGATATTTAAAGACTGACATTTCTAGGCTACCATGGATAGCACACAGTAAAATATCAGCTGATCAACCTTAAAAAATGAATACTGCGGCTGAAGATGGTAAAGTCATGTTAGGAAGAACTGAGATTAGAAGCTCTCTGCTTAGTTACTTTTTAATGTATCAATTTTCAAAATATGCTGAAGCTTACATCTATACTTAGAGCAACCAGAAGACTAAATAATATAGAAAGGATTCTAGACATTATCATTTATTTCATTGATATTTCAATTATTTATTGTATGCATACATTTCAGGCACAAAACCAAACACAAATTACATCAAACTGAACAACCCTTGTATTAGTTTGTAATGCAGGATCCGCAATGTCAACACTTTCTCATTCACACAGATCTGCTTCAAAAGTATACCAATTCATTTATTTTTTATGAAATATATCCAAATCATTTTTTGTTAGGAATTGTTCATTTGGAAGAAATGTCCATGTGCCTGAGGGAACAGTTCCTGAAAAAGTAACTTTGTGACAAAATGTCTAGCAACAGCCAACTATATATGGAATAGTAACCTATAAAACATGTAATTGATCAACAACTTTCAGCATACATGCCATTCTAAAAAGTATTGCCATCAGAATTGGTTCTTTTTTGTATTTATAGAAATTCAATGGAATGGTTATAGAACAACAAAACCAGAAACTACAATCTGGGAAAGGTTAAAATGTAAAGCTATTTTAATGTGATTCAATGGTTTTCTTATATTTTGTCTACTCTTTGCTGAATTAAGTTCTGTGCTGTGCGCTCTAAGCATCATCAAAAAAAAAAAAAAAAAAAAAAAGAACTATCAAATTCATTATGGCGGTTGTGGAACTTCTATCATTCAATTTTCTGACATAGTTATGGCTCTTCACCAGCAGTAAAAACTCTGGGTCCTTGTGTTCAGTAAAACATTAGGAGGCTTAAAAAGGTTGCGTTAAGGCTTAAGCCAATGCTGATAAGAAAAACATCCCTTGGCCTTTGTATAGGCCAGTAATAAGCATATGTTTGCTGTTAATGTCTTCATTTATTTTTGGGGACTCTACCTTTTCCAGTGACCTCTCCCCCTCTGCAGGGAGCCATTGTCAACCAAATCAAAAACCACAACTGCTGCTAGACAGAACATATCAGTAAACATGTTGCTATTGAGAAACAGAAAAGGAATTTGATAAGATAACATTTACAGTTTTTGCAGAACTTTGAAAAAAAAAAAAAAAAAGACCAATATATAGATGGGTTACAACACATGCATTGTGTTTCCACATTGTATGACTACTGGTGACCCATCAGTATTTCATCAGACTTGCTGTTTTGTATTATTTTGCTGCTTCCATTTTCTGACCAGCCAAACACATTGAACATGACAGTAAGCAGAATGAAAGGGAAAGAAGCTACATTAAATTGGATATGCATTCACACAATGATGCTGTTGACAAGCCTCTTTACAAAAGCCCACACTTGTCTTCGCTCTGACAAACAAAATGAATTCAATGTTAGAATAACAACTAGAGGACATGTGACACAATGAATACTGCAAGGGAAATTACTTTTTTCTGTTATGTAAAAACTGTGTAGCCTTACTGTGGAAAAAAAGCCTTAATGTGCTGTTGTCAGTTTTATTGCCATCACTTCATCGAAAAACGGTATCCTTGTCATTAAGAAAACATGTCATGGTCAGAGGGGTCAGGGTTGACTGGTGTGTGCTTGCATGTGTCTGTGCGAATCAGGTTTTTATATCCTTGTGGGGACATATTTCTGTCTGCATTGTGGGGTTATGGGGGCCACTGCTTCTTGTAGGGACAATTCCTGGTTCCCATGAGGGGACATACTGTTCTTGGGTTTGCAGGACCTGGACTGCTGAAGCTTTTACTGCTGTCAGCACCATGCTTTTTAATGTAAAATGTCAAAATGCAGCAGTACAACTTCAAAGACACATTGAAGATAATCATATTATGAGAAATAAACAGGTTCAGTACACTACCTGAAGGCTTTAACTGATGCATTTCTTCTACATTTGAGTATACACTTTAATATCTTTGGCACAAAGACCAGACATCTCTTGTTCTCACCTTTGATTTTTTTTTCTACCACTGCATTATGTAATTTGTCATATCGGTGTTACAGAACAAGAAAGCTGCTGTAAAGCTATTGAAAAGAGCTTTTTCACTGGTGTAATTAATAACATGAACAATAGCTGCAGTCAAGAGGTGCAGTGTTGGACAAGTTAGCTTACTGACTCGGCCCTCAATGAAACAAGGGCAATATATGGTCCAAACAATGAAATTGTTAATAATATCTGTAGGGTTTGCCATGTAGAAAAAAATTGTACTTGGTAAAGAATCTTTCCAAAAATTCTGTTGATCAGTTTGTCAAAATCATAATCAGGAAGACTTTGCTGCGCAAAATGGTTAACTACCTGCAGCTCTTAAAGACATAAGCCATTACAAGAGAATGACATTCTTAAGGAAGATGCCATTTCATTATTTGAGTGTGAAAGGACAGAGAGCTGAATTAACCTGTCACTTTTACATCCTTCACCAACCAAGTGGCATAATTACCATGCTGAGTTGGGGGAAAGGTAGATCACTGCTGTGACTTGAGTGTGTGATATTGCAATTAGCAACAGTCCATGCAGCTTGTTGTCCAGGAAACATCAGTGAACTGAGGACCTCTGTGACCTCAGTTCACTGAGGTCAGTTAACTCAGACCTCAGTGAACTAAAAAGCATCTGCATGGTATGCATTTCATGCACATCATTCCTCATTACTGACACAATGATGACTCAAGCTGAAGTGCACCAAGACACAACAGTTGGCTCTACCTTCTTTCTTTTTGTCATTCTCACTTACCTACCTTTCTATCTACTGTCTCTCCTTTTTGTCCTTGCTTATATCCCTCTTTTCTTCATTTCTTTTCTTCCATATGTCCTTGCTTCTCTTCTTTGTGAGTTGAAAAAGGTTAGTTCCATCAGGGAGATAACCAAGTCTGATTAAGTTATTCCAGTCCTGTCATGAGGAATGGGCCAAACTCTTTGCAAAGTGTTGTACCACGCTTCTGGAAGAGGGATACTCAAACAGTTTAAAAAGTCAACTAAAATGTCCTTTAAATATCAAGGAAATGCGTGTAAACCTCTGAGTTTATATATAAAAGAAAATGCCATTCTGTAATTTAGCAATTTGACATAAGTTTGATAATCCTAATTGATCTAAAATAGGATGCAAGGTCGAATAGTGAGGAAGAAAAGGTTGCCTTTGAATAAAATGTACGTAGCTCTCAGGTGCCAACTATGTTGTGCAGCGGTTTAGTAGTTTTTTGTTAAAGCATCCAGTTTGTGTTGTGTTTGCTTCTTTTGAAGATGATGCCAGGAACACCACCAGTGAGTGGGAGCAACTGAAGGTTAAGTGAATCTTTTGCTTTCAAAGAAAACTGCATCAGTTTCATGACTGGAAGAGAAAACCAGAGCATCAAATTATGACACAAAATTTATCTGAGTTCCACATGTCTGTCTTTTCAATGACTTCATATTCATATGTATCCACGCACACTGCAGTTCATGTCATTCGACTACTTGATAACCAAGGAGCATCTGGTGACAGACTGTTAGTCTGTCTTCAGAGGTTTGAAGCCAGCAAACCTCTGAGTTTTTTAAAGACATTGCGCAGGAAGAGCTGAATACGTAACCTGCCATCTGCAACAGTGTTGACATTTTCAAAAGACACTTTCAAACAACACCTTTATTACTGCTCTGTGTGTGTCCCACAACAAATAAGTCATATCAGCTTTATCAAACAATCCACCCTCTAGTGCTCATTCTCTTTCGTTGTCTGTATTTGTGTGTGTGCATGCTGACTGTTCCTCTCTGCCTTTCCTTGCTGTGCACCCCTGGGATGCAGTGGGCTGCTATTTGAAGCCCAGGACCTAGTTTCCCTCCTACTATGAGCTCTGCTTTAGAAACAGATTGAACAAAAGAAATACAGAGACAGTCTGGGACAACAGGACCATGAATAGTCACTGAAATGGAAGCTTCTAAGAATTTACTATGAACAGCACAAGGAAGATAAAATATGAAGTCAATCCAAGTAGAAATATTTTGTTTAGTCAAAATGATAAAAATGCCTGTTTGGTTGTTCTACACCAGTAGGCTGCAGTCCCATGTGAGCCTCACAGATAGAGGAAACGTGAAAAACATCTATGCACATCTTTGTGTTTATAATGTAGCTTAAAGTCTCAATTCACTAGATGCATGAGTCAAAAAAAGAAATCAAAGATTAGAAAAGTCATTAAACACTTAACATTAATATTTTGTGCCTTTATTTCAGCTTGTAATCACTGAACTTACACAACATGCTTCAACATTTGGATGGGTCTCTTGACATACAGCTTCCAATGAATCTCTCAGGAATCACTTAGCAAATCCTTCATCTTCAGAAGAACTATGATCCTATTTCTACAAGTGAAGTTTTGTTACTTTGAACTTATATTACTGAGTAAGAAAGACAATAACCAACTGAGAACAAAAATGACCTACACCTAATGAATTATGGAGGTTGTGGGTAAAACTTTACATATGCTCATTATGTACACAACAACGTCATATTTCAAGGTCCTGTTTATTAAAGTTGCTCTGCTATGTCAGTGTTGTAACAAGGACCGCGATTCAGGAGCACTGCAGGGTCAAGGTAAAGAGAGAGACATCAGTGAACTGAAAAACATAAACACTAAGAAAAACAGTAATACAAAGCAGTTAATCATCTGAGAATAAAGAAAGCATGAAGGAACCAGAAAGCTCTACTCCAACACTGCAGTTAAACATGACTTTAAGAGCAAGACTTATTAACACCACTTGAAAACACTGAACTGAGCCTGAAATACCATTTAAGGATTCTCTGGAACATAATCGGTATTAGACGCAGCTGTAAGCAGCATGTTGACCTACTTAGACTGTGTGATGCAGGAGAAGATAAAAGACAATCAGCTTGGTATTCTGGTGCTAATAAAACATTTTATCATTAGTGAAGAGCTGTATTTTTACTGTTTTGTTTTCAATCTTATCAATCAAAAGCAAAACTAAAGTTTTGCACATGTTGTTCTGATTGGTTGTTGTTGACCAAGCTCCTGGTAAAAGCGATCTGGATTTTCGGTGCTGGAGCCAGTTAGTCTTGGCTGTGGTTTCAGGGTTGTTACTGATCATAAACCAAGCAAGAAATTTCATTTGAAATATACAAAACAAATACTGTAAAAGTATATGATTTCCAAATAAAGTAAAAAAAAAAAAAAATATATATATATATATATATATATATATATATTTCAGGAGCATCTAAACTCCAGACACATTATTAATTTGTTGTTCCACACTTGTTGCATAGCAGTATAAGGCAATAGTAAACCTCTATTTGTAATACCAGACGCATTTTAGAGCAATTCTTTATCAAGCTCATAGCTCTCAAAAGAAAGCAATGAGAGTTTATATAAAGTGAATGTTGAGAACAGAGAGCATACTAATAAATTCTTTTATTAGTATTCAATCTTGAAGGGATTTTGTTAATTTAGAAATTCTACTTGTCCTAAGATCAAGGATATAAATAATGGAAGGAAGTATGATTTATGAGTAGTTTTATCTGAGATGTCCATGTTTTATTATTATTGTTATTATTATTATTTTTTTATTATGAAAACTATGTACTTAATCTACCAACTAAGTACAGTGAGATTTTGATGAAAAAAATTAAATAAAACAAAGATAATAAAACAAATACTTACAAAAGCATAGGGAGCCTGAACAGGAACAAGAATGCAGCGAGGAGTGGATGTGGGAGACGCAGCTAATTACTGAGTGTTTGAATGTGTTACAATGGAACAGTGTTAATTAGAAAACAAGGTACAGCTATGAGGTGACAGCAGAAGGCAGACTGAGAGACAGATAGAGAGAAAGAGAGAGCTATGGCTCAGGGGAAGAGTAACAAACAAGAAAGCTGGAAAAAAAATCTAAGAAAGAACTTAAAATATATTTAAACCAAATAAGATCAGACAGATCTAAAGTAAAACAGAAACAAGGTTGATCTAATCAAAAAAAAAAAAAAAAACTAGGGTGAAACAAAGATAAAGGAAAAGCCAGATCCCCAAAACACCCCAAAGTCCTGACAGAGCTTTTTTTATTTTAGGTTTAATTGCAATCTCAAATCTCTTCTACAAACTGTCCCAGCTTTTTCCCCAGCATCCGTTCATATTATTTTGGCAATGGAAACACTTTCAGCAAACCTTCCTTCTCCGACATTGATCTATGTTCCAAATAGATTTGTAAATGAGTTTTTGTGCAGTGAATTGTCTTGTAAGATTGATAAACATGGTTTATTTGAAAATTAGTTCTCACTTTTGCTGAATGATTAAATTTTGTTGACCGCAGATCAACTGTGAGGTCAGTAAATCTGCTTCTGAGATTGTTGGGTGTTATTAGTAGTATTCAATACTGTCTTATCACACACTGAGAAGGTTTTAGACATTATGCAAATTCTATCTCCATAAAGTGAACATGGCAGTGTTTTGCTCTACAGGGTGGGCCATAGGTTTTCATACAAATGAGAATGTAAAATGCATATTTCTTTAATATTTCAGATACCTACCAAGATGCATTTTAAAAAAGAACAAAACATTTAAATGATACTGATGGTTGAATTGGAAGCAGTCGTATGGTTGTATGGAAACTTATAGTCTGACGTGTTCATACACCATGGTCTTGGCCTGATACAGAAAAGCCTATGAATTACTCTAAAATTCATATTGATAATGTTTGTTGTTTATTAAATGTGATGGTTTTTAAACTAGCATACCGAGTTTTTTGTGTGAATCATTTCTGTTTGAATATTTACGACAGCATTGTTTTCAAAGATTTATAGGGTGAGAGAGCAAGGACAAAACGGCTTTTATTGCTTTTCATGTTCAATGCTCTTCGTGCACATGCCCAATAAATGTGTACTTATTAACTAAGTGGTTGCATAATGAAATATTACCTTGATTAAGACCACATCCTTTCATTTACATTTAAGAATGACTTGCTTGAAACAAGCTTATATATCTTGTTGAACAATTACTTTACTCCCAAAGTCAGTGTTTGTTGTTTCTTATTTTAACTGAACTAAGATATTTGCACTAGAAACTAGATCCAAAATACTCAGTAAGGTTTTCTGTTAGTGACCAAATCTTAAGCCTTGTGTAGTTCACCCTGTTTTTGGTCAGCAGTGTTCCCCATTCCATACCACAAATGTTCTTCATTAAAAATGCATTTTAGTTTGTTTTAGAATGGAATATTTTTACTCTCTGAGAAATTTATTTTTTCTTGAATTAGCTACAAACAATGACTTTCAAAACCAGTAAATAGTCTAGATGTAAATAAATATTCAATGAGAGTTTAATTTTTATTGAGAGAAATTTACTTTTTTATGATATTCTCAGTTATTGAGATGCACTACTTTTAAGCCGTTTGGTTGCATTTGATCTTAATCCCAATGAAACTCAGGCAATTTGCAGTTGCAGTCACAAAATGTCGTTCCTCTGCAAATAAAATGTATGTTGTCAATAAGTTCAAACTATACTTCATGTCTATTTTTTCAGTGTCCTAAGTAAAAAGTGATTTTGAATGCGACCTGAACCGAAGTCCAGAAATGGATGGAACAAATTCTACTTTCCTTTCAGCCTCTGTGATTGCCTGCTGGTGTAATTGTGCCACTGTGTTGAGGTCCAGGAGCTTTTGTGAAAGAATGAACTAATGGGAAACAAGCCCATTTCCATTCTGTAGCATTAATAATTTGTCATGCCAAGAATAGTTTCATTATTTTTTTCTTTAAAGGGGTGTCTTGAATGACACTCACAAAGAAAGGAACCAGCGGGAGAGAGGTGGCTCAGCGATGGAGACGAGAGTAGATCTGGGTATTTGAGTTGCTAAGAAGCAGGACAGCTGGGGATGTGAGGAAGGCATAAATATGTATCATATGTGATATCTTTGTAGAGGAGCGTTCATGTTGGATGTGAGCCGACTCCTCCCCTTTTTGTGCCGCTTCATCCTCCTCTGTTGTCTTTATTTTTCTTCTTAGCCGATTTCTGTTTTCATACTGCAGATAGTTACATGAAGCCATGAGTACAGCAGTCAGCCAGCGCCGTCAGTGTGCGGAGCATCAGAACCAATATCAGCTCTCCCCAAATTAATTAGCAGCTCTCTTCCTGGCCTGTTTCAGTAATAAGTCTCTGAGGGAGTCCAGTGATGGACTACACTGCAGTTACCCCCCAACCCACCCCTATACCCCCATCTCCTCACAGCTGTAGTCCTTCAGCACTGAATGCAACCCACCACCACTATGTTGCTGCCCCCATGCTGTATGAGGAGAGAGAGAGTGTCCCTGTAAAACAATCACTCCCTCAATTGGCCTTGTGTCAAACAGAATGAAGCCATGTTCCATAATGGGAGCTGAACCGCAGTAACAGCCACTGCATGCCATGCACCATCAGGATGTAATGACTTATATGTGATTTGGAGATCAGCTGACATGCAGGTACAACATGTCTGGATGTGGAGATGATGAAACGGCTCGGATGGCTCACGATGCAGTGGTGTGGAGACTGATCATCATGCTCCTGGAGTCCAGCCCAACATGCCAGTCAATACAAACAGAGCAGGGCTGCTCAAACTGCAGTTGAGCTTTGTGAGCCAGATGTCCAACTATTTGAGAACTAAATGATTAGATACTTTCCACAGCAATTAATGAACTTACAAGGTGCTGATCTGAGAAAATAGGTGCAATCTGCAAACATGAAAAAAAGGTTTGCTGAGAATTACAAAATTGAAGATAAACTAAGGTTTCAGCTTTCCTACATAAATTCTTCAGTACTCGATTTGGAATTCCAACCAATGAGTTTGATTTCACTGGTTGAATTTCAACTGGACTAATCAACGTGCAGAAGGAGTTGTGAACGAAGACATCAATGTCTGCCAGCGCATGTTGGTTATAGTTTGATAATATCAATATAACTTAAATCTGTTTTTGACTTTCTGATGCCCTTATTTTCCATGTTCAGTGTGCACATTGATTGTACTTATTGGTTCTAAATTTACAAGAAATTTGGTTTTACTGTTGAGACAGAGAAAAGCAATGACATCTAAATAAACCGTCACATACTGCTCCTACATCAATAATTAATTGGGAAAAACTAAATATTTATATTTGTAAACAATTAAGAAGGGAATTTCCCATCCTGCCTAAGCTGTTGACAAAGGGACTCTACTGGCAGTACAGGAGGAGCTGTACCTCACTCTAATCCACATGTAGCAGTGGCAAGGATTTCCAATACTCCATAAATTCAGGCCTTATCTCCAGACAGTGACTAGTAAATGGTAAGCAATGCTATCAATCATGGAGCTCCCTGCTGTGTGATTCATAGTAATGTGTTTCCATTTAAAATCCCCCTGGGGTTGCAGGAGAGTGGAGAGAAGAGAGAGGAGAACAGCAAGTCTCCCGGCATCAAATTCCGCACAACAATCAATATGTGGAGCTCAAACAGCCCATGCCTTAGTCAGCCCTGGGAAAATAAATGTATTAAGGTAAGGAAAATGCATTAAAGAGGAAGGGAAATGTGCTACGGTGAAAGGAGAATAATCACGAATGGAGTATCAAAGCAAAGGCAAGGAACTAAAAAAGATGTATGGCTGCTTGTAAGCAAGGCCTGAATGGAGCTGCTACAGTGCCAGACGCATTAGTTAAAAGGCAGCAGAACTGAGATGTGTTGTGAAGCAAAAAGCGAAGAAAACAGACACTGAGATAACAGTGGCAATGGATAGAGATGGCACTGAATCTTAAAAACCTGAACAGCACCAGAATAAATAGAGGTTTGTGTATGCACTGGTGTGTACTGTGTGGGACAGAGGTGGACTGGCCAATAGTCCACCAAAATGGCTGGTATAGTTGGAATGTGTGTGTGTTTTTTTTTAATTTTTTAGATTTTATTATTCCATAAAGTGCAGTAGTGCAGCTGCTCTCCTGGTGCAGTGAAACGTCAGAGTGGGTCAGTCTGATGGTTTGCATACTAAACCATCAGGGGAGAAACATGTGGCTCCTCCCAACTGGAAAAGACGAGTGGAAGAAAGGGGAGCAGGATCAATTAGCTAGCTTGCATAAAATTAAGAGGGAGGAGGGACTTAGAAAAGACTGGAGATGCGACATTGAAGCATCTATAAGAAGAGACAGAGTAGACTGGACTTGTTGAGGAAGACAAGATCTAAACTAAGATGACTGTGGAACCTCTGGAGATGATGATACAAAGCATGAATTTTTATAAAATCAAGAAAATAATGGAGAACCCTGACCATCCTCTTCATGAGACTGTCTTAGATTAACAGAGTTTCTTCAGTCAGAGGCTTCATGAAATTCACTGTAATACAAACTGCTACAAGAGATCTTTCCTGTCAATAACTCTTTAAAGAATTCAAATTACTATGCGTTATAACATTTAATCTCCCTTTGGGAACAGTAAAGTATTTTTGAATGTGGAATTTGAATATCCCAGCATTGATAACTAGACATTTTCTTTGTGTATGTAAAAGTCTATGTATGGCAGGACCTCCCTATAATGCAGCTCCATTACCCCTGGAACACCAACCCAACAGAGACACAAGAGCTTTGAACCTTTTTTTCTTCTAACCTGCTGACCAGGAAGAAGATTTGTTTCAAAACCTTCAAAGGTTCCACTGGACAACTTGTAGAAAGCAGTCTGCATACCCAGTGTTTTCATAGAGACGTTAGAAGTCTGTTGATGTGTCTGCCTATAGAGGTCTCTATTTCTCCACCAGAACTTGTCCTAGTTTTCCAACACAAAGTCCTGGAGGTTCTACTGTGAAACCAGCTGGGACGGCAGACAACTTTACACCTACTGCCTGAAGAGAACAAGTTTTTCCCTCTTCCATCAATTTCTGGATTTTTAGACATTGCTTTGACCAGACCATTCCATAATCTGGGCTGAATTACATGTAAGTTTATTTAGTAGATTATACAACAGCTCTTCCTGAAGCACAAATAAGTAGATGCAGTATAACAGATGATCATTTAAAAAGATCTGTCTAATGTGCATGCATTAAAAAACACAACAAGATGAAAAGATTGACTATCTTTTTCACAAAAATGAAAAAAAATAAGTCAAACTAATGGGATCAATAGTTAGTAATCTCAGTCTACCTGATTTCATTTTATTTCCACTCAAAGCATCAAGATTGGCGCTGGAGGCTGCTACAGGAGGAACAAGAACATTGAAATCACTGGCTTACTTTAGGTGAGCACAGTTCTCTGGCAGAGGAAACAAAGCAAACAGCACAGGAACTGAAGCTTTTGCCACTGTAAAGAACACAAAAAAAATCTCTGCGGGGCATTTTTTCAACAAGACATTATGCTACTGCAATAAAAGATGAATTTATTTTAAGGAAGTGTTTAACATTTTTACTAGGGGTGCCAGTGAACATGGCCGATTCTGTATTCTGCTGTTGTAAGTTTCTCCTTTAAGGGCTGGTATCAATAAAACTAATGATTTTGACCTACTAGTTATTTTCATTAGCCTTTAAGTTATTGCTTTTCAACTCTTAATATGCTACAGGGAGCTGAGCTGCTTTTTTCAGCTTACAAAGCATTTGTGTTTCTGGTAGCCCTAATTTGAAGTAGTTGTGTGTGGAAAGAGTGGAATTCAGATAGTTGGAATTAATTATGAATAATAAACATGCTCCAGCCCTGTACAATAGATGAATGCTTATTGGAAACAGCATCAGAGCAGGGGAGAGCCAGGCAAAATCATATTTTAAAATTAGAGGCTACTTTTGTCTGAAACCAGACATCTTCTCAGTCTTTATCTATTTGCTAAATAAAGAACATTTTCTATGGTGTAGCATTCAAAACATAACAACAAATAATGCTCTTATGACTTTTTAAAAATTTGCTTCAATTTCATTTCTTGGTATCAGAAAAGTGGCAAAAAGCTTCAATTTAATCTCTAGCCTTTCACAAATTGATATTCTTGTTCATAGTTTTATTTCCTAATTGCATAAGGCATTAAACAGTGTAGCTCCATTATCCACAGGAGGTTGGCTCTTTGGTGCACTTCTGCATATTTTAATGCAGAATGCTGAGAAACTGGAGAGAAAATGCTGCTCTACACATCTGGAGGAGTCGTACTTAACCTGGAGAAATGGTCTGCTGTGAATAGAAATATTCTTCGCTAAGCTACAACATCGTATTTTTCCATCCCTGGACTCATGCCTACTGATCTATTAATTCCCCTAGCCCTCAGCTATAATACCACAAAATAAAATCGATTATATGAAAAATAAATTTTTGGCAACCCCTTGAATGCAATTACTTGATCATCGATGAGCAAATCATCAAAAAAACATCTTCTAAACTTGCACGATGGGCCCTGATGGACCCAACATAATTATTTAAAGAAGTGTTCTCTTTGATCCAATTTTATATATGATTAAGCTATCTCTAGTAAATGCGTATATATTGCCAAATTTTTACAAAATCTTTATCAGGAAGTCCACAAAATATAATTAAAAAGCCTTCAGCTGATCCCTAATCCTGCAGCAAGACTTTGGATGGAAATACAAGAGAGATCATATTTCTCCTGTTATAGGTTCTCTTCACTGGCTCCTTGTTAAATCCAGAACAGAATTTAAGATTCTCCTTCTCACATCTGATTGGATCAGATGTTCCTAACAGACACTTTGCTCTCAGCCTGCAGTTCCACTGGTCCCGTTCTACTCTGGGATCTTTCCTGTTCCAGTCTGTGAAGCAGACACCAACTTTAAAGACATGGCTTAAAACTTTTGATTTTGATTAAGCTTATATTTCAAAACAGAGGGATCTTTGCCCAGTTGTTCTATGAGTGGAGGGTAATGAAAAACCAAATCCAGTAGAATAGCATCCAGTCTGTAGTTATGCTGCTAAAGGCTCAGGCTACTGAAGGACAAACTGAACACTTTTCCTCACTTTGCACTTTAGTTCTTTCTTCTCTACTTTTCAGTTTGAACCATTTGCTTTTATTTGAACTGTTGACTCCATGTTTATATATATATATATAGACTCTACATCTGTTCTGGCATTCCTGAAAGAAAACATCGACCGAGATAATGCTGCTATCATTAAAACCTCCCCCCTCTCCTGGTGTAAGTTTTTAAGTTGTTTTTAATTTAGCAAGTTAAAATCATTCCTCTGTTTGTTTTTATTTTTTATTTTTGTGGATATGGTGGATATGGTCATAATTGTCTCTTTGTGTAACCAGTGTATTTAATAAAACAGAGTTTCTTTGACATCCACTTTCACTTCAACTTGGAGAGGTGGCTTCCTCTCCTAAAATAAAACTGTCTGAGCGATGTCACAGCATCAGTTGTGAACACGGTTACTCTCTTCACTGTAAGCTGAATTAACCCAACATGCAAATATATTCTCTGGTATGTTGTGTACTGTCGTTTATCATATAAATAATAGTAGAAATGCTAAACTCTAAGATGTAGTTTAAATGAGAGGAAATTTGAATCCAATAGTACCCTGATGTATATGTAGATTTAGGGATATTCATGGAATAAACTCCTTCCTGCTCCTTTTAAACACCTTTTAAAGATCATTTTATTGGATTTTGTTCAGTCATGTCCATGACTGGAAGTGAATTCTTGGGAAAGGTACAATTAGTAAATATACTACATTTGGAAATTAGAACCGTTTTTGCTCTCGTTTCAGGAATGATAATATCTCCCATATTGTCCTCTGCCCCAGAGCAGTTGGTTGGCATCTGGTCATGTTATTGGAAACTAAGCGATTAGTCCCAAGTTGGCAAGAACAATGAATATTGTTCTTGAATAAATATGCTAAAGATTGTCACTGACTGAGTGATTAATTAAATAATCTTCAAAGTGGTGACAAAAAAAAATACAGACAACAAACAAAATACTAAAATTACATCAAGAAGTTTTTAACCGTAACCTCTGGTATGTAATAATTATAATTAGAGCAATTCCTCACATAGTGTAAGGAGAAGAGCTGTGTGGTCTGAGGAAGAACCAGATCAATGAATGTGATTAAAAAAAGCCTTTAATTTGCTTTCAGGTCTGCAGATTGGATTTAGGAGAAATGAAAAAGGTCCTGATGGATTCAGATTGAACCTGTTCTACATATGTGATGGAGCATTTAGATCACAGGAGATAAAATACAGTTTTCTTCATTACCAGTAAGCCTTCCAAAATTAAAACTGCCTAGTCCTAAGCAAAGGTTAATATTAACCAAAACTGCCTTTACTTTAGGCCATTTAAGTTTTCACATTGATTTTTAACCATACTTCTAAATATTCAATTTGCAATCATTGATATCTCACTGGCATCACAAAACAAGGGGATCTAAACAATAAATAATTACAAAAGGGAATGAACTAACAATGTCACAGAGGGTTTTGTATGAGACATTGAAAGAATAAGGTTAAGAGCTGGTGCAAGAAGCTGTGTGACTCTCTGTGGTGCTCTGAGTGGTGTGAGGGTCTGACCTAGTGGGTCAGACCCTCAGTGCCTAAGCCTATTAACAAATAGGCTTAGGCACTTAGCTTGCTCATCAAACTTCCTACTATCCATTCAAATTGAGGGGAAATTAAAGAATCTATCACAAAAAATTAATCCAATCTGAAACCTCAACCATCCAAGGATGGTGCACAGTCCATGCAGATCTCATGATACAACTCCGTATGTGAGAACCTTTGGGCTCCTGGTCTGACAGTGTGGATATCGCCAGTGTTTGTTTTTTATCCTCTGCTTCCAACAGATGATGGCCAGATGAGATCTGACCATCATAAGTGAGAATGAGTCAAATCCTACCACACTGACTACTGTGACCAATCACAGACTGTCCTGTGGAAAGTAAATATTCCAGTGTCACATGACCATCTTTGCTCTTAAGAAATCTGTCTGAGCAGTGTGGAAGTGAGAAAGAATGGAAAAGTGTGAGACTCGTTTCATATGTGAGAAGTGGCAGTGCACACCACTAAATAACAGAGAATTCTATAGAAAATGTTCCTGGGAATTTCAAATTACTCAACAAAAAAAAACTATTTTAAATTGTCTTCAAGTTGAACATCTTTGCCCTTCCTATTTTAACTACACTGTATATCACATTTTATTTTATGTACAAACTTATTTTTGTTTCACTATAAACTGATGGAATTTGATAGATTATAGAACCTCACAGAATTGTTTTGAATAGATGGAACATTTTCTTTGTTTTGTTTACGCTGTCTTTTCCTTTTGTCAGTAACAGAATCTCAGAATAGAAAAATTAGTTTCCGAATCTGAATCGAGCTATGACTCTAAAAATTGAAATGAAAAGACACTGAAAGATTAACATCTATACTCGATAAATCTTCGGAGTAAAAATGACGCGTTGTGATTTGATTGGTTACATTATGGCATTACTCTAAATGCCACATAAAAGACCTTACAAACATGTCAACTACCAAACAAAGTCTAAATGGAAAAGGTTGCCTTTCATTTAACTTTCATTCTTTGGTAATTGCTTTCAGACATGAGGGAAATGAAGAATGAGTTTTCTTGCTGAACACAAAAGACCTTTTCCTTGTGCAAATGATCCATGTGGGCTTTGCCCTCACTCTGTACTTTCATTCAGTCAACACGGTCACAAAACTCATAAATATATTTTACCAATCCCCATTAGTGACGTATTGCACAAAACCTTTTGAATTACAATTTCAAATGATCTCCTCATCTCTTTCATAGGCCTACAATGTGAATGATATATTCTGTGCAGGACAATATATATATATATATTTTGCTATCACACAATCTAGCCCCGCTGCCTCGTCGAACTTCAATTTGGATGGTCCGGGGAATGTGTTAAGAGGCCATGTAAAGAGAGATGGCAAGAATAAATGGATGGCTACTGTCATTCTAAAGGCAGATTTCTCATTATGGCCCAGTTAAATCAAACCAAGATGACAATTTAAGACTGATTAGGGCAACACATTAGAGCAGCAGGGAGATTTTGAAAGGGAGCCCAATCATAAAAGTGTAAGAGATGATAGATTAGCTACCATCAGGATGAATACAACCACTTTATGATAATGGGTTTTGAAGTGTCGTTCCTTTAAACAAAATTATTTCAACTGATATTTCATGTAAAAAAGACTTTATGAATAATAGTCATTCAGATTGTTTGCTGTCAAGAGAATACATGTAAAAGCTTCCTCCCTAAATGAAGAGAGATCAGACAATTTGGCGAAGTTTGAGCTAGAACTCAATGTTGTGTTATTTATTTTTTTTACTTTTTACAAGTTTACAATTTCGCAAAATTTGTGAGTATGCTCATAATTTACTGTCCATTTTGGAGACTTATTTGTACCCAAGCTTTAATGAAGTGTCTGAAGTCTTAAAATGTTACATTAAAATTTCCACATGTATTTCTTTCCTCATGATGCCATCTGTTTTGGAAATGGCACCAATGTTTCAAGAGACTCTCCCAACATGATGCAGCTGGGAATAACAGTCTATGAGGAAGTTGTTTTTTCTCCTCACATTGATTGGCACCAAGTATTCTTCCCTCAGTAGGGAGTAAACATACTGGTGTGGTTGGCAGGCGATAAAGACTGATGGCCATCAGTAAGTTGTTTCTGATCAACTTACTGTTATTGATATTAGTTTCATTTATTTGGATTATCTGTATTTGCTTATTTTCTTAAGTTGATTTAAAATGTGTCACAAAGTTTTTTTTTGTTTTTTGGGGGGTTGGAGAGCCAGATTTAGGGTTAGGGTTTAGGATAAGTACACATAAGTACACTGACATTACCTGAACCGTCTATTAGAGGGACTCACAAACTTTTCCCTCACTCAAGTAAATGCAGGAAAAATAATTTGGTTTTATGTGATCATTTTTCTTTTACTGTCTCCTTTTGTTAAGGTAATTTATGGGATACAATGTTGAAGAGAATAGCATATTTAAGTTTCTAACCCAGTATGTATGTGTTTGGGTCACATTCTACCACATATTTGTGGGTTTGGTGCTTATGACTTACTTGTGAAGTATTAAGTTAACACATTTACAAGTATTGCTAGCCAATTCTCCTGCTGCTGAACAAAGATGCAATGAATCAGTTTCTCCATTTGACTCAGATGTGGTGAATTAACCAAATAGAGACAAAGTCATGATATTTGAGCTTTCTTGAATTGTTTAAATGTAAGGTAATCCTATATTTTAAAAGTTTGAATTTGTAGCTGGATAAGCAAATTGAGATAATTTTCGTAATCCAATCCAGTCAAATTTATTGTCTGGCATTAAGAATAATAAATGTCTTTTTTTTCGTTTAACACGGTGCAAGTTAACATCAGGTGTCAGTTGTATGTTGTCACTTGACGTGGCATATCAAGTCTACTGTTCATGCTGCACTCATCTGGATAACCTTGGTTTTACAGCTGAAATGTTATACCACACATAAATATTCATTCATTTCCTGTGTTTTACAATCCCAGCAAGACAGAATAAAGATGGAATAAATCAAGCAAATCCTGTCTCTTTAGAGGATGTGCTATGACAGTGCATGCCAAGAACATTGTTAAATTTTGTGCAGAAAGCACCAGACTGTGTCAGAACAACCACAAAACAACCCCAAGCTTCCCTGCACATCCAATTCTCTCGGATATGAATAAGAGTGACACACTGAGAAAAAAGACGGTGCAAAACACATTTAAGGGTGTCTTGTTATTATTTACCAGTTTCTCTTTTAAATATTACTTTGGTGAATGTACATGTATTTGAGCCATTTGACAAAACTTTTACATTTATCGGCCAATCATTAAAACCGGCTGAAATGCCACCAATATCACCCATGAAGAGCCATACATTAAATGGAATTCATGTACAACCATCCAAATTTAAATGAACACAATTCAGTGTTGACAGAAGAAATAAGACACACTTATTAATAAGTAAAGCAGTGAACATTTTACAAAATATATATTTTGTAGGACAGCATATGAAGAATGTAGTCTATTGATGGTGAGCAATGGAAAAACTATAAATGTGCCAGCATTTTTCAACATGGAATGGAAAGATGAAAAATAGTTTCTGTGTGGGAGAATAACAACAAAACAATAAGAGGAATTCAAATGTGAAAATGCTTGCTTGTTGTGTGTGCCAGATATATTCACGGCAGCAGCATGCTGTTCAGGCAAGTAAAACATTTATATATATATATATATATATATATATATATATATATATATATATATATATATATATATATATATATATATATATATATATATATATATATATATATATATATATATATATATATATATATTCTCACTACCTTGTCTCCCTTCAACTTATAGATGCTCCAGAGCAAAGTAAATGGTACTAAATATGGGCTTAAAAGTGGTCAGAATGCCTAAAAGAAGTGAGTGAATATTTCTACCAAAAAGAGAAGAAAACCTCTAAAGACAAATGGGATCTCAAATCTAAAATAGAACTCTTGAGGGAATAAAGTGATGCTTTAGTATTTTGATTTCAAAAAGCTTAACACCAGCCTTGGAGAAAATGGCTATTGGTTATAATCTGTTTAATCTTTCTCTAGAGACAATGTCCTTATCTCTACCTACACTATTGATCATTTGTGTGTATCCTGGGCCCCAGAGCAAGTAAAGCTTGTTGCACATTATGCCTCTTAGCAACAGTCCTCTTGCTGATTTATAATCTCTTTTATTTTAAAAGTTATTATAGAACTTCTTGTTAGCTGAATGTGGTAGAAAAACATGGTAGGCAGGAAGCTTTATAGGTTGGCAATGTCATTTTCTTGAAATTTGATTTCCACTTACAGATGCATATGTGGGATGTGGGAACCTTCATAGAGCATTTAAAATTTTAAATCTATGGAAGGATGATAAGATACCCACAACTGTTGGGTCATTAGCCTTGATTCATATAACCGACTAATGAAAGCTTCAAGGTGTGAAGTTGTACAGTGTTTAAATGAAATGAAAGAACAATGTGGTAAAATCAGTCCACCTCAATAGTTTGTATTGTTTTGTAGTTAAATGCAAATTTTAGATTTGTAATGTATTAATCAATTGGACAGTAATGTTGAAAGTGTGCACATAATAGCACTGAGTTTTTGTTTTTTTAATTGTATTCTGTTATTTTAAATATTTTTCTCTTTTTTGGGTTACCAGGTTACCTGCTTGCTTTATGGGAAAGAGGCGTGGCCAAGGGCTAAACACTGTGAGAGCATAATGCCAGCTCAGCATGTGCTCATCACTAAGAGTTTTTGGTTAGGTAGGATTATTTGGTCCTTAGGTAATATTGACATTTATTTCTGTTTCCCCTATTATGTAAGTGGTTTGGCCTTATAACAGCATAAGTTACTCTGTGGTTTTGTATAAGGTCAGTTTTTGAGTAATGCTGCATCTCATTTACCTTGGAAGTCTGAACTGAGAGCTGGATTTGACGTCACACCCGAGGTAACAGTGTTCCAGTTAAAATAGTCTGAGAAGTCTAGATTTCAACATGGTGACGCCCAAGTAGCCATTGTTCACAGTAACTCTTACGGACATCATTTAAAGTTGTACGTTCCATATGCAAATACCATTTTTAATTTGTTCAGTGTGGAGTTTAATTCTTAGCCCTCCGATTAACAGTATTAGCAAATATTTGTATTAAGTAGCACTGAATCTGTCAGTAAAGTCATTTAATCTTAGCTAGCTGATGCAGCTCACTTTGAATGGGAATGTGTATCTAAAGACTGGAGATTCGTGGCTGTGGAGCTTCATCACCATCATCAAATGTCATATTTCTGAGTGTTCAATAACACTATCCATCCCTTACGAGAAGATTTAGATATTGTGCGTGTTTTAATCACAAAGTGAGTATATGATTGTATTTTTGTCCATGCATTGAGTGGGTCCATGGTGTAAAGTTCCCTGAATTTCCTTTTTTATTTCTGTTCATAATTAGTATCCTGTTCCTCAGTGGAATTTACATATAACATCTGGGTTGTTAATTGAACAAAATTAAAATCCATGCTCTATAAAGAACAATGATTTAAATTTGAAAAAAAAAATATTATTAAAAAATTATTTCTTTTGTGAAACCTGTTTTCAAATTATTTCCAATATATTTTCTAAAAACGTTTTCTAAAACCAGAATATCCCTTGAAATAAATGCTATAGTGTCACTGTTACACGAGATGAGTAAGACATGATCTATTTGCAAAATGAGATTGTGAAAAGATTACTATTGAGAGAATTATGCTGTTAAGATAGGAATTCATTTGAAATCTAAATTTAGCACATGAGGTAAATTACAGTCCAATAAAGCCAAGTCTATTTCAATTGATTTGTCATGCAATATGCCATGGTAAGTCACATTAATAGAGGGGAAGCCAGTTTTCCAGAAGAAAGTCCTTTACTTTCTTTCGATGGAAATCCAATCTTGATATAGCTTTGAAATGCGTCAAAATAAAATCAGGAAACATTGAAAAAAAGATAATATTCATTTACTGAAAATGGCTCAAGAGTTATGTGGTGACAGTTAAGGATTTCTATTTGAAACCCACAAAAAACTACATATTAATTTTGGCTGGATATTTGGGTGAGTTAGGAGCTGTACAGTTCAGGTAATTGGAAACAGGGGAGTGGATGGATTAATCGGAAGCAGCCTGCCAGCCACCCTTACAGAGAACCATGGGGAGACGAAGGAAAGCAAAGAAGAACAGCATAGAAGGGGACAAGACACAGCATGACTAAAATATACTGACAGTCATTTTCAACAACACAGACTTAGAAGTTGTGTCTTCCAAAAAAGTTTATTTGCTGCTTCATTTGCCATTCATCCATGGGTTTTTGTAACAGCTAATCCTCTAACCCTACACAACCAAAACCTCCCATGCAAGTTTTCTATCCATCAATCTAAGCTCACTTAGAGGCTTTTCACACAGAGACCAATACTGTGGCTGGGGAGCTTGTGCCTATCTCCAGCAGTCATTGCATGGGAGGCATCCAATGACTGCTGGCTACCAGTCTTTAGATGGGAGGCATGGTACACCGAGGATGGGTAGTCAGTCCGACAAAGGGCAACATAAACAAACTAGACAAATAACCATGGGATAATTAGCTCAACAGTAAAGTTTTTTAGACTTTTGGAGGAAAGTAAAGTAATCTCAATACCACAAGACACCATGCTGGGATTCAGTTTTACGACCAGTTTTGTGAAATTCCTGCAACCACCATCTGTCTTTGTTGTAAGGAAATTTACTTTTAAAAAAAGGTCTATATCAAAAACGATTAATTAGGTAGGATTTGGAAGTTCCTCTGCTACCCATCTGCTCAGTTACAAATCAGATTCAATGGCTTTAAAAATAGGAAGATTTACATGTAAGGAAAGGGTAATTATTTGGATAATGACAGTTGTTATTATAAAATGTAAGATCATTGTCACTCTTTTGTAATGGAGATCATCTTTTTCAGTCTGAACTCAAGGTGAATACAAATAGTGATATTTCATCAGCACAAATTACCACCCAGTGAGACAGTAATTGGTTGTAATGAATGTGCATCAGCAAATTTACATAGTCATAATAAACACTACAGTAAACACAGCTGTGAACAAATAAAATAGATTCAGCAACCTCTGTGTTTAACTCAGTGTCAGTATGTCATCACAGAATGAAATGGGAGACTTGTTAGAGATCACAGAAAGCCAAAAGTAGCTCAAATGATGACATGTTGCAACCAACATAGCTGGTTAATCTCTGAATGAACATGTATGTCAAGTGTCAGTGTTGTAAAGATCGCCTAACCTGCCACCAAGTGCAGACCAAGACTGAACCAATGAGATGGATATGTTGCTGCAAATACTTAAAGAAAATCAAGAAGAAAAAAACTGTTTTTAAAGTTACCTTAACATTTATTTAAGCAGGATCAAAAAACCTCCTGAGAATAAAACCTGAACGATGATAAGTGGAAGCATTTAGGTGAAAACAAACTTGCATGAACAGACCTACATTACATGTCACTTGTCCAATGAAGCAGCCCAACAGATAGCAAGTTAAACAAGCAAGACAACTCTGCAGAGTGCATACATCCATCATTGGCTGAGTATGTTAACAGCAACACGGTGGAGGCGCTGGACTTACCTCAGTGGTTTTTACTCTTCTGTTTTATATTCAGAAGAATGTCTAAATATACATCCTGAAAAAGTTTATCCCTCTTGTTTTCTCATCACCCATCTTCATCTACAGTGCAAAGTGAAACAGGTGGCAGTATTGAAATTATCGAAAACAAAAAACTTTAATTTAATTTGAGAAATGTGTCATTAAGTTGTAGTTTTCATGGTCTCAAAATGATCTTGGGACCAAGATGCTCCTTAAGTACCAGAGCACACTACCACAATAATTCTAAATACAAACAAGGTCAACCTCGTAAATTCCAAATCATCTGTTCTTGCTTTTCCTAGTCCCAAAAACCCAAAAGCACTTCACACTGCATTCAATCATTAACACACATATTAGTGTGTTAGCCACAGCTGCTACTACAATACCCTGGAGGTTCACTGAAAGAGGTGAGGCTCCAATGCCTCCTCTGCGACCACCAGCAGGCCAGACTGGTGAGAAATTTTGCCCAAGGATTCAACGACAGAGAGAAGAGGTGGAGTTTGGATCAGCAACTGACCGGTTAGAGGACAAACTCATACCACTGCTGCTCCCCATAAGAAAGTGGCGGGTAAATGTATGCAGTAGAAGAGCAGTAGAAAATGCACACAGTGACCCATTACTCTGCAACACTGAATTGTCATCTTCATCCCAACAGACACATACACACACAGAGGTAGATGAGATTGGTGCACAAGATCAGGTTCACATGCAAGCATCGATCATTTGCCCAAACAATAAATGAAATCGGGTTTGTTGATTGATCAGCCTGCCGATATTTGATTGGCCTGCTGATTTATCAGTACACCCCTGTCTAGTTGAATTCTGACTAAGCATTATGATCACAATGCTTTGACATTTCAGGGCATGATTTTTATTTCTACCAATGTTCCTGAACCCAAGTAGTGATTTGAGCCACCTCAGTTGAAATCATTACATAAAGAACATAGCTCTCAATTTATTTTCTCTTACCTGCTTAATGTTGCTTACAGGTCCTCTGCTACTTTAAATTAGAATATGTTATTTATAATATGTATACACTGATATGTCTTTGTAATTATTCAAAAAGTGTGACCGCTACCTTGGACTCTCTTGGTCTGTGGAACCGTCAGCCAATTAACCTTTTTCAAACTGTTCATTTTTTAATCATACCATAAATTCAACACAAACAATGTCAGCTGCTTCACATACAGTGTATAGTCTTGTAGATTTTAAAAAATTGTGTGAACATTAACAAAGGAGACTTAGCCTTAAAATGAACACAACTTTTTGGACCTGCCATTATACGGTACCAGCAGGGCCAAGCAGCAAGGTGTATGGGGGAATGGCTTGACACTCCCATCTGACACAAGCCTAATGGGCCAGCAGGGTCATGCTGTTTAAAGGCAGTTAGCTAGCTGAGTGACAGCACTGTACCAGGCCAGAGGCTCAGCTGTCACGGATCGCAGGTGTGCAGCTGAGTTATGGGTTGTTGTACGAAGCGATAAGGTCGACAAGAGACCAGGGAGGAGAGAGGAAAAAGATAGAAATAGACCACAGAGAGGAAATGCTGTCAACAGAGATGAAGCCTGAATATAGGTTTAGCATGCAGCTGGTGAGCAAATTCGACAAAATCATCACCATCACCATTTGGCTACATGGAAGAGTTTGTCCTGTTCTACTGACAAAGATCTTTAAAAACAAAATCAAGAAAAAAAGTGTAAAATGCTTTATAAATACCAATTAATAAAGCAAAGTAGATAAATTCACACCAGCGCTGTTGAGTTTGCTTTATTGAAACAAGTATGCTTTCCTAGACAATCTGGTTTATTTGAGGAGGTATGAATGTGCAATCAAACTCTGATGTGGAACTCTGGCCCTCCTAAAAACTAAGAAGAAGAAGACACTGACCTATTCCCTTTGAATAGGTCGAATAGGTCTCTATTCGACTGAAGTGAATTCAGGCGCAGTTCAAATGTAGAGACTGCTCCAACAGCAGGAAGCAGACTATAATGCAGGGCATTCTGGGTAAATATAACCAAAAAAGCTCAGGTCAAGGGAGAAATGGCTTTGGTCTTATATTAAACCCAGTAGATAAATCTTTTACAACCACTAAAATCTGACACTACTCCATTGTGAAAACTAACTTTTTATTCAGTGTCTTCTTCCTCTGTGTCTTCCTGTCATTTCCTTTAATTGTTCTTGGTGCAGGAAGCAGAGGGGAAATGCCCAAGCAGGGTCCTGAGTTGTGAATTATCTTTAGCTATATACTCTTTGTACATGACCTCTGTCAGCCTCACAACACTGTTGACAGAGTTCAGTATATTTTCTGTGACTATTAGATTAATTTCAATTTAAAAACTATTTTAAGTTTGGGTTTTATATATAGTCCCTCAACATACTGAAAAACACTCTACAAACAGAAAAAAAAAAAGCCATGAAGGCTTATGTGTGCAGCCTAAGTGGTGCACTGGAGCAAGTAATAGGAGACCGTGATTGGAGAAATGGATGACTCCTCAAGTCACCTTGAGTGAATGGAGCTCATCCTTCACATGCCAAACACACACATAGACAAAATTTGCAACAAAGCACACTGACCAAGGTCTTTGTCAACTCCAAGGGTTTTCATTCCTCACGTCTTCAACCAAATCTGCCATTATCGCAGCAAAAGAAGACAATCCTGGCAAAGATGTCATGTCTGCAACATCGGCCACATCACACTTTGATTTCTAATTTAATTTAATTTTTTCATATATCGGGCAACTATTTTGGGATTAGCACTCTGGTTTTGGGAGCAGAGATCATCAAGTAAAATTCAGTTTGATGGAACCCGCGCTCTAGCAACACAACTAATATAGCACATTACTGACTGCTCACAGATTGCAGGCAAAGAGAAATATTTGGCTGAATTAATTTATGTTATTGAACAAAAAAACTCAAATCAGGCAGAATCAATATTAGAAGATCAGAGCTTTACAAAACTTGTTTATGTGCCTTTATTTGCACTAAACAACCTAGGAAATGTTATTTTTTCAAGATGGCTGCTCCCCTTAAAAAGTAAATAAGGACACTTATGACTTCAACACCTCCTTCCAAAAATACATCACATGTTTCAGACTGCATATTAGAGCTCTGCTGATCAGGAACGATGCTGTGTGGGCTGTAGCACCAAGGTTCCATGGTGATATATTCGCTTTAAAAATACCATCAAGCTGTTTTTTTCTAATGATGAATTTATCTTCCCATTTTATCCACTGTACATGTCCTGATATGTCTCTGGTATCTTGAAATGTCATTTTGTTAAACATCAGTGTTTAACTTTTGATTTAATACCAGAAACAACTGTTTCTGGTATTAAATCCTTCTAATTATGTCAAAACAGTGATTCCTGCCTGCAGTACAGGGCTGCTTAGTGACGATAAATGAAGACCGCATATCTGGATGCACAAGTTTAAATAAGGTGAATATCATTATGACATTTACTATAGATAATAAGGCACAGTATTGCAATTATGTTATGCAAGTTGATATTGTCTCAAGTATACATCCAAGGAATTGAGACTTGTAATATTTTGGTACCATTTGATTGTTTTGATTATTTGTGGTAAACTGAGGGTACTGTAATTTCCTCCTCCATGATAAGGTTAAAAGAGATCTTACATTGTTCAAACAAACATATTAAAAGGAAAGTTTTTTATTTTTTTAATTTTTTTTTATTTTATTTATTTTTATTTTTTTTACTATGGCATATCATTGGTGACAGCTATAGATTCCATATTCTTGTTTCTGAAAGATTCACTTTCTCCACTGTCATTACTAAACTACACAAAGAGGCAGATCACAATTTTAAAACAGCCATAAAAATCAATGTTATCATTCACAATTTTGTTTTTTTGCTCTCTGATTGGCCCCGTGGAAATTCTAATGTAGGAATCCAGATCAATGGGAGAAAGCTCAAATGGAACAGTGAAGGGACATCAGAATCAAGTGAAAATGTGTCAGGACGTAATGACCAGAATAACAATAAGAATGTAGGTTTAGTTCTTCAAGCATGTCAACCATCAGCTTGTAAAAGCTTTGTTATTGCTGGAATGATTTCAAGGCTGAGACGCTGTTTAAGTCCTTTCTTCTCCAAGAAATATAGATTTCTCTTGAATAGTCAAGAGGCACCAGTAAATAACATGGCTTATTCAAGTAATCCCTTGATGTCTAATGGGTGATTGGGACCCATTAGACATAGTCTCAAACTGACTACTTCTGCAAACACCTTGTTTATTCTCTGACTTTCAAACCTTTCAAAAAGACACCACAAAGCATCTCAAGATTTACTCTCTCACACATTTATGCTAAAGAAACCAGCTGGCTGCAGTCCGTTGGCTTCTCAGTGAGCGACATGCATCATTAACATCTTTAAATGCTGAGGCGTCCTGCCTTTACAATCTTCAAACAGGCTGTCCTTCAACCCCCTCTGCTTAAAACCTCCCACCCACCACTCACAGTCTTTAAAGTGTTACTAAAGAAGCTTAACAGCCCATTGCAAGGGTCTGCATGGGGCGTTTGTACTCCATAAAAGCCGCTATAAGTAATGGTATTTCACCAAGAGCTCTTATGGAACATACAGTGCTTGCTTTACGAAGAAGGTTAAAGGCAGCAGGTGAGTAAATGGATCTTTTCTGGATTGTATTTGTTTTCCAATAATTGATCAAAGAGGCAAACTGGAAAAGTGGTTAAAATACAAACTTCTCTCAGCTGACAGACATAAAGTATGACTGGAACAACAGGATTGCATTCTTGGAGCATCACATGATGTAAACACAGCAATGACGCATTTAGCAGCAGCGTGCTAAGAAAACTATGACAGAATACATTTAGTACGGTGTATACACAAAAATGTTTGGATTCCAAAATATTTCGCATTGTGTACGTTTCTAAGAATCAAGTATGTGGTAAACAAAGGGACGGTTTATCAGCTCCATTTGACAGTAATGTTGAAAAATCTCTTCAAAAGGCTTTACTAAATGAAATCAAAGTAAAAATAAAAATAAGCTGTTGGTTTTAAACAAAAAGCTCAGTTATATTTGCACGCTGATCTAATGAGTCTGGTGTTCTATGAAATCTTCTCCAATTGTTGATAATATTCTGAAAAACATTTTTTCACTCTACTGATTTCATATAAACGGCGACAAAAAACAACAAATGTTTTCACGAGTTACGGCGAAAGTGTTCATCCCGATGCTGTTCATATGGGTATGTGAAGATCAATTCTCCGATAAAGAAATTCATACATAGCATAATTTTCTGCTAAAGCCAATACATACAATTAAAGTCTCGAATGAGATGTGTAAATTTTGATAGTGAACCCTGGTCAAAGCCACGTCTCTTCTTTAAACAAGTATTCTAAAGATTCTGAGAAAGCACCCGCGATCAAAAAAGGTGCAGTGTGTCTTTAATTCCTTGCCTTTGTGGCGGCGGCGGTGCTAGCAAGGGCATCTAAGGCGAACCACAAAGCTAAGGGGTTAAAGACGGTACCATGTTGGCTCTTTGTGAGCGGGATTCCACGCCATTTTTTCAGCTCTTTATTTTCAAGTCACGGCTAACCAGCTCCAACTTCCTGCCTGCTCAAAAACCAAACGCCATTCGAGGACAAGGATAAGAGAAGCTGAGTCGGGACACAAAAAAAAAAAAAAAAAAAAAACAGGAGGAATCAGTGTTTCGGGAACATGAAGGGAAGGTCATTGTCTGCAAGCTTACCCTGGGAGAAAAACAGAGGGCCTGAACCTGCCAGAACCTATCCACGGCGACCAGGAGGTGGACCTGCAAGAGACCAGAACAACAAAGACAGTTTGTGACAAAGCTGAGGCGCCGCAGTCCGAGAGGAGTGAAATCAAGTCTGACATTTTTCATTTATTTGTAAATGCCTCCTTGGCGGCACACTCACTCGAAGCGACAGTTGGGCTTTTACCAAGTTAAGGGGAGATGATGGTAGAATAGAGGGATCCTGACAGAGGTTGTAATGAGATGCCGCATTAGGGCCGCTCTCTCATCCACTCTCCCCTCTCTCGCCCAGGAGCACGCCCTTCACTTCTAATCTGCCACCCCAACCATTTGGAGATGGTTAACCCCGTGAAAAACTACACTAACCCTCTATGGTGTGCTGATAAAACATTCTTTCTGGGTTTATTTTGTCGGAGAGACTTTGATGCTTACAAATGTTTTTGTCAAAAGGATTTTAGAGTGCTCAGAGCCTCGGGAGGGTTCAGGGAAAGAATTGCGATATGCATCACCTGCTCAAAATATGAACAGGTGCAGAGGATGGAGCTAACAGCGAGGAACTGGAGTAAAAATATACCAAGTTAGTGAACAGTGAGCATAAAGCAGACCTACTGTGACCTCTAGGAAACACCTAGTCATAGTCTTCATCATGTACACCTTTCCCAATTCTTAGCAACATAAAATAAACCAAACCAAATATTTGTTAAAGAAAAGAGATTTGACACATTTTTATATTTGAACATATCTGTTAAAACTGACATTGTATTTCCATGTTTCTGCAAAGCAAGTTGTGACATAAACGCAATAAAGCAGTTATTTAAACAGAGACGAGCATGCTACACTTAGTGTAGCTCTCAACTAATTCAGTACTTAATCTTTCAAATCAGAATCAATGTTCAGGTTTTTAAGAAAGTCACAGGCCATGTGTGTTCTTTGCTTATCTAAAATATTGAACTTGGTAAGAGAATCCAAGTCTGCAGAAAACATCCAAAAAGCTTCTGGCTCAGTCAGAACTAGGATGTCACTTCTGCTTCTGGCCAGGGAAACAGCGGTTAGCACAAAAAACAAATAACCTTCTGATGCTATCCAGTTGATAAAGTTCTGTTCAAAAAAAAAATTGTCCTGAAAATTAAAACACCAAAGAACAAATCTGCTTTGTCTCGTAAAACTGATTCAACTTTGATGTAAAGTGTTTTATGTTTGGCATAATTTTGTAAATTTGTTTTATCAGTTTATATTTCTTGCTATTAATTAATGATTTCCTTAATGTAAGCCTAGAATGGTCCAGTTAAAGTATATTGCAGGTGTGACCAGTACCTTCAACACCAAGGCTTGGTAAAATACTACAGTAATAATACAGCCTAATGAACAGAAAGTACGTGTATAAAATACAGTGGAAGTTCACATTATACTAACTTTACTAATGTTCGATTTTGAAAATCAAGGGTCAATATTAAAATTCATTATTGTAATGTAACGTTACCTTTGAATGACTTTTAAAATCAGCTCACCTACATATGTTGAGGAGAAGAAGAACCATTAAAGTAGTGAATTAGGTTGTGATTGAGTAGGCAGTTAGAACGGAGTGATCAATTTAACTTTGGCCATAACTCCTCCTGAAATATGTCATCATCCTTGCTTAAATTTGAATATATAAAACCGTTGCTCAAACCGCCTTCCCACTTAGTCTGCAGAAATAGAAACGGTGCACCTGTTTTTCTACCTTGAAATGAATGAAACAGAAAACAATCTTTTTGTGGGACAGTCCTGCTCTCCACACAGACTGCAGCAGGTTTGTGTTCTGCCGTCCATATCTGTGCATCACTGAAACCCCCTCTCTGTTGTAATCTGGTGGTATAGTCCTGGTTGTTGTGAGGGCTGGTTTTGCCTTTGCTAAGCCATTCAGCATATCTCAGGGTCAGTTTGTCCCTCGCTCTGTTCCTATCATCATTTTCAGACTCATTGCCATTTAATAACTTCCTACATCCATTTTGTCCATCTGGAGAGAAACTTACCCGTGGACCTAAACCGTTCTACATCATTTTTTGTTGTCTTTCTTTACATTTGAAGGTTCTCACATATACCTGGGATAATTAATCTTAGAAATGTTCAAACGTACCGAATCCATGTTCCCCTTCAGTACAAAGTGACTCATTGTCAGCCTAGTGGTGGCTTGATGCTGCCGTCCAGCTGTTACTTGTACTTCATCCCCTTCTTTTTCTTTTGGGAAGTACTCATTCCAGATCAAATATTATACACATTCCATTTCTCATTTTGTACTCATATATTCAAATAACTGAAGTTTAGTATAGTCATATGAAAGCTCAAAACTATATAGTTGGATATATTTTAATTCTGTTTGGGCCGGTTGACGGATTCACACTAAAATTAGTCCAGGCATGCTCCTGCCTTTACATATTTACTCTGGCTACATAATGAAATGTCATTATTGTAAGATATGAGTGGTGCTTGTACAAATTATTGGATAGTCAGAGAAAAACATATCACAGAAGATTGCTTGACTTTCTCTCCACAACTGTATAAAATGGTAAAGAGAGCAATATGGTCAACACCAGCTAACATGAAGGCATATTCTCATTAGTCAACACTTCTAAATTATTGAATAAATAGATATAAGCTAAACAACAAAGATATTTAATATTTTTAATCTGTTATTTAGATTCTTCAAACATCAAATTGGTGCAAAGTTCTCTTCAATTTGTTCATTTTTAAGGTTTTCAGGAACTCCTGATCAGTTATGGAACTTCTTTAGAAATGTGGACTGTGGATGCTGACAGGAGCATTGGGGACATCTGTGCTGATGCTACATTTTTAGCATTGAAATGCTTTTTTAAGTTTGAACAGCTTCACTGATAGGCTAACTCCTTCAAGCACAAACCGAACACAGTAGTAGTCTTTTCCAGACGCTACAGAATATCTGAATTATTGTGATAAAGTTAAGTATTGGAAACTCTTGGTGTTGCACCCTAATCAGCTAATAAACTCTAAACGTTTCCTTTAACTAAAGTTTCTCAGTCTGGATCAGCAGTACACAATGATGTACATAAGATAGTCATGGTCATTGACCCCGCCACCTCCACACAGACATTATTATTGAAGAAGCTGGTTATTCAGAGTTCTGTGTCCAAGCATATTAACAGAAAATTGAGTGGAAGGAAGAAGTGTGGTAGGAAAAGGTGCACCAGCAACAGGGAAAACTGGAACCTTGAGAGAACTGTCAAGCAAAATGTTTTAAGTCTGGAGTTGGGTCAGTGCGTTAGGAGCCACTATTTACAGACTAATCCACACCTATGCTACAAATGTGTTTCTCATGTCAGGCCACTCCTGAACCAGACTGGACTCTTTCATGTGAGAGATTTTCCAATCTCTCACATGAAAGTAAAGTTCACATTTTATTTGTAATTTAATGTCCCAGAATCCACAGTGAGTGATGCTTCAGTGTGTCATGACTTTCCAGCAGGACTTGGCAGCTGCCTACAGTGCCAAAGTCACCAAAAGCTGGTGTGATTACCATCGTGTTACTGTGCTTGATTGGCCAGCCAACTCTCCTTAACCCCGAAGAGAATCCATGGGACTCTCCTAAGAGAAGCTGATTTCCTCCACAACTCAGCGGAGTGCCCTCTAAGCTGTCCTCCCAGACTGAGTGTGTGTGCCATGGACAGGGCAGCATGTGAACAATGAGTTATGTACTTCATTAAGCTGAAGTAATTTCCCTCCCAGATATCATGTCGCCTTCGAGCCTTTCAGTAATCCATCCCAGCCGCCATCAGCTAAAATTAGCTCAGTGAAGCCGAGTACCACACCTCGTCAGGACGCTGCAGGTAGGGCTGTCTGGCTCTACAAGGCGTCATTAAAATACAAGCTTTTAAATTAAAAATATTGTTGGTACTGGAGATAAAATCTGTAGGTTTTCAGTGGCAACCTGTTCATCATCTTAAACTAATATTTTCCAATCATTGCACTGCAGTAATTGCTGGAATCATAACCATGAGTTCAGGTCTCAGAAGATGTATATCCCTCTGACAGCTTGATTTTTGTAGACTTTCATTAAATATTTGCTTCTCTTGCTAATACATTGAAGCACTTCAAAAAAAAAAAAAAAAAAAAAAAAAAAATATATATATATATATATATATATATATATATATATATATATATATATATATATATATATACATATATATATATATATATATATACACACACTCAAGGGGTGGGCAACTCCAGGCCTGGAGGGCTGGTCTCCTGCAGCTTTTAAATGTGTCCCTACTTCAACACACCTGAGTCAAATAATGAGGGATTGCCCACCCCTATTTTAGAATTTGGTCTACAAACAATTAGTGGTTTAACCGAAAGAACAGAACTATTTTACAATTTTGGTTTTAAATCTCTTCACTGAACAGAATCTGCTCTTTTGAAAGTTTTTAATTCATTCATCATATTGTTGCCCTCATGTGTTTAGATTTACATTCAAAAACACCCTAGAGGAACAATACATTGTGTTCTAACTCATGTCATCCAAGGAGTGATGCTGTGGGCCTCAGCCTGCAGACTGAGACAGCCTCATGTCTGTTCTGACATGCCAACAGCCCAGTCATTAGAGCTCAGATTCCACAGCAACATGTCCTAGATGACACTATCAGTTGTTGGCAGGCTCTGCTTATCATCTCATTTGCTTTTGCCTCTCCTGTTGAAATCTCTGTCTGGTTAGAAAGTTGACCAGAAAATCATAAGTGAAAAATGGCCTTTGGAAGATCCACTGTGAGCTCCTCCCCATGTGGTCGGGCCCCTGGCTGAGGGGTCAATGTGAATGCTGAACCCAGGTTAGAAAATCACATTGCCATTCTTTTTTCCTTTTACATTTGAGGCAGCTGGCTAATGTGAAGCCAAACTTTAATCAAGCCTTATTCGCCACTCGCCTGGATCACTACACCACACTTTAGAAAGGACTCAGTGATTCCTGTGTCTCTCAGCTGTAGAGGGTACAGACTGCTTCTATTAACTGGCACACCTAAGTGACCACATTTCTACTGTTTTAGCCTCTCTGCACTGGCATTTTCAGGTTCAAAAATCTTTTATTTGCTTGTAAAGTTCTTAAAAGCCCCACCCATCTGCCCTAAATGCTATAACCCTACACACCCCCTTGTTCCTCTCAGTAAGGTGATCAGCTGTTCTTCACATCTGCCCAGTGCTTTTGCTGCAGCAGCTCTAAAGTATGGAGGAATCTCTCCCTGGACGTCAGCCTCTTCCATGACTCTCTCTTTTTAAAACATCTCTTCTCCCCAACTTCAGCCACCATCTAAGATGTTGGCTTTTGAATGGTTTCCATTCCAACCTTTTATTTTTTGTATCTTGACTGGTTGTATGGTTGTTTTTGTTTCAATACGAGCCTATTTTATTTAATTTCAAGTCCTTTTAATTCTATCATTTCTTTATTACTGTATCATGTAATTCTTCATTGTTTTGTGTAAGGCATGTTGTTTTTGTTGGTGTTAACAGTGCTTTATAAATAAAGCTTATAGCTTTATTTACCACTAGTGTAAATTCCTGCTTTATATGTATCATTTATGTGTCTGTTGGTTGCTGTCTTGCTATAGATGAACAATCATTGGTATTTTGATCATTTGTTAGTGGCATAAAAATATTCAGGTTTTCTGTGCAGAGTGCTGGAAACCAAAGGAGGAAAATAATCATTGGCACAAAATCAAAAAGTTTTTGTACAGAAAATTAAGTTCTTACTGAGATTACTGTAAAATATTATTTTAACTCTGATTAGGTGACGGGTGAGGATATATTTAACTATTTCTTAAATAGTTAAATATTTTCCCTCAGCCTAATGAGAGGATCTGAATGGCAGAAAAAGCTCCAACCTTCTTTGGTTCCCAGGAATCAACACAGTCAAACTCTGAGCCTGTTTTCATAATATTAACCCAGAACAATAGAGAGAAATACAAACGGGACAAAATAAGAATCGACATATTGTAGAATGTGGAAGTTCAGAAAACTGTAATCAGAGCATATCTTACAGTTTATAAGTATATTATCAAGTGTTGGATATAATAACAGGCTAGTTTGATTTGCCAATTTTAAGTCAAGATGAAGCTGTTTTTTTACTGCCACATTAAGAACTTGGCTGACTGTGAGTGATTGGATATAGTTTGGTTTATTTTCTAAATGTGACGGTAATTTATTTATTTATTTATTTTTGCTGTTTTGTACCAATACAAAAACAGTCGGAAGTAAAGATAAGAAAAACTGTGACACAATGACACTGACATTATAAAATCTTATTTCACAAAGGTCTGCTTTATTTCCAAGTATAATTTGCTGCTCATATGGATTAAAAAAGGGTATTTGAACTTTAGCTTGTGGGCATAAATTGTTCACTCAAACCAACTGGGCTCAGTTTGAGAAGAGAGAGAGCATCAGGACCACTAGTCGAGTGTAAAATGTAGATTACACCCCTGTGAAGTGGCTGTCCATCAGAACCTGAGCTCTTCCAGGCAATATGCCAATTAGGACATTACCATACAGACTGCCACTGAAATTATACCTACGTCAAGGCTGAAAAGAAATCTTTTCAAAAAACTGGCAGATGTGGTAACTGTCAGACTCCCAAATGTCTCAGTCAGAGCAGCTGAATAAAAATAACTTTAAAATAGGCTGTAACCAGGCATGAAGTTGCTCACCTTATATGATGATGGGTGGCTATTTTTATAACCATTTTGACAACTTGACTTCCAGTGTAATTCTTACCATTTAACAAAGTGGATGAAGAAGATGACAAGCAGTGAGATTCTTCGATATCAGTTTATGTCATGAAATGATATAAAAGAAACATTTGCAAGTTATGGTCATACACAACTCACTACGACCCATCATGAGTTGTGAATGACAGAAAGCTTAAGGTTTAGACGCCACATTGTCAGCACTTAAGATTTTTCTAATGTTGAAATCTGATGTTCTCTTGTGCTGGTGTCTTTCATCTTTAGAAGAACAATGAAACATTTTTTTTTACAACTCCTTAAATACTATCTAAATGAACTCATTCACCAAAGAAAGAAACCAATCTGAGAAAACGTTACTTAGTTTTACCCCTTTAGCTTCTTATATCTATCCGCCAGACTCTGACGTGATCTGATCCAGGTTTGCCTCCCACTTTCAGCTGGGAGATGTTTGAGGATTCCTGATTTATGCATCCCACTTCAAATAACTCCATATTATCCAGATCTAGACTTTGACTCCACCCAGAAGTCCTCAGCTTTGCTTTACCAGCAAATTTTGGCTTGGTGTAGTTTTTTAACAAATGGATTCACATTTTTCTTCAGGGAGCTTCTTGTACACAGCAGAATTCATAATAAATGCTGTGGGGCTAATGTACCACAGGTGTCAGATTACAAGTTAGGCTGTGTATGACTGGGTCGATGTGTTCATGTCTGCTAAAGTGAGAATTCAAACACTTTTGCTTTCAAATAGACCATGGCTGCCTTTCTTTGATTAATTGTTAAGATTTTGTCTGACCCCCTTGATAAATAAAATTCCACTATAAAGATGAGATTTTGACAATAGCATGCTGTTATTGTAGGTCAACATGCTAGTACTGGCAGCTATCTTTTTTTTCAGCCAGTTTTAGCTATCAGCAAGCTTTAGCTTTGACATGGGTTTTCAATTCTGCATAGAATTTGTTACTGTAGGTTATCATGCCAGTGTATCTAATATTATAACATCACTATTTAGCATTTTAGCTAATTACAGCTTTTTAGCTCATCTTACCTTATAAGCTGCTACAACTGAACAGTATAGGTTTAAAAGCAGTATTCTGCAGCGATTTCTAATAGTATTTTTGCATTAACTGAAATGTTTCCCTCCTCTTCAGCAGTTTTTTTATATGCATTTTTGATTGTTTCTTACATTTCTGCACGTTTTCTGCAATTGACTTCAAATCATTCTGCTTCACAACATTCACGCTGCTTCATCACAAGAAATGCATTTTTATTCTAGTTATATTTAATATTTACCTGCATGCCATTTGCTTCCAGCTGTGAATTAGGTACAATCTGACTTAAGTCACAACAACCTACCATAACATCAAATTAAAAACACAAGCAATAATGTTTTTTTTTTTTGCGGGTTTGTAAGAAAGAACTGCTGCTGCCAAGTTTAAATTCCTGACAGGCTGTAATTTCTATTCTCTCAGTCCAGTGGAGCCTACTGAGCTGGAGATTATGAAGTGACGGTTTAAATTTTTAAGCACCGACTTTTAAATCTCAAAAAAAAAAAAAAAAAAAAACATAAATAAAAACAGATGCATCTTATAAAACAACCAGGCAGTCGAGCTAAATCACCCTGTGCTTCAGTCAACTCACATTTTTTAGTGTCACTGTTGAGTGAACATTTCCTCTAGTCAGTGTCAGTCTACATATCGATGGAATTCCTGTCTGACTAATGGCTGTAACAGAACTTGGAGTGAAAATCTTGGGTAGAACATTAATTTTCTAATTTCCCTGTCAGTCTCAATTTTGTCCTTCAGTCTGTCAATAAAGTTGCATTGATACTGCAGAAAGGCCATTTAACGCATGGCAGTTGTTAACTGATTATTGACAAGAACTGCTACTGTGTAAAGGGAACAAAGCTTGTACAGCCACTAGAGTTAGCTATTGCTGCTGCTGATTTGAATTACTTTTATTTTTTGGATCCAAGTGGTAACAGGGATGTTCTGTTGAGTATTATTAATACTTTTTTTGAAAGTTGGTTAGGGTAAAGGAGGGGGACAGTCCATGACATGAGAGAAAGAAAGCTGTGGAGAACAGCAAGAGGGAAATGTTCTGATTGTGTCGCCGTCCATCTTGGACTCAA
Source organism: Poeciliopsis prolifica (assembly GCF_027474105.1). Lineage (NCBI taxonomy): Eukaryota > Metazoa > Chordata > Actinopteri > Cyprinodontiformes > Poeciliidae > Poeciliopsis > Poeciliopsis prolifica. Next base: position 670,216 of record NW_026562435.1, on the reverse strand, counting down.
ATATTGAAACGTTCTGCAGCAGAGATGCAAATCAATATCTGTATCGGTTTAGACTTTGAACAAAAAAGAAAAAAAATTCTACAATGGGTTTCTATGACAATGTGAACAATCTATAAGGACAGATCTATTGCATGTTTTGTGCTCTGAGCAACATTATGCTTTATTATTTATGGTATATATTTACAGTTCCTAATTGCAGTTTCAGACCATTAAAAAAAAAAAAAAATTTGTTGCTTTGATGTGTTTAACCAAGGTAGTCAGTTTATTCAGTTTACATTTGATTTATTTTACATTTGCTGTTAAACTCCCGATTGCACTGACTGAACAGCTTAACGTTGTGTTGTTTTTACATGTTTGAACAAGCTTGTGAAGTTGTCGGTGTGTTTTAAGTGTTCTGTACTGGGGCAGTTATCAAATCAATTTGAAATTGATGCAAAACATTTTGCATCAATTGAGCTGTTGCTCTGTATTGGATCAGAATCAACTGATACTAAACCTCAGGTATCGGACGTGATACAAAAGTCACCCGCATTACACAAATGACTGCAGTGGAACGTCAGACTGGGTCAGTCTGATGATTTGCACACTAAACCATGAGGTGTGATACATGTGGATCTTTCCAATCTGGAAAAGAAAAGAGTGGAAGAAAGGGGAGAGAGTTCAATAAGCTAGCTTGCCAAAAAGAAAGAGGAAACAGAGACTTAAAAAAGACAGGAGATGTAACAGTGAACCATCTATAAGAAGAGATAAAGCAGACCGGACTTATTGAAGAAACTAAGATCCTTCAAGGTTTACAGCAAGATGTTGCAGATCTTCTTTCAGTCTGTTGTTGAGAACATCATCTCTTCTGCCATCATGTGTTGGGGCAGCAGCATCAGAACCAGGGAGCTAAAAAGGCCCAACAGCCTGGTAAAGAAGGCTGGTTCTGATCTGGTTCTCTTCTGGTTATGTTTGGTTCTAATCTGTTTCTAATTTGGTTCTGTTCTGTGGAACCTCTGGAGCTAATAATACAAAGAAGGATTTTTTTTGTGAAATCAAGAGAGTTGTGGAAAACCCTGACCATCCTCTTCAACTGTTTCATGCAATGAAACAGTTGATAATATCAAAGCTAACAATAAACTATTTAGAAGGAAGCCCACTTTTCATGCTCTGTATGAGGTGACCACACAGAAATGGTGTGCAGACCAGAAAGAAGACATTTGACATTTAAATGCCATTATGTCAAAATTATATTTTGTTCTTCGTGTTTATTTGCAAGCCAATTTTTGGCACTTGTGTTAAAGTCAGTTGTGCAACACCAGAAACTATCAACGAGCTGCAAGAACAAGTCGGTGTATAGAGATGAAAATACACACTCAGAAAGTCCTTAGAAGCTTTGAAATTCTTTTAAGAGGAGTAGTCTTCCGGGGCCCTGTGGCACCCTGTGAAGGCTGTCATGCAGCAGGGCCACTACTAGAGGGATGAATGCTATCTGCAGGCTTCCCAGAGCTGTAGTTCCTCCTTTGTCCTGCTGGAGCTGCAGCTAGATGCCCTGTCAGTTGTTGGTGCTGGTCGTAGCTGCATGAGTTTGCTCTGAGAAGTCTGAATGTTGAATTTATATCTTAACATGACTGTAGGCTTATTTGAAACTTGCATGTGTGTGTGTTTCTCTTATTTCTCTGTGTTAAACCCTCAGATAGGTTGTGGAGTGTGTAGAATGTGCTATGCTTCTTTCTGTGCCTTCTAAAAACTCCATATTTTTTAAAGTGCAGACAAAAAGTAAATTTTTTACAAACTACATGTTCCTTTTGGAATCATTTCTGTTTGATTTCATTGTGTGTGATTCATCATGATGAGTGATGGAAACTAACTGAACTAACTGAAAGGTTCTTCAGATTTGTGCAGCATTACCAACACTGCAATCTGGCAGTTCAGGTGTAAACAAGAATTTATACAATCCTGTCTACATTTCATTAACAATTCATTCCTTCATGTTTTTAATATGATAAAACAACAGCAGTCTTTGACCATCTGTGACACTGCAGAAAACCTCTAAACATTTTTATCCTAAAAATAGGTGGGCAACAGTGCTACCAACTGCGCGACTGTGCAGCCCCGATACAAATAAATGTATTTCTAAAATTGAGGATAAACAATTAGAGGCAAACAATCAAACATAAACTTGTAAGATTTGCTCAGAAACTCTCAACAGTTAAACTTGAACTTGAAGTGACAATGTAAAGGTGAGTGTCCCTTCAATGAGCTTTTCAATTTTAATTATGTGTCAAGCAGACACTGAACATGTTCCCATTCCTCATGGTGTCTGTCAGCACCCAGGGACCGATCCCCTGCCAGAGGACCTCATTAGATTGGGCTCGCCGGGGTAGCTTCATCCTCAGCAGAATGCAACTTTTCCATCTTTCATATTAAAGTACTTATTTTCTGTTATCCATCCTCTGACATTGTCAAACTTATTTGTTTCCAAGACCTTACGTCAGAATGTAGTTAGCATTTTTGGTAATAACATAATCTAGCAGTATGATGTATATGACGCATACTTATATGCAAATTCAAAAAACTCTGCCAGTCACAATTTTCAACCAGAATAGTGCAGACTGTTTCAGTGCGCACCTCCATTAGCGTACCTGGTACAAATTGTTTATGGTTTTCATAGTATTACTAAAAGTCATTGCAGATCTAATGAGGACCTTATCTAAACAGGCCAAGATTAAATACTAGCGTTCCTTCAAAGTGTCACAGTATCCCCCTCAATCAGTGGCGACCAAACATTTCTCATTAATTGGATCTCTAAATATTCAAACGAGTCCGTATATGTTGATCTGTAATCCATCTAACAATGATCCCAAATCGACATCTTAAAGACAGCAAGTAGGCCATGTTTTATGCCCCTCTGAATTTAAATCAATTAAGCAAAGCATGGAGAAGCTAAATGACCTGTGTATAGTACATTCGATAAGCCTATAATTACTGCCCACCGATCTCCTGCGCAGTATATTGGCCCATGAATAGGATAAAGGTCAGGATGTAACATTGTGCATTGACTTGGTTTTTACACTAATGGATGTCAATAAAGAATGTGTACTGCCCCTAAATGGCAAAGCAATTTAATTAATTGTCATAAAAATTTACTCATAATGGAGAACCATTTTTATGTTAAGTCATACTGATCAATCTTTAAATAGATTATTATTACCCAGTTGTGTATTTCTTTTCACTAACAATTCTGCAATGATTAATACAGTTATTTAATGAAGTATAAATTTGCACAGCAGCATTTACAATCACACTACATTTAAAATAAATAAATAAATGAAACATCTTAACAGTGAAACTAGGCAATGTGCACATAGTATGAAAACATTGAGGTTGGGCTGAAAACCTTTCTTTTTATAAAAAAATCCCTTCATAGATGAATATTTTGAACATTTGAAATACCTTTTGCAAAGAAAGCATTAATATATTTATCTATTGGAAAACTTCAATCCAACTTTAAATTTTGACTGATGACAGTTTAAAGACCAGCTGGGTCATTCTGCAAGCATTCTAAATTGATTTTTGTCTTTTTACTCAGCTGCCTCACAGTGTTTAGGAAATGATCACAGACGATGCAACAAACAGTGTTCTCCCATCTGAAGCTCACTGCATGTTAGACTCATCACTTCACATGCTGTCAAGGGGTCACAGAGGTTCAAATATAACCCCTAAAATAAATTATGAATGAATTAACAAATGCATGCATAGTTCCAACATCCTGTCACTGGCTCTGGCTCATCAGGCTTCACCTATTTGTCACTGAAATGTATTATTGTTTTTTGGAACTTCTATATTCTTTTGTTCACTCGGTAAAGGTTTAGAGAAAAGTGAAGTGATGTTTTAGTTAATCTCACTTTGGAAAACAGATCAAATTTTAATATGGTTTCAAGCTATGAATGTCATGTTATTTGCTTAATGAACATGACATTCATTAAGCATGAATGTGGCCCATGCAGAATGCACTTTTATCTCCTCATGCCTGTATTTCTTTAACTCTCATTTGATTGAAATTAGCCTTTTGTTTAGCTGTTTTTAGCAAACAAGAGCACTAGGTCCAGGTTTCGCATCCGTCCTGTTCAGTTTTAAACCCATTTTAAAAGTCTCATAATCGTCTTACCCATTCTTATTTGTCTGAACTGCTTCACTTTTACTTCCCTCGTGTGCTCCTGAATCAGCTGACCTTTTACCCAAAGACACTTTATAAATCCAGAGGAGACTTTTGAACTGTTCACTCCCAAAATATGAGGGAGCTGCAGAGCTGCAGCTGCAGCTGCAGCTCTATCTCTCGATGCTCCATTTCTTGATCTTTTCTCTGTGTGAGTTTATCATCAGTCTGCTAATCTTTCACCCTTTGTTTGTACTTGTGTTCCTTTCAATTTTCTGTAGCTCCTCATAGCTATTTCATCGACTTGTTCTTTATTTCTCCATTCTGTTGTTTAGTTAGCTGTTTTGTTTTTGCTGAAGTGCTTCAAAAATAAAGCGGGAAGGAATAGTTTTATGAATAAGATGTATCTTTCAGGTTAACGTAAACCTCCAAAATCTTTTTTTTTTTTCATCACGATCCAATTGGATGCATTGCAGAATAATATATTTACTCCTTTAAGACAACTGTGAAAAAAATTAGCTGTGGAATTCTGAAAAAAGGAGAAAAAAAATATTCCCAAAATATATTTGATAGTAAAAGTAAAATACTCTGTTCTCCTTATTTTTTTAGTTTTTGTGGTTTCCATCTTTCTAACTATTAGCTGTTCTTCATCTGCCCTGCACAGACCTAAAATGTATCATCAGTCTGTTTCAATTCAGTAACTCCATTTGAAAGATTTAGAGGTTGTTTGTTTGCCGCAGGAAGCAGTTGCTCCTCATTTCCATTCCACTTCTCACTCTGCAGCTTACTTCAGAGCAACTTATCGGCTTTTCTGCTGTGATTGACAGCTCAGAGACACCTTGCGATGACTTCTCTGCCTCTGTCATGTTTCGTCTCTCTCTATCTTCTCTCCTCTTCCTTTTGATGCGCTTTGTCTCTCCAGCATACATGTAGGCCTTTCTTTAACCTCCCTAGGGACCTCTCTGTCCCCTAGCCTTTGGAAGCTGAAGGAGAACAGTCAATAAAATAAACTGGCTGGATAAGGAAATATATATTTATATATTTTCTGTTTCTCTTTATACTTTCCGCCTCCTTCAGGTCTGTCGCAAAGATGCACAGCTGGAGCCCAGGCTGATTGACGGCTCCAGGCCCTATTTTGTCAACTCTTTATGAGCAATCATCTCCTGTGACTACGTCTCTTGAGACAGACACACTTTGAAAGCATCAGACCACCACCTTTTTTAAAAGCATCAATTGTTTTAAGTGGCCAAGTGCCTTGAAGCGTTGCTTGTATGTTGGAAGAGTTCTAAAGCAGGAAAATATAAGTGCTTCTGTAAGCCTGAAACCCGGTTCTGGATTCTTAGGAACTATGCTGCTGAAGCCTCTGACTCCTCTGCTTTAGAATTTACTGCAATGTTTTATTCCTCACAATCTAAGATTAGGCTTTTTTGTGGATTTAATCATTTTTTCAATACACATTGATGCATTTCTTAAGGGCTGCTAAAATATTTGTTCTAGAACTGTTTGGTTTGTGTATAGAGCTTTATTTAAACTGAACTTGAGCAGAGAAGAATGGTGGGCCACCAGGCTGAGTGTTGCTTATTTGAAATAGGAGTTCTTTCTACTCAAGTGTCCGTAAGGATGGATTAAGCTAGGTTCATAGCTAACACTTCAGTTATGCACTGTGCATTTTGTTGCAGCCTACTGCATCTTTGTCTAGTTCAGAACTAGACAATGGACCTTATGTCCCCCAGCTACCTCTGGAGAATGGCGCCAAAGTTAAGAAGATATAAGAAATGTTTTGGTCTGTCACAAACTCTCAAAATAATACATTGAAGTTTAGAGTAAAGTGAGAAAAGGTGAAAAATGTTTTGAAAAATTCCAGATCCTTTTTACGGTTTGAACCAGTCAGTTCCTGTAGGGATTTAAGCCACATATTAAAGCGTTCTGAACTCTATACCACAATATGAATGGAAGAGATGCATCATGTTCCAGCTCATTCCAGGCTTTGACTAGCAGCTCTTATTGGAGCAGAAATGCTATTTTATGTCTTTCAAAGGGTAGAAGGTATTCAGCGTGTTTTGCCGATGTATCTTATTGCCTTTCATTTTACAAAGGGCATCCCTGACATTTCTATGCTAGGCCAGATAAAAGCAGCATTCATTTCTTCAGCATTGTAACATTTGAATTCAACCAGATTTTAATACTGTTGCAAGTTCAAAAACGTCACTTCTTTCCTTTCTGATAGAAAGGAGATTTAAAAAGGAATAACTGCCTGGAACATCAGGGTCAACCTGTAACTTTGACAGTCAAAGGAATCTGAACCTTCTCATAATATTTAGAAGCTCAAATGCAACATCTGCTTGCTGTTCTGGATCTCTTCAAGGAATAAATAGTTTTTTTCACCAAATCTGATATAAAACAAAAAATCAGTTTGAACAACAAAAGTATGCGCAAATATAGACAAAGAAGCCTCAAGAGGGAATTTCACAGTAGTGACTCACAACTTAAAAGCTCGATTACAAAGCTCTGACAACCATTGCTTTGGAATTTCCTACCCTGATGCTCATTTTATTTGTTTGACTTGTTTGACTCTGTGGTGCGAGACAATTTATAGGGACATAAGAGGCTGGATCACCTGCAAAAGAATTAAGTATGTGCTTTTGTTTTGTTGCACCAATATCCACTGCATCATGCAGGTCCGCCTCAGGATTAATGTTTTTATTTTATCCCTTGACAAAGCTGTATCGACTTTGCTTAAGCACACTCTAAATATGAGATGTCCACTGTGGAACATTAAATGTTCCAGTGAGCAATTGATCTTTGCTTGGGGTCAAAAGCAGCGAAGATTTGAATTTAAAGTAAAATATCTGCCTCACTAAGTCAAATGATATAGCGAGGCTAAACTGGTTGTCCACAGCCTGTGGTCTTGGTAGTTACAATTTAGTAATTGATGAATTGATATTGCTGAGGACAGATAGTAATGATTTATATTGTAAAACCCTATTATTTACAAGGGCTGTTCTTTCTTTCTTTTTTTTTTCTTTTTTTGCTAAACCTGTAAATAAACCCAAATTGATTATACATTCAGTAAGCAGAGGAAAAAACACTGAAACACATGAAATAAGCACACAGAACTTCTCTCCAAAATATAAATGTAATAAAAAGAATTTCCAGTTAAATTACTTCAACAAAAGCATGATGCAAATAATATATGAAAAAATTATGAAACTAATACATTCCCAAAAAACAACATTTGAACTCAGAGAATAATATTGAGTAATATCAAAGTCTAATATGAATTAGGACAACAGGCATGTGTTCAAACAACCAGTTCATAATGCAAAGCAGAATTTATTTATTTATTTGTGTATTTGTAATTTATTGGACACCTCAATTTACAATTAAGATGACAGCCATGCAATAAATATAAAACATTATTTTGAGAAAATAATGTTCCTATTGAATAATTTGCATAATTAACAGTAAATACCCTTTGGATATTTTTTATCGGTCACCACAGTGATGGATCTAATTTTGTATTTCTGGATAGCAAAACAGAAGATTTACATCATGTTCCTCCTCAAAACATGATGGCTTAAATAGACATAGCTCTTTTTTTTTTTTACTGTTTTAAACTCTCTTTACTCTTTTTAGTCTCATACATACAGTATGCACCTTAAATAATATTATTTGTTTAGGGCAACCATTTCCAGCGCTGACCACAACACAGACAGAGGGAAAGCTATTTGGAAAACAGCTAAATAAATAATAAATCAATAATAACTATCTCAGTGTTAGTGTTCAGCTTTTGAGAAAACTCAAACTTTTCACATTTTAAGGATGATTTGTTGCAGCTCAGTCAGACGTCTGATTTTGGGCAATCTATAATTCAAAGGTTCCTTCTGCAGAATTATGAATAAGACAGGCTCAAGGTCTGTTCCTTTGAACCAAACATTGACACTGGGAACAATAGCCCAAAGTTACATGAGACAACAGATTAATTTTAAGAAGCAACATCTTTCTGCACCATGCAGTGAAGTAGGACGTCCCCTTCAAGGTAGCAGGGAAGTCCTTTCTAGTGCAACAGCCGCCACAGCTGCTCTTCCTAACATGATGGTGATGTCATATATTTACACAGTGAAACTCTTCCTGCGAAAACTGAATGTGGGTTAATGCTGTGCATTGTGGGACTATGAGGTCTGAAACCAATCTCTTTGTTCCTGTGGGTATGTCCTTCATGACTGGAGGTATTTATTACATGGGGAATACTAAACATTAAGAAAGAATTGTTTGTACCACACTGTTGATTATTTTTTCTCATGAAATAAGCCTAAACCAAAGGCAGGTTGTTTTTAGGCCAAAGCCAAGTGTTTTTTTTTTTTTTTAAATGAACAGCACTTTCAGAAACAAACTGAGTCCAAAATAGCTTTTGTGAATTTATGTCTATGGCAGTAATGAACCAAAATCTTACAAACAGAGCATGAGAAACCCTATGAAACCAGCAGCATCATAAGAAACAACAGGATAATTTGTCAATAAACTACTTCTTTTTGTCCAAGTGAAGCTGGCACAAACTTAATGGTCCATTACTGCCACTGTCTTTGAGGACCAAGATACACCTGAAATGGGGAAGCTAAAACAAGCAAAGATACACACTCAAATACACAAAAAAATATAAAAAAGCCATTTGCAGATCTTCTATATCCTGCAGAAATGATTTTTAATTTCCTTTAAGAAGCACAAGAGTTCTCTGATAAGCAAATCTCTCTAAAGAGTGAGATTTTCTCTACACAAAGCTCCTCATCTCCGTTCTCATCCTCTCTCTGGATCTTTTCTGTTTCTTACAACTATTAAGGATGTGTTCCATTGATTCCTGCTGCTGCCATTTCTTCCATAAGCCTGTCTGGTGCGTCCCCATTATTTTTGAAAGTTTTGTTCAACCAGTGCATGCTCCGACCTCGCCATAAAAAGTGCTATTGTGCTCTTCTATGCTTCCCCCATTCATGCTAACTTTAATATTGGGTTGAAACCAGACAAATCCCTTCCATTTTATCTTGATTGCATTTGTTGCTAAAATATATGATATTGCAATATATATATGCTCTTTGTATTAGTTGATAGTTTGTTAACTTACTGCTACATGTGCAGAAACCCAATTAAATTTTAGCTGACCAACCCACACTTAAAACCCTCCACCCTTTTAAAAGCATGTCTGAGCTTCATCGTGACTCATAAAGGCAGGATGGATCCACACATCCTATATGCATAGAGGAAGAGATTTATTTCCTTCTCATTTACCGATATGGACAATGTATACAACTTTTCTCTTCAACTCCCTCGCCCAATTGGTGTATATAAAATAAACCTCCATATAAAATAATCCTCCTCCTGATAATAAATGAATGAAAACAAAGTCTAGCCCTTAGCCTTTGTAACACACTACTTCTTGTCAGACATAATCACACACACACACACCCTATAAGGTTTTGCCCTCAATATATTTTGATGCTTCACTTCATTTTTGTCTGCACTTTTTTATATGAGCAGTATAATTATGCAGTAAATATAAAATCTCCAACACAGTCACTGTCCAAAGTTTACATATACTCTGACATAGTTTATGAGTGGTTTGCATGAAAGTGCCATCCCTGGTGATAAAGAGCGGTGCTCTGTGACAGTGTCATATTTATAATGCTTTTTAATAGCAGAGCATGTTGAACTTTACTGCTGTAGATGGTAAACACTGAGAACATTTTACCATGTAAAAATAATGCTGGACACTTTGATCTATTGTCATATGTTTTCTGTCACATTGCTGTTCAGTGTCAAAAAGTATGAGTCTAAATAAAAGAATGGCTGCTGTGTTACTGCAGCAATGTAGAGAAGTGGTGAGCACTACTGTCTCACAGCATGAAGGACTCCTTAAGGTGGATTTTTTTTCTGTAGATTGTCTACCTGAGTAGCTCGGTCTTTAAATCTAACAAAAATAATGTATCTGAAATTTCTACTGAAAAAAATAATGAGTTAAACTTAAAATGATAGATATATAAAGACACGAGGAGGAAGGTGCTGTGTGGACATTCTTAGAGATGAGGTTATCCTGAGCCGGTGTTGTACTTTTGCTGTTGCAGGTTTAAGCTGCTGAAGGACAAACTGAACACTTTTTCTCAATTTGATACTTTCTTCTTCTACTGTCCAATTTGAATCATGTGGTTTTATTTCAACTGTTGACTTTGTGTTTCATCTGTTATTTTTTCTCCCCATAGAATCTGGAGCTCCATTCATTCTGTTTGGCTGTGAATCCTTCCTGGAGGACGACATCGGCTGAGATGACAAAATGTTCTCTCTTTCCTGCTGTTTAACTTAGAAAGCACTTCTACATCAGTTCTTCAGCTTCCTTTTGTACCTCTGCTCTGTCTCAAACCGCCAGTTGGTGGTGGCAGATGAAGAATCTCGTTCTCAGGTTTCTTCGTGTTAATGGAGAGTTTTTTTCACTCCGATGTCGCTAAATGCATGTTATGTATGAGGATTGCTGAAATGACAACAACACCATGTAAGTGATTGTCTTTTTAAAGTTTCACTTTGAATAACAAAAGTGAGGCTTCTCTGCTGCTTAATAAAATGTATTTAAAATGTATGAATGATTGAACTGAAGTGACTTTTGTAAAGGGCCTCAAGATGACATTTGCTGTGCTGTATAAATAAGCTAAATTGAATTAAAAATATTTGATGTATAAAACAGAGCTGATGTGTAATAGAAAGATTAGTAGTTTGGCTGCCGCAAACTACTAAAAAGTGACCAGTGTGTACCTGCAGGGAGTCAGAGACTTACTGGGGGTAGCAGTTGTTAATATTTGACATTAAAAGAAAACATCAGCTCATTACATCTGGCATGTTGAAGAACTTGCTCTCCTTGAATCTTTAAATCACAGTTAGCCTTTATGACAAAAACAGCAGCTTTAGCCACTACCAGTATATCTACCTACAGGTCTACCTACAACAAAAAAAGCTTTTAAAGCTTATAAATATAATTGTGTGTATGTGTGATTTTGAGTGCCCATTATCATAATAATTAGAATCTTTTGTGAAAGCAAGCTTACCTGCAAGTATTTCAAATCAGAGCTAGGAACAGTACAATTCCATTAATGCAGACACTCTGGCTTTCGGTTCGCTTAAATTAGTTTTACTGTTGACACTTCCAAGTTTCTTCACTTTAAGAGAGTAAAAAAGGAACAGACCTGCCAGACCTCATTAAGCTTAGAGGTGTTCTGTCAGACAGACTGGAAGAGGCATCAGATCCTTTCAGATTGAATTTGTTTGGTTCAATCATGGCAGGCAGATTGCTCGCAGACATACAATGAAACATGAGAAGTAAGCTTGATTTGATCGTAATGACCGCAAGTTGCTTCTACCTCAAACAGTGTGGCTCTCTAGAAATGATTTGGATGGAAAAAAGATTGCTAATGGCTCCAATCAGCCTGCTTTTGAAAATCTGAACAGATGTATCATTTCCCTTGCTGTTGAACAAGCCTCAATCTTCAGTTTTTTAAAACTGACTCGACAAAATCTGTGTAAAAAAGATTTGTAACTCAAAAATATTTGATGATAAACCTGTACACAACGTATGTTTCAATGTGTGCATTTTCCCAGCTCCAGCATGTCTTTCAGAGGAAGAAAAAGACAGTGCAGAGATTTTAATTGCCTTACCTGAGGGTAACATGTTTCAGATGATGTAGAAACTCAGCAAATCCCAATTAAATACAACACGGACGACGAACAAAGTTTTGTTGCATGTGTTGACAGGAAAAGAACAAAAGCCTGATTAAAAGAGCTTGTTAAGGGGAGAAGCCTGACTCAGCAACTTCAAAGCAAATTTTGGATATCTAATAAGTGTCCTGGGAATTTCAGTTAGTAATTTCACAGTTTTAATCTTGCCATTTGAAACATGGCAGCATAATGTGTTTGCTTTAATGTGAGTCAGCAAATTAAGTGCCTTTTTAAGAGACCATACCTCCAGAATATGTGATCAGGCAAAAACTGGAGTCTACGCTTCATGTGAGCATTAATTAGTTGCACAAAAAGATTTGAATAAGAGGTGCTGGACATCACAGGTCCGGCCTGATGACCTTTGCTACAGGTCAGGTAATTTTATTTATATAGCACATTTTCAGCAACAAGGCAGTTTAAAGTGCTTTACATGAATTACAAGAGAATACAAACAAAACAATAAAACCAAAAGAAAGAACAAAAAGATCAAACAAAAGAAGTTTGAACTCAATGTTTGCCCCATGTTTGGTCAGATTAGTGATGCATGAAACTAAGTATTGTTTCTCCATGTTTGATTCTATAAAGTAGATGGTTCTAAATGTTGATCGAAGGTAATGAGTAGTTTCTCTGGATAAACTAATGCAATGAGAGAGAGGACCTTCCCTCTCTCTCATTGCCCAATTCACTGTCAAGTGAAACTGATTTCTCTCTTTTGGCTTATGGACGATTTATGCTGCAAGTAAGTAATGAGAGCGTTTTTTAAATGGCCGTAGTAAGTGATACATGTGGTGATGAATAATGGAGAGACATTGCTGGGGGGGGCCAGTAATGGGTGTGACTTTGGGTCACCTCTTGTCGTGATTTGGAGGACTAATTTTGATGACCTCCCCTTCCTTTCTTTGGTTTTGCATGTAAAACAGCAGACATGTGTTGTCTTTCATGTCTGCAATGAAGTGACAAGGTAAAGGTGGAATGCTTCCGACTTGTTGGTGAAGAAAGAGCTGAGCCATTATAGTGGTGTATCTACATCAATACAGGGTACCTTGATGAGAAATAGCTCTTGATCATTAGACAGAGATCCCAAATGCAAACAGCTGAAACAAGCTGCCTCTGTAAGGCAGCTGGGCTCCAGCTGAGGGTTTGGACTAAGAGCTCCATAATATGGGAGCATAGAGTAGAGCCACTGGTTTCAGCATGGAAAAGACAGACTTGAGCTGATTCAGGAATCTCCTTTGCATTACGTGACATTTTGTGAAAAATACATAAAGAATTCTATCCCTTTTTACATATTTAATCTCCAGAATCTTTGTCTTTTTTACTCCTTAATTGAAGATTTAGAATTATTTTCATGGTCAAATCTGAAAAACATAAGCAGCTTCACTGGTTTGTTGATAATTTTACAACTATAGATAGTAATTGTGAAGTTATTTTACCAATTTAAAGGTAATCACCAAAAATGTTCCGTGACATGTAAACAACCTTTAACTTGGAAGAAAGCTTTTTTTTTTTTTTTTGCAGCTTTTAAAACAGTTAACAAATAATTAAAACATGGATGTCAGTGGTTAAGTGAATTAAGAAAAAGCCTCCACATTATTTCTCAGACTAAAAGCCTGTGTTATCAGAAGTGGCACATAAAATGACTCCCTGAATCAGTGCATCGTGAAAAACTTTTATTTGTGAAATACTGCTAAAGTACACAGCAATTATCCAACTGTTTTGTTGCCTGTGACAGTGGCCCTGGGAACACTGCCGCACATCTAGATCAAACAGTTGTGCTAAATTAAAGAGTGGGTTATCAGACTGGGCAGGAGTGTTTGATGTGCACAGATGAGATGCATTATTATGGTAAACAAGCCCCCCTTATCAAGCTATTCCTACAGGGCCCTCTAGCTAAGCAGTCCAAAGCAGCGTTTGCCCTTGGTCAGACAAATACACACACACACAAACCACACACACACACACACACACCACACACACACACAACACACACACACACCCCCACACACACACACACGCATACACACACACAGACACACACACACACCTACACACACACACCCACACACACACACGCACGCACACACGTGCACACATAGAAACCAGAGCATAAATATATGCTCTGTTGATCCTTCACACTCCACTCCAAACAGCCACCTGCTCTCCAAATGTCAGTCAGTCTCCGGAATAATTTGTTTCTAGTCATTGACAAAGAACGGGAAATGTCACAGTTTTCCGAAGAGGATGAAATCTGATTGATTTCCAATTAGTACTAAAACAAAATGCCAGTATGCCTCCCTCCTAAACAGACCTCCCCTGTGTCCTTGTGTGAAATACTGCTTGTACTGTATTAGTGGGACAGTTAGAAAAGAGGAAACATTAAGAAGCAGTTGCAACCTGAAAGTTACAGAAGGCCCTGGAGTATTTCATATAAGGTTCCAACTATGTAGTCTAAAGATTATATGTAACTTGTCATGAAATGTGAAGCCCTGAACTAAACTATTAATAAACAAACATGAAGTATAATAAAGTAAACAAACAAACAAAAAAAAAATCCATTTTCAGAGAGAATGCTGGACTGTTGTCAATGTAGATAGTCTTTGGGTGAAATGGTTCTAGGACTTTTTGTGATTGCGGCAACGTAGCAGTGAAGGTTAAAGAAAAAAAAGCAAGGCACATCAAATTCCTCCATATGTGAGCATATGAGGAAAATATCTTGGCTGTATTAAATCACAACACACATTCACTTTGCTATACATACCTCCACATCCATACGAGTCTTTATCTGTCTGGCTAGCATGCTGAAAAGAAAGCTAGGATTATTCTTCTTCATCTCACTCAAAAGTTGCTATGGGGTCAACTGAGTGTTAAAACCATTTATTTTTGAATTAGAGGACTATTTTCTTTCTAAATTAATGGGGCTCCACATTCTTTCTGATCCACAATGAATATTTGAGTATACTGCGGTACATTAAAATTAGAAACTAGCCTTCTTAAACGTTGGGATTCTTCTTCTTCCAGAAACCAGAAAAAAAAAAAAAAAATGTTTCCCAAAGATGAAGGTAAAGTCATATCTATTTTTCAGGAAAGTTATTTCAGCAGGGTAACTGTTGGTTTGTTATGAAGCAAAGTTTAGTCTGTTTTAGCATTGGTTACGGAAGGAACAAATGGTGTGTACTTTAAATCGGGTGAAATGTTGTTGATATTTTGGCTATGTTGCTTCATAAACAGTATACATGTTTGGGGGTCATACCCTCCCAGTCCAACCCAGACAGAATGGAAATAATAATAATAATAATAATAATAATAATAATAATAATAATAATAATAATAATAATAATAATAATAATAATAATAACACATATCAGCATATTAAAATCATTTATTGTGCTCCAGAAGAGTAAGACTATTTAACCAGAAAGAAAGACAAGTGACAAAAATTCTACATTACAAATGCCAGACCTGCTCACATGGTTCCCCACTTCTCACATGGCATTTGAAGAACAAACCTCTCCATAGCTTTAAGACAGTTTGCAAAAACCTCCAAGGATGTAGCTGAGGTTTTGACTGTTGCTGTGAACTGAGGTCAGAAAATGGCACGTTGCTCTTCATTCATTCACAGCGTTCGCTCTACCGCTTCCATTTGCTTTGACACAGGCTGAGTGTTGGCCATGGTCAGGGTAGATTTACACTAGAACAAAAGTGAAGCATCCCCCTAGAACAGGGTGTCTTAAGTGTCCTTAGATCCCAACTGTGAACCTTTCTCATCAAACCTACACATGATGGGGCTCAAAGGAAACAGCTCATGCAACTCCATTTAGTTTTGTTTGCTTTAAAAGCTCCCCTTGAAATTGACTGAAAATCTGTGTTTTATGGAGGGTGACACTGCATAGGAGTCATTCTCATCTCTCAGGCATTCTAGGATTATATCGGCATTCTGGACATGTGGCTCTGAAAGAGGCGCTGCTTTGAGTGCAACACCTTTAAATCCAAAGTCAGACAAGATGGATGTCATTTTGGAAACACAGTAACCAGTAAATTTGAAACCGCAACCAACAAAGATAAATGAAAAACATGGATTAAATAAGCTGTTTACAAAGTTCTGTTTTTGACTGTGGAAAATACAGCAGAATGTTGCAAATTAATTATATTAGTTCAAAATGAATGCAACAAAACAGGACAAACAAAAATACAACTAAACTTTGACATTGTGGGGTTGCCATCTTATGTAGGGTATAGAAAAGAAATCCAATTAAAACCGCAAATGCATTCTACTCATGATCATAATGTTTTCTGAAAATACTTTTTTTTTTGTTGTTGTTGTTGTTTTAACCAGGGGCTGAATCCAAAACAAACAAGTTAAAAAAGTTAAATTTAAGCACATGCATCACCAGAAGGAAATTAAAAATGAAAAGCTTTCTTGCCATCTAACTCCTGATATTCTCTATAAAAATGCCACAAGTTAATAGCTGTAATTAAATTTTGAACTCATTTCAGATGTATTTGCCCATTTAGTGAAACGGCTGGGTTTAACTGTTAAACATGAGCTCAAAGGCCTTATGTTTCCATCAAAAAGTAGTTTTAAAACCTCTTTTTTTTAAAGAGGGGTTGTTAAAAGATTTTCCAGGAAGCAGAGTTCCAGAAAACAGTTATGATAATCTATATGTCTATCCAAAGTTTTCAGTCTGATGCCAGGAAAGTCCTTGGATACTTGGTAAAGAGGAACTATTGCAGCCTACAGAACAACAGCAGTGTTGTTTTTCAGACTCCAACAAAAACAGATTTATGATTGGTGATATAGTTGGGCAGCGATTGTACTGACTGAACATGTTTTAATATTTACATGTTTTACTGTCTGCCATCCAGGCTAAATGAAAGAAATAAATCCAAATGGTCTTTCTTGAAGCTTCCGCCAAGACTATGAACTATAAAGAAAAAAGGTAAAATGTCTTAAAATCATAGATATATTTCTTAAAATTATACATATTCCCCCCCCCCATTTCAGAAAGAAAAAAAAATAGATCAAGGAATTGTTTCAATCTTTTTTGACTAACTTTTGTTAGGTTTAGTCACTTTTAGCCCTTACTTACAGAATGACATCATACTTAAAGCATGACATCATGCTTTAAGTAAGGGCTAGAAGATGATTAACAGCTAAACAAAGCTGTGGATGTCATGACCAGGGACTGCTCAGCAGTGTTCTCATGTGAAAGTCTGGCTTTGTTGGTCAAAGTAACTGTTAAAACCAATTTTTAACTCTAGTCTAGCAATCTTGATATATTAAAATAAGACAAGAAACTAATTAGGAGGTAAAAAAAAAACATGGATTAATGGTTTATGAGGTAGAATATACATTTCGATGGTTAAAATAACAATCACAAACAACCAAAAGCAAATTGACAGGCTGAGTAAAACAGACTGAATGACTATTTATGGATTAATTTCAGAAATTTGTCAGACAACTTCATTTTGCATTCAGATTTTATAAGTGCCTTATTGTTTCTCTTCCTTTGTTTAGCCTGTTATGCCTTTAATCCAGTCATCTGTTATTTATGCCACCATTAGCCAGAGAAAGGGCTAACCAATTCACATTACACTAGTCATTCACACATTCACACACTGATGGAGGAAAACTACTGGAGAGTAGCAACAGCTGGCCTGGGGCAGACTGATAGAAAAGGCTGCTACTGGGCCCCCTGACCAACACCTGCAGGTAAGGTAGGTGAAATGTCTTGCTCAAGGACACAAAGATAAAGCAGAAATTGGACCAGCATGCCTGATAAACTCCTACCAGCGCCGCTACTTTGGTTGATCAAACATGTGCAGCTGGCTCTAGTTTTAATCTATTTTGCAGCACATGTTTGTTTTTCTATTCTGCTGGTGTTCATTTTGAGTAACATCATATTACTCAATATTTACACCCAGGTCTAAATTTTATGGTCAGAAATTTCACCTGGTGTCTCACTTTCTAAATGATTGAAATAACTGATTTTGACTAATTTTCAATTCTCTTAGCTTGTTTGTAAACTTTAAATGTTTTTTTCTGGAGAAAATATATTTTTATTTGTATGTAATTACCACCTACAAGTTATGCTTTGTTATCAGTTGCACCGGACACATAATGTCAAAAACTGAAGTATATCAGCAGCTGACCAGCAAATTTATGGTAATATTTTGCGCCTTGCATATAAAGTTATAAATAGCAATTCATCCTGAACTGTCAGCTACTTAGTATGACTCTGTACGTGCTTGACTATTTACCCATTACTGCAATTACATGCTTAATTCAGTGGTTGGCCTTTAGACCGCCACTGACAATGCAGTGTCCCAGTCCCTGTGAAGATCTATAGAATAAATACACTTGCTGTCAGTCAACTGATACAGTAAAAAGAAAATGAAAAAATAAAAAATAAAATAAATCTAATGCCTTTTAGTAAAGGAAAATTAAATTATTTGTTAATAATTTTTGTGTTTTGTAATATGACAAAAAAGTAAGTCTTTAAAGGCAACAAATGATTTCCTAATTAGATGTCACCAGGCAAAGTAATCTCATCATGGTCAGTCACCACGTCCATCCAGGGTGTATTTTTATTGCTTTTTAAATGAATTAATTCATGCATTTGTTTATATATAAATTTTTGTAGAGCCACAAGAGAAAGAAAGTCAGTGATGAAGCAATCTACTGCACTCTGCACTAAATCAATGCTTGAATATTTTGGACAACACAGGAATATGATAATAAGTTATGATATCACTAATAAGTCTGTGACTATAAAACACGTAAACAGACTGCAACTTGTTGAAATGCATAAGTGAAAAATAATACAGGTGTGAAGAACAATAAGAATGTGAATTAAAATTTAAGAGCAAATAATTTATAATTTTCTCAGTTGTGATGCTCACTGTGTTTGCTAAGGTCATTCTAGTGATTGATGGAAGCAGTTTAGTCATTTGGGTTTCAATCACTGTCATGTTGTCATAGTGACCCTTTCGGGTCATCCTTTCATTCCTGCTTCACACGGGTTTCTTAATGATGTAACCCTCCAGAAATGCAGAGAGCAGACAAAACTGACAGAAGATTAAAGAAAATGAAAAAGTGCTTCATGACTTGGCGAGAAACATAATGGAGGTATTTAATATTTCAATAATAGTTACCACAATTGTTTTCAAATTGAATGCAGTGCCTGCTCACATTGGGCTAATAGTTTTTTGACCTAACAATGCCGTGTTGTTTTATTGGAATTATGTGCTGATAGGTTGTGTTTTATAACTTTGTTTATCTTGTTATTGTCTTGCGGTGGAAACAACAGAAAGCTGACCACTTAGTGTTTCATTGTTGAAGGGTCTCTGGCACATCTTCAAAATAAATCACAGTAATGGAATTACAAACAAAAGCTCATGGTGATCTTTCTGGGTCTAATAAATATTATGTCACACTATATTGAATCAGTTTGATTTCCATGCAGGAAATACGGTGAACATAAACCAATATGCTCAAGCAATTTTGCATCAGTTTTGAGGATTTTTTAAACATTTCCTATAATATGTCAAAATTTAACCTTGCATCCAACTTGGGTGCAGCAGCAGCAGTCTGTATTCATTATTTTAAAGAACTGCATAGTGCTTGAGAGAGAGCCAAGAGGGGCAGGATGTACTCTCAGTACAGAGGCCTCCACATGTCTACGTTTTAGTGAAAAGAAAACAGGGAGACAAGCAATTGAGCCTAACAAGCAGCCTCTCTGTGCCAGCACACAGATTTTTGTATCTGAGCAAAGGCTATCTGTGGCATTCCTTTCACTGCGTGTTTTGAAAATCACCACTTTGCCCCCGCAGTGACTCAAACCTTGTAAGCCATGGGATTTGACTGCAGTCTGCTTGGCTGGATGACTCATTCCTTCTCAGTGGCTAACATTGTTAGATGCTGAGGCTTCACTGACCTAAAGACGTTACCAGGCACCCTCGCAGAAGGCGGCCTACTGAAGACTGTACAGATGCGAAGGGAGCCGTTTTGTTAAGCAGTCCAAGCTGCCAGCTTGACGGGAAAGATGAGCCAGACAATCCCTGAAAAGGAATGCAACAGCTCTTCAACATCAACTAAAAACAAGCTCTGAGGCCCCGCATCTTCCTCCCTATCCAAACAGTGCTGTGCAAAGGTTTGGTCTCCACTAGTCATCGACATGTCTGCCTCTGTAAATATCTAAACAAACACTGGATGAACCGAGCTGGAAAAGCATATAATCTATAATATTGTGAGTGTTTGGAAGTCAATGTATTTTTTCATTTTATATATCTGTTTCATTAACATCTTAACTTTTTTAAATGTTGTCCTAAGCCTCAGCAGTCTTGAGAGCCCTGAAGGAGCTGCAGGATATTTAGTTAGCAGCCTAAATATAAAGCATCCTAAGTAAACATTCCGTTAAATAAAATTTTTCTCCACACAAATTTATATTTACTGAAAAAAAAAAAAATATTTATAGCCAGCAAGTGAGCTTTGTAAATATTCAGTTAGCAAACTAGTTGAATATTTAGCTCATTAACTAAATGTTTAGTTTGAAACTACATTTCCAGCTTGCCAATTCAATATTTATTTTGAACTGAACTGTGACATTTATATAATATGGTGAAAAATATGACTTTGAAAAATTAACACCTAATTTTGTCTCCCATGATGCATTAAAAACCTGTTCATTTTTGACTGAGTAACAAACAGGACCTCATACCAGACCAGCTAGATTTAGCTGTACTTACACAGGAAGCCTATTGGTTGTGCAAAATTCTAAACTCAACACAAAAAGGAATGAATTCTGTATTTGATTGGTATTGCTGTACCAATACTTTTGGCAATAAATGTTGTGTATTTTCTCTTACATTTGCAAGGAAAATCCATTTGCAGGTTGATCAGCTGAGGAGCGAGTATGGCCTGTTTTAATTAAAATCCACTCTGCCGGGGCCAAGCTGTTTGTAGAGGAGGTAGTGTACTGATGATACTAGACAGCTTATCATCATTCTCAATGCAGAGAGAAACTGATGTGAGATCTGACAACCAGTACGGTCCAATATCTCCTCAGACGTGGTCCAAACTCAACATGCCAAGACAACGATGCTCTCCCCAACAGAGCCAGGTTTTTCAGAGACCTCCTCCAGAATTTGGGAGTGGAGAGGATCAAACTGAGTGTCTGCAGTCTTTAACCCCTCTGGACACTTGGGATTATCCTGTTGGTTCTGGTATTGCTAGTGTCCGTCACAACCAAAATGCCTGTTTCTATCGTTCTATAATGCCAAAATACTTTTACCCCATGCTCAACTTGTCTGTGAAACCCTCAAATATTTTCTAATTTCCTTCAAATTTTCAGTTTAAAGACAAAACAGGATTTACATCAGCAAAAGCTAAGGAGGCAAGAATCATATCAACAACGTGGAAATAAATGACCAAATGCAGATTTTCTTCCTGTTTGTGTTAAGTTTCTGTGGATTATGTGATTCTGTGCTTCTTGAAAAGAAACTAGAAGTATAAACAGGTGGTAGTAAATGGTGACCTTGTCAGATTATTGAGTTTGCAACATCTCTTTCCTCATTTTTTTTTCTTTTTTGCCAACAGACATGCAGAGTCCTGATGTTTTTTTTTTTTTTTTTATGTTTTCTTTATTAAGATGTCTTCCAAAACAAACAATCTAATAAAAATTAAGAAAATATGTACTTTTTTAAACAAACTTTTGGAGAATACCCTTTAATTAGACAGCTGGCTAAATGGCATGAAGAAACATGTTGGGGAGGGGGAGCGCTACGCTTCCGGTGGAAACTCCGCTCACTCTGCAACTCTTGATGTCTCAGGAATTTAAACTGCAACAAATGATTGGTAATAAACCTGAACCCAGAAACAAGCTCCTCTGTAATTCCTCACAATATGGATGTCAAGAAAATAGCCAGAAATATTAAATGAACTTATAACATCTCTGCTAATGAAAGCTAGTGTTTAACTTTTTTGAGCAAAGTTACATTAAAAGAAAACATTTCATATTAAGAAACCTTTAAATACAATTCAGCTCAAGGCTGACTGGTCAACTGATCATGTTTTAACTCCTTGTAGATCTTTTAGCATTTACAACAAATGCTTCCTCAATGGACTTTACAAGAGGAACAGATGGTTCTTTATACAAGCATGTTGTCAATTCAGTCCCATCCAATCATACAGATAAATCATACAATGCTCCAATTTAATCTGAGAACCGAGTTAATGGCAGGATTAGCTCCTTTGGTGACTTTATCTAGAAAAGAAACATAGGCAAACATAAATTCTCTAAGACAGTAGGTAAATTGATAATAAAAATAGTACATGCAGAGTAACCTAGTGATTTGCGTGAATAGCTAATAATATCATCTGAAGAAAAAGATGCTGAAGTTATTGGGGGTCACAGATCAGCTGATGGCCTTCATGGAAGTGACTCAGCAAACTGAAACCATAGTTCTTTTTTGTTTTTTTTTATTTACTTGAAAGTCGGCTAGTCAGTTAAGCCAAAACATTTTGAATGTACATCACACCTATTCCAAGAAACCTTAAGAGTAGAGAAAGAATAGTTACTAAAAGGTTGATTTAATTATCCTTATGGCAACTCAAAACACAAAGCAGCAATCTCAAGATGGGCGAATGGAAAACAGAAACAATAAACACAATGAAACATATGTAGACAGAAAGATCTATCCAGATAAAACAGCAAGTCAAATTTTCAAAAGATTAAACTTATTCCAAAAGGAAGGAAGAAAAATCCAATTGCAGCTAGAAACTTTCTTTGTGTCTTCAATTAATAGACGTTTAGATTAGCTGGTTCAGAAGGTTGAAAACATCCTGAAAGCGACCAAGACCAACACAGACTTCTGCTTCTATGTTCTTAAAATAAAGTAAAATAAAATAAAATAAACATGAAATACTGTGTAAGGTAAAAATTATACAAGTCTACTGGTTTTCAGACTGATTTACTTTCAGATCCGACAGTTACTCTGACCAGATGTTTGGTGCTAAGTGAGTTTCACGTGTACAAAACATCCGAACTCCATTTACTCTTGGAAACAATCACAGGCTGTGATTACAGCAACCTTTTTCTTATGTGGCTTTTCTGAGTTAATGGGCTAAAGGAGTGAAAGAGACACATTTGTTGAATAAGTTCTGATGTTGCGAACATTTCCCTCACATGACTGATCAGCTGTTTGTGTGCATTAAAATTGCAACATCATCAATACTAGTTGGGATAACAGAACAATTGGAACTTGTCTGATAGCAGTAAACTCCTGAAAACCTCTGTTCATTTCTCTAAGATGTGTGATCCATGCTAGTTTTCAACTTCTACTTCCTGTTTGTTACGTGTCAACAACATCTTATGGAATCTCAACCAGAAGAAGGAAACACGCCGAATTCGCTTTTCCTTTGTTGTTTTTAGTCAGCAACATTTTCAAATTTTACTTAAAATATGCATGATGTTTGGATGACTTCTGTTTACATAAAAATATAAACTATTGAACTGCTGTGATGTTTTTTTTTATATTGGGGTTGTGTGTTAGGACAGTAGATATCCACCTCGGTCTTGGCTCCTTTTGGACCAGTCATCAGCATCAGCCTCTGGGACAAACTTCATTTTGGTTCATGCTTAATTAAGAGGGTAAGAGATTCATGTGCTGTGCATAAAACATTAACTGCGTATAAGCTTTTAACAGAACCTGAGCTGCCCTTTTAAAGAAGTGGGTACCTTTTATTAACTCTGACACCATGGCAGAGATTTGGAGCACAGCACTTTGTGTGTGTATATATAGGAAAAAAGCAAAAGAAAGACATTAAGTTGAAGAGGTAAGACTTTTTGCTTTTGATCATCTTGCTTTACTGGCAGACACACCGACATCTCTCCAACACAAAGTACCACCTAACTTGATTCAACTTGGCTAATGATGAAAACTACATGAAAAGTGCATCGTGGGAATTGACCCAGCCTGATACTCGCTCTTCCTCTCAGCCTCCTGCTGTGCATTTCCGTTGACTCCCACCCCGTGTGATCTGTCTGGCTTTTATCTTGAATTAAACATCTATAGGCAGTCATGTTTAAGTAGCTCTGGAGTTCAGAGCTTTGTTGGATAAATCATTAGCAAATCTACTTCGCCTGGAGATGGAATTCTTCTCTATATTTTTCAATCATTTCACCCTCCATTTTCCTTACCAATTGGGTTCCACTGTGTTATATTTTTATCTTAAAGTGTCAATTTTTTGGGGGGACATTGGGATGATGAGAGGTCAATGGAATAAACAGTGTAGGTAATTACTTTGATACGGTCCGGTCCGGTGCACCAATAGGTAGAACAGCAAAAAACATTGATTTCAACTGAAGGTACAATGGGTTTGATTGATACAATGTAATGTGATTTACCCACTATCAAAAAGTAGTACCAACACATAGAGTACAAAACTAGTCCTTATATGTCCAGCCCACTCAAGCTATATTATGTTATGCAAGAAATCTTTACCATATGCCCACCCCCATTTTTTTTTTTTTGTTTGTTTTGTTTTACTATCTAAATCCATCCAGTGACATCCACAAACCGGGACTGCATTTCCCAAGGTTCCATGAGAGCATTGTGTTTTCTAGTTATCCAATAAGGAAATAGGTCTTGAATCTCCCCAACACAAAGAACAGGGTGAAAATTATTCTTATTAATGACATAATCAGCAGAGCAGCCATCAAGCAGGTAAATTGTCATGCGCATCGTGCTAAAATATCCCAATTATCCTTTGTCCCCCCAGCTCTCTGTGTTGAAGTTGGAACTGCCAGAAAACCGCTCAGTGCGTTCTCACTTCCTACGTCCCGGTCCGACTGGCAGGTTGCAGTGTGAACACCCCGCCCAAGAGAAGTGGGCTTAAACAGCCTTGGTGCTTAGATATGTAAATAGGTCCTATACAATAAAACTGTTTCAATCAAAAATAAAAGGATGAAAAGTATTTGCAAGATTTTTTTTTTCCTCCTCAAAATGGTTCTGTTGTGCATACAGGGTCGTCTTATCTTAAAGTTTTCAGTTCTTTGCTTTACTCTGTTGCTTTTGGCTTATCTTACACAGCCTCCGTTTACGACCCTCGGACATGCCTCGACTGGTTAGCACGGCGTCTGGTTTGTGCCCCACAGAGTGTTCTGCAGAGTAATGCCAAAGGAAAACAATATGTTTTCTTTCCTTTACAAAGTGCTCCCCTCTTCTCACCTCCAAGGCTTGTCTGATGCTCCGTGCTGCTTCCAGATAATACTGTCAAGCAGTCGTTTGTCAGAAAATCCCGAAGGCCATAGCTGTCGCTAGAGAGAAAAAGTGTTTCACTGTTCCTTTTTGTTGCTGTAATACCAGAACAAAAATAATGATAAAAAAAAGTCTTTCTCAAATGTTCCAGATTGTGAGATGTTGTTCTGCTGTAACTTTTTTCCCCTCATGTCTTTCCTTTATTTTTTTCCTACAAAACCATAATTACTAATATTATTATTTTTTGATTCTCTGATCCAAAGCATCTGAAACATTTTATTATATTTCCTCTGGTATCAACAAAATGTGGTATAATTCCAGTGTAATTCCATCGGCCCGGATCTTGGCATCTCTGGGCCGGCGGTTTAACTCCTGAAAAGTCTGTCTTTCAGCAGGTCGTCCTGGACTTTCCTCTGCAGCGCTGCAGTTAGCTTGTTGCCTGAGTCGCCAGAGTCCTGCCTGTATGGGTCCATCCACTGCGCTATACCCGGGTGGTGGAGTGTGAGTGTGGATGTGGATGAGGCAGAGTGTTGTTCTGCCCACTGCTGGGATATGTGTTAAATGAGTGGAGTGAGGTGAGGCCTCCCATGGTGCTGGGGATCATGGTTATGGTGTTTGGTGTCATGAGTGGAATGTCGTCTGGTGAGCGCCTCATAGCCAGGGTGTAGTCAGGGGGGCAGGCAGTCCTCAGGACCACGTCATGTGCGTGGAGGGAGTCCCCCACCCCTCTGCAGTCCCTGTCCAGGTCAGAGTGCTGCTTCATCTGCAGAGACATAATCTCCTCCTCCTGAGTGTGAGCCAGGTCGTTGGCGGCGCTCCGCTGTGGGCTGCAGCGACGGTGGACGTCATGCCTCCTCTTGTCCTTTTTATAGTAAAGAGCAGCAAAGGCCAGGATGTTGAGGAAAAGCAAAGAAGCTCCGACAGCAATAGTCACTGAAAGTTCTGTGGAGTAATCCCGCTGGTCCACCAGGTGAGGCTGGTTGTGGCTGCCCTGCGTCTCGGTGGGGAACGGAGTTGGGTTTGGACGCTTGGTAACCAGAACTTTGGTCTTTGGTGTGCGGTTAGTGGCTTCCGGAGGGGGAATCTGTACAAAGATAGAAGACCAGATAAAGATTTTATTCTAGCTTTGACACTTCTACACCTTTAACTGCTTCTGGCCTTTTGATGACAAATAAATGCTGGGAGCACTTTACCAGCTTCTTGCTATTAACGTTTTCCCATAAATGTCAAATCAGAACTTGAGACCTGAATGTAATTCTGTTCGACTCAGAAGTATGTAGGAGTCAAAGCTTGGAGATAAATTCAGGAACTATGACTCTTTCACGGTGATAGGAGAAAGTTTTTTGTTATAACAATAATCCAGAGAAGTGTAACCATTTTATTGTTACAGCCTTTGTTATTCTGATTTCAATGAGATATGAATCTTGTTATAACAAGTTTTAAAATCTCATTAATAATGTCATTAGTAAGATGCTTCTGTATTTATTTCACAACTGGAAATGATTTTAGACAGCAAAAGTTTAAGGCTATTAGGGGTGTAATTGACTTTATAAGACCATAGTCTCGTAATATTATCTTTTCTATAGAAAAATCTTTTGCTCTGAAATGTGCTTTCTATTCCATTTGAATTCCATATCTACAACTAGATGAAAATGTCAGCAACAACTTGAAGTGGATGTCTATAACTTTATCAGTCCTTCACGTTGTGGAGGAATCCTGGCCTGCTCTTTACATCGCTGCTATAGTTCAAGTAAGTTATATAGCATTTGTTTATGCAGGCTCTCTTAAGCTCTCTGTATATATAATTATGCAGGCTCTCTTAAGCCTGCATAAGAGAGCCTTTTACATAAGGCCCTCTTATGCAGGCATTTTTTTTTGTTACAACATATGTGGGAATATCTGAAACACATTTTAAGGGGTTCCAATAATGACAAAAATAATGCCATATTGTGACTTGGTGAGCTACAGCAGAGCAACTGTGGCTGCCACTAACCTTGGTAGTGGTAGGGATGAGTGGGGTGACCTCATTGAGACTGTGTAGATGAGGAACCAGCTCCAACCATAGGTTGACCTGAGGGAAGACCAAGACGGCATTATGATAACTTAAACTAAAGTTAGCTTTTTATTAAAGTGAAACGTTTTTTTAAAGTAGAAGATGTGCAAAAGTATTAAATTACAAAACTGACTGTAGTTAGTGGATCTACAGTCAGCTTCCTGGTGGAAAAAATAGGTATTGTACATGAAGGCACGGTGCTTGATGAAAAAAGCCTAAACAGCCCTATTTGTTGGGAATAAACAACCAAAAGACGGCGCTAAGTTTATAATATTTACAGGTAGCATTAGTTCTGTACTACAACAGCTACACACTTGCCCATAAAATATTACAACTGATCTCTAACAAAGTTGTCAGACACACCTATTTTGTTATGAAATCTTGCTGATGGTGTTTAATGCTAACATTTTGGAGTCTTTATCCCTTTTGTAACATTAACCTCTAATTAACATTGTGTACCTGAAATGTAGGCAGCTTTTAAAAGGCCCAAGCTGCAAGACTTATTTAATGCTAAAAACATAAATCATTAAATACAATTATATTAAATACTAAAAGACTAAATGAATCAGACACAGGATGCTAGTTAACCTTGTTTGCCCGGTAATGCTCTTTGACCCGAGGCTTCAGGCCGATATGCAGATAGAGCTGGTCCTTCTGGTTGTAGCGTGTCCATGCCACTTCTTCAAAGCGATTGGGCTTTGTGTGGATGAACTTGGTGTCTTGTGGTACAGGTTGGTTTGGGTCCCTGAAAAGAAAGTTAAATTAGAGTATTTGTTTCAAGAAAACAGAAACATACAAGATGTCATGGCTGCCCCAGTCCTCTTCTGGAGCATCCATAAGAATGTTACATACAGTTCTGTGGGAATGTTTTTTTTTTTTTTGTCATACCCAAATGTTTTTAGAAAATCTGCTTAAAAAATGTAATTTTATTGAATAAGTGTTTGAAGTTAGCCAGATTACTGAAGCATAGGAAATGCCAGAACTAGGAAATACAGGAGTAGAGTTCCAGCAAAAAGTTGTTGTTTTTTCTCATTGTAAGTTCAGATCACTTCATAACAAGATTTATATGTCCTTAAAATAAAATGTTATTGTTTAAACAAGAAAGGTTATGACAGTAAAACAGCAACATTTTATGGGAACACATGTCAAACTCAAGGCCTGGGGGACAAAATTGGCCCGCCACAGCTTTTTATGTGGCCCTTCTAAAGGGCTGCATAAACAGAACCTTCAAGGAAAATATTTGAGTGCTTTAAAATTGTCTTCTCAATTCTAAGTATATTCTAACTGTATTCTGCCAAATTATTTGATGTAAAAGCACATTCAACATTATTTGGGGGTAATAAATACTCATTGAATGCAGAGGATACACATATACACACATACACACCCCTGGTCTGGAAGATGGAGTCAGAGGAAGCCTTTTTATGCCTTTTTAAGAAGTCATGACCTTGATTGTATTGTTATATATAATTAAAATAAGAAATGTTATAAAATCAGACCCAATCGTTTTAAATTTTAACAGTGTTAAGTAGGGGTGCACCAATTGCACTTTTCTCTGAAATCACCAATTACTGATCTTTAAAAAGCTTAACCTGATGATCCCAATTGAGCCAATAAATGTTTTCTTTGAAATGTCGCTAAATATAGCAAGCGAATCGCTGAGTTGGCAACAGTGGAGTGATTATTATTAACTGCAAACATGAAGACATGACCCGGTGGGCCGGTCTGTCTGTCAAACCTCTTTCATGGAGAAGAAGAGGACAGTGCTTGATTTATATACCTTTTGCTGAGGTGGACCAGTAGATAAGATTGGTTTCACGTCTACATAGTCTCTGAACGAAGCAAAATTTAAAACAAGGCGCTGGACTTTCACCAGGTAACCAAAATACATGAATGGTCTAAGATTCTTCCACATCTTTATAAATCTTTTGTTAGGTTAATAAACTTAGTTAGGTTAATGAACTTCTGAAAGTGAATAAACTTTCAGAAGTTCATTAACCTAACTGAGCTTATTTTAGTCTAAAAGAAGGCAAACACTTTCTTCAATGCAATATTGCAATACTGCATAAAGCCAATATAGCATGAAGCACATTTAAAATGTTGCAATCAGAATTAAAACTTAAACTGAGAGCTTAGTGAACCTTTTGAAGCCACACTGTATAATTATTAAAATTAGAATATTGAACTGGACATGACATTTGCCACAGGCTAATCGGTATAATTATAACAATGTTGTAATGGAGTAGTGAAGTGCAGCCCACAGGTTTCATATAATGTGAGTCATCATGGTGTCAGAAATCACATTCGATAAACTCCATAAAAGCTCAGAAGTTTTTATTTTTATACATTTTCTGTCAGAATCAGTGGCCTTTAAGTAAAGAGCAGCCTCATATGATCAATTTTTAATCTTACAGTTGAATGATAAAAAAATTATGATAAAACTTCATGTCAGAGATTAAATTATTATTTTTTATTACTTGAAGTGAGCATATTTATACATAAATTATGTATGCTTTCACCAAAGATGCTGTCAGTGTCAAGATGGAGTTCAGCCATGCAGATTATCTCATTACGTTTGCTGTAATTAAAACATCATATTATGCTCCATCGACCTCACATGTTAGCCACTGGACTTAATACCACAAGGATCACAGTCAGTTTAAACACTGATAAGCATTTCATATGAAAACCCTCCATAAGTTTAACAGATAAATGGATTTTTAGAAGACATTGAACATGAAATCCTGTGCTATAAACTCCTAATCTGAGCTGAGCACTGTGTTGCAGTGGCCCATTCAGCTTTACTGAGCGCCCTATTGTCTGGGAGCGGCATAAGGAGACGGCCAAAGTTCATCAGGAACATGCCTAGCCATTCAAATGCATGTCATAAATCTCCCAGGTACCGAGCATTCCACGTCAATTTGGGGTTATATATGTAGATCATTAGTGGCTCTCTGTTCCCCTTAGGGTTACTGCGCAGGGCTCAGAAAAAGCCAATGTACCCCTATTATGCCTCCAAAAAACAATTACAGCAGTAGCTGGATGCTGGAAGGCAACATGAGAAAGAAGAAAGAAAAAGGAATTTTAATTTTAGGTCATAAAGAATCTCCCTTTGCAGTGCATGACCATTAATTAATAATGAATTTAAAGATATGTGCAGGGTGTGTAAGAAGAATACCAATGACATTGTGCGGTCCATAAAACGCAGCAGAGCTGTTCATGACCCCCCCAGTCATCAGACAAAATTTAATATTGTAGAAACACAATTACAATAAAATTATTGACTTGTTCATGGTCTTGTAATGGCAGTTGTATGTTGCCTAATTATCCTGGAACAAAGCTCTTTACAAAATGTCGCTTCTAACTAGTGGTGGGACTCCATTAACATTTTTAATCGAGTTGATTGCAGTGCAGTGATGGGCCGACAGGGCCTGCAAGGCCTTCTCCGCTGCTCTATCAGAACCCTTAAGACATATCTAACACCTAAATTATGTTTGTTCAATTACATTTTCTGAATTTATTTCAAATAGTCTACTCTTGTTTCTTATGTTTGTCTGAGCTGTGCCACTTCCCATACATCTTTGTGTGTTTCATCCAATCAGATTTGAGTCTCTATGTGCAGCCAGGAGCAGGCTAATCTCGCCACAGCCCACAGAATAAGGAGACCTTGTTCTGTGGGCTGTTTTTTTTTATTTTTTATTTTTTTAGCAGTAGTGGCTTGTATAATTGTAATGTCATGGAGATGGATTAAATCAGAAAAGTCCCTCTTATGGTGCCAGATTCACCTCTGTTGCAGGGTCTGTATTTAATTAACTGCAATTAATAACATTTTAATTAAAAGCTATGTGATAAAATATGCCACATTTTCAATTAAAACAAATCTTTTTGCTGCAAAATTATTGAGTAAACAGACATGTAAGCTAAATAACATAGATGTTTGTTGTTTTTAATCTGTTTTTCAGATTCTACAACCGTCAAATGAGTGCAAAGTTCTATTCTATCCATTCATCTTTCCAGAGTTTCAGGAGCTCCTGATAATTCATGGAGCTTCTTTAGAAATGTGGAATGTTCACTTAATGTTAACTTTGGGAATGTCTGCAGTAATGCTACATGTTTAGCATTGTGATGCTATTTTAGCCTTGAACAGTATTTGAGAATAATTTTAATGTGTTTAATTTCAATTTTTTAACAAATTAATATCAATGTAATTATTTTGAACTAGGGTTCAACTGAAGACATAATATCCCAAAAGTCGCCAATGTGGGCTATTGGCACAAGTTTCATGTAATTATCCTAATATGTGTTTGACTCTGGAGACAAACAGTTGATTCCTGATCCCTGCTTTGGGGTATTTACTGCAGAGTTTTAAATTCATCCCTGTTTAACTCCATCATATCCACATATAGTTTCATTTTACTTTCATGATTTTTCAGTTGAATTTCAGTATTTTTTAATTTTTACTGAAGCCAATTTAGTATGTGGGTAGTAACATCAACTACAGAATTTCCTATATTTCAAGCTCAGTCAATATTAAATGACAAACATAATGTCTCGTTTTCTACATAAGAACCTAGCATCATTAGAAAATTTTCTAATGTGTTCATACCCGGTCTTGGCAAAATTTGTCCAGTAGGTCATGACAACAGCACTCAGCATCACATCATTCTTAGAGAAGTTGCATGGAAACAGCTCTGTCGGTCCAATCATCGGCAGCCCAAACACATATGGGATCTCATCTCCATGCGCTGCATCTGCCCACGGTGGTACCTAATGAGCAGCAGATGAAACAAATCAAATCAATATTATTATGTCTGTGGCAGATGCAAAACATTAGATGGCAAAGCATCGCAGCATAAAAAAAATGTTTGACAAGCACTAACACATCATGCCTGTGGAAAATACATTCAGTTGAGGAAGAATATGGATGTAAAATTTTTAATATTGAATTATGTGTTGCAGATTTTTGGAGTCAATTTTGGTGTATTACTTGTCACAAATTGTTCAATAAGTGTTTAGATTGGCAAATTTCAGGGCATTATGTTGAATAGAAATGTGTTACACTGGGAGACAAAGGTCTTTAAAAAATCAAATCTTTGAAAATTCAAATAGTGTGGTTGCTCAACATTTTGAAAAGAAACTCATTGAAGCTCATAGATCAGAGTTAACTTCTTTTAATATTCAGATTCAGGATAGGTATTAGAAAATTACATATACCTATACCTTTTATTTTGAAGATTATTTAAATATCTATTATTTAAATAATCTTAAAAATAAAATAAACTATAAAATGACAAAAGATTGGACTGCAATTAGAAAATCTAATACTTAAATACCTGCCATTGGCTTATCCAAGACCAGTTTGCAATAGCAAAAGCCTACATTGAGAAGATGGTAAAATATCTCACGGTAGGCTTATTTGTATATTAAAGATATCCTTAATAGATATAATTTCTGCTTTCTCCATTTGCAACTGTGACTTGACTGGAATAGATAATAATACAGTTCCCATCTGTACACTGTACTCTACTCTGTTATGTCCCCAAGACCTTCTCTCTTGGGGCCAGAGCACAACATCATGAAGCTGTTGATCAGTCTTTTCTGGCTTTCTAAATTGAACCAGATTAGAAGAACCCATGGTACAACCATATAGAGACATACCTGTTCTGTCTGACAGTGATGGTAGAAGGCATAAAAGTATGTTGGCGACCCAAAACTTGAGTGCAGATCTGCTGTTGCTACAGCAGGTGCTACCCACTGGTGATCAGTAAACAGGGCCAGCAAAGTCTTCCGCCGGGTCTCTGGGTTGTGCCTGTCGGCCCAGTCCGTGTACATAAACTTGATGGTTTCACGCAGGATGTCTTTACCCTCTGGGTAACCATAAAGGTCATCAACAAAGCTGGACACTGCATAGTCAAAGTCATTGGCCTGGACACCATTGTCATTGTCAACGATGAGCTCCACAAACTTTAGGCCCTCACCCTGGTTCACTCCTAGCATTATGTCATAGTTGAGAAACTCACCTGTAAACATAAGCAAAGACCACAATTAGATCAAAATCCAGAGCAAAATAGGTCTTCAGTAAAGCATGGTAAGTTTAACTGATACCTTGCTCCATCAGTATCTGAGGATCATCAGGTATTACATCTCCATCAATCACCGGGCCAAAGGCAATGTGGTAGCGGGCTGGCTGGATGTCTTGATCTACAAGCTCCTTGTAATGTTTTCTTTGCAGGCACACAACAAGTTCTACGGTGTCCTCCAGGTTACAGCCCACCTTATGGGCCAGCATCCGCGCATACTTGGCTGGCTGGAAACTGACAGCCCAGCTGGATAGAGCTGTCCCACTCTGGGCAATGGCCCTCTGAAAAAGACCTGTGGACAAAAACACACAGGGTAATATACTTAGATTTGTTTTTAGATAAGATGAAGACAGTTTAAGTGAACAAACTAAAAAAAAAAAAAAAAACAGTTGATGAAATTATGTAAACTCTTGCTTTCTTTTGCTTTCTTTTTTAGGACTGAGGAATTTTTAAGAACATGTTTGACAGATTGACCTTGGCAGTGAAGGCAAGAAATATTACTTTCAAGTACTACTTAATTTCAAAATGTACGGTACGGTAGAGAAAATCAAACATTGAAGGAGACAGATAAGTGCTATAAAATGAATTGCTACCAAACCAAATTTTTCAATGTTGTCTGTTTTTGCTCCACTTGAATGTATAACTGAACAAATTTATTCTCAGATGAAGATAATATTTGGGAAAAGTGTCTAAAGCACTCTACCTAACAGAAAAACAATTCCACCTCCTCCTAAATAATGGCTGGTTTTGCAATAATTTCCCACAAGATCTACCATCAACAACTTACAGTTAGGGCCAGAAATATTTGGACAGTAACACAATATTTGTGAGTTGGGCTCTGCATGCCACCGCATTGGATTTGAAATGAAACCTCTACAACAGAATTCAAGTGCAGATTGTAACGTTTAATTTAAAGGGTTGAACAAAAATATGTGATAGAAAATGTAGGAATTGTACACATTTGTTTACAAACACTCCACATTTTAGGAGCTCAAAAGTAATTGGACATATAAACATAACCCAAACAAAAAAGTTTTTTCTCAATATTTTGTTGCGAATCCTTTGGAGGCAATCACTGCCTTAAGTCTGGAACCCATGGACATCACCAAACGCTGGGTTTCCTCCTTCTTAATGCTTTGCCAGGCCTTTACAGCCGCAGCCTTCAGGTCTTGCTTGTTAGTGGGTCTTTCCGTCTGAAGTCTGGATTTGAGCAAGTGAAATGCATGCTCAATTGGGTTAAGATCTGGTGATTGACTTGGCCATTGCAGAATATTCCACCTTTTGCTCTCATGAACTCCTGGGTAGCTTTGGCTGTATGCTTGGGGTCATTGTCCATCTGTACTGTGAAGCGCCGTCCAATCAACTTTGCAGCATTTGGCTGAATCTGGGCTGACAGTATATCCCGGTACACTTCAGAATTCATCCGGCTACTCTTGTCTGCTGTTATGTCATCAATAAACACAAGTCACCCAGTGCCATTGAAAGCCATGCATGCCCATGCCATCACGTTGTCTCCACCATGTTTTACAGAGGATCTGGTGTGCCTTGGATCATGTGCTGTTCCCTTTCTTCTCCAAACTTTTTTCTTCCCATCATTCTGGTACAGGTTGATCTTTGTCTCATCTGTCCATAGAATACTTTTCCAGAACTGGGCTGGCTTCTTGAGGTGTTTTTGGGCAAATTTAACTCTGGCCTGTCTCTTTTTGGAATTGATGAATGGTTTGCATCTACATGTGAACCCTTTGTATTTGCTTTTATGGAGTCTTCTCTTTACTGTTGACTTAGAGACAGATACATCTACTTCCCTGAGAGTGTTCTGGACCTCAGTTGATGTTGTGAACGGGTCCTTCTTCACCAAAGAAAGTATGCGGCGATCATCCACCACCGTTGTCTTCCGTGGACGCCCAGGCCTTTTTGAGTTCCCAAGCTCACCAGTCAATTCCTTTTTTCCTCAGAATGTACCCGACTGTTGATTTTGCTACTCCAAGCATGTCTGCTATCTCTCTGATGGATTTTTTCTTTTTTTCAGCCTCAGGATGTTCTGCTTCACCTCAATTGAGAGCTCCTTTGACCGCATGTTGTCTGGTCACAGCAACAGCTTCCAAATGCAAAACCACACACCTGGAAACAACCCCAGACCTTTTAACTACTTACTTGATTACAGGTTAACGAGGGAAAGGCCTTTTGAGTTACTTGCAGCCTTTGGAGTCCATTGTCCAATTACTTTTGGTCCCTTGAAAAAGAGGAGGCTCTGCATTACAGAGCTATGATTCCTAAACCTTTTCTCCGATTTGGATGTGGAAACTTTCATATTGCAGCTGGGAGTGTGCACTTTCAGCCCATATTATATATAAATTGTATTTCTGAACATATTTTTGTCAACAGCTAAAATAACAAAACCTGTGTCACTGTCCAAATATTTCTGGCCCTAACTGTATCATGGTAATAAATCTTTTACATTACTGTGGATTGATTTTGGCCCATTTGGCAACTGTGACTCAGTGGCCTTTGGAAGAACATTTGGCTTCCCATCATAAAGTTGTAAGTTTTACTCCAGCTTCCACATTTTGATCTTGTATAAATGTGCAGCTGTTTGTGAGTGAGAATATGGCTCTAGTGTCTGGAAAAGCGCCACGTATATTCATACATTTTCAATTCCTCTTTGCTTAATAGTTTTTAATGACTCACATTGGAGAGTTTCCATTATGACTAGCCTATTGAATTCAAGTCTATTTAAAAATACTTTATTCCCAAAAGAAAACTAAATGTTGTTGTAACTCATATTAAGTCAAATTCAATCTGTTGTCTAGATCAACACCAAGGTATTTGGATTCATCAACCACCTGCACTTCTTGGAAATTAAATGAAATGATTATTTATGTTTTTTTTTTTATTTATTTATTTTTTATCTTTAATTGGGTAATTATCACATTATATAGCAAAAAAGAAACAGGCTAAAAATTCAGCTTTCAAACCTTCCTAAATTACCGGTTTACATGTGAGACAATAAAACAATTAATCATTTTCTAAGAACACTTGTTAAGTGAGGTTTACCTTTAGTGGAGTTACTCCAGCGGTTGCCCTCTGAATAGTGAGACAGAGTGAGGAGATTCACACATGATGCCCCAGCACCAGAGCCAAACACAGTGATGCGTAGCGGGTCACCACCAAACGCTGCTATGTTCTCACTAGTCCAACGCAGAGCCTGGATCTGATCCAACAAACCATAGTTCCCTTTGGCTGCTTGGTCACCTGTACTCAGGAACCCTGCACGAGACAACAAAGGGAAGCGGGATGTTATCACCCTTTTGTCTTCAGAATATAGTTCAGTTACAGACAACTGATAAACACACTGATATGGATTTTGGGAAGCTACACATACAAAGTCATGGAAGACAAGTCCAGAGATAGATTTAAAAAAAATAATCAAATTCCACTGAGTTTGCAAAGGTTTTCATTTTTCAGTCTTAAAAGACTCAATGGTAGAAGTAGACAGTATTGTAATGAGAACTCCTCTGACTTTCCGCTTAAAGCGCTGCACTCTTCAAAGCCTCTGATTAGCTGATCGAAGGGACTAGTTAGAGTAGTTGTAATTTAAAAGTGTGGTGATGTGAGAAGCAGCCCTACCATGAAGAGATTTCTACGTAAACAGCTTGATCATGACAGACAATAAAAAGGTTCACAGTGGTGTAATATGAGCCTTTCTTGCAGTTGCTCAATGTGAAACAACAGACCCTCCAAAGAACGGTCTGGGCGACAATATCAAGATAGGCTACAGAGGAAAAAACACTATGATTTCTGACATGTAGAAGAGCCTGAAATCAATTTATACCCTTTGAATTTTCTGTCACTACATGTAACACATAATCCAAAACTTCCATTCGGTTTTTTAGTTGGAGGGGAGTGCAAGAGTCACTCTAAGCAGTGAACAACAGTGATACTTTTTACACAACTAGATTTTTTTCAAACAACACAGAGTTTGATGGGGTCACGCAGTAGATATGCACGAGGTCAGGGAGTCACATTGTGCAGAAGGCTGTTGAGGACATTCTTTAAACAAAAGAGACAACTTTCAAGAGGGACCTGGGCAAAAGTCTGCAATACACACTAACCTGGTTACAAAATAAAACCAATTAATACATAATTGGTTTACGAGGTGTCATTGTCAGTTTGT
This sequence comes from Poeciliopsis prolifica, assembly GCF_027474105.1. Classification (NCBI taxonomy): domain Eukaryota; kingdom Metazoa; phylum Chordata; class Actinopteri; order Cyprinodontiformes; family Poeciliidae; genus Poeciliopsis; species Poeciliopsis prolifica. The sequence goes on along the minus strand of NW_026562435.1, from coordinate 632,765 downwards.
AAAATTACACAGTCAAAAATTGTAACAATAATTTGTGTTATGGCACCCCATAGATATTTTGTAAGGAAGCTAAATATTTAGCTCTGAACTAAGTATTTAGCTTTAAAGTAAATACTTTGCTTGCTAAGTAAATCCTTAATTGGCTAACCGAATGTTTAGTTATTTGGTATTCAATATTTAGTTAGCTATTTAAATATTGAAATATTTAACATTTAAATATTTACTTTGGTAACTATTTAGTTTGAAATTGTGAAATTTAGAAATTAATGAAAAAAACAAAGCAATGAAAATGTGATTTTGAAAAATGACACACCCCCATTTTTACTCTTATGATGGGGAAACCCAAATTATTGCTCTTAATTTTTTATTGTAATTTTACAAACTGGAGCCCATGCAGGTCTCCATTTGGGACAATTCATGCCAAACTCTGACCTTTCCTTTTCCCATATTTAATGTTTTTGGAGGCAATTTGGGATTTTTGCTGCCAGATACTATATTAATTTAAGTCTACCATGTGCTCTCATAGCTCATGCAAATACTTAATGAATCCAAAAGTCATTTATGTTTCAGAGGAAACATAAATGCTTCCTCTGAGCCCGAGCCATGCCACTACTGACACTTTAATAATCCCTTCTTTGTTCTTTCTTAGTTCAGTATAAACCCAGAGGTAATGGTGATCTTGGAGGCTGCCTAAAGCCCCGTTGCCACCCATATATGAATGTACTGACAGGGACCCTCCAGTGTTTCCACAGGGAAGCTATGGTCTTTTAGAACAACTTCATGTCAAACACACAGCAGCTCTTCCTAATTCTTATTCTATGCTAAAAGCTCCATTACCTACTGCACCCATCTAGGGAGCCCCCCACAGCCCACCAATCAACTGGTCCCCCAAATTCACTTGCTGAATTCAGCTCGTCTTCTTACTTTACCACTACAGCTAAAAGGCTTTAAGAAGCTACTGTTAATGGAGTTTCTTTATCAGTCTCTTGTGAATAATGGACATTACAAGTCTTTGAAGTGAAAATGAGTATTTATTGCAGCATTTTGCTAACATGAACAAACAGGGAAACAACGGAGAGGCATTTATTTTGTTTTCCATCTTCATAACAGCAGCAATATACTTAAGTCAAGGACACTATTGTCATTTCCCCCAAGTACCACTCCATCCCTTTTAAAAGAAATACCTTTTCCAGACACTACATAATTCCGATTGCTGCCACTTTCTTGTTGCTGTTGTTGTGGTTTATTGTTACAGTACAGCTAACAGAGCTTGAAGCCTTTGATAAATGTTTGACTCTAAAAGCCTTTGAGGAAAAGGAGGGAATACATTCCTGACTGCTGGAAGGCTTTTAATGTGAAATAGTGTAGGGCACTTAGTGCAAAGCAAAGTAAAAGCTAAATTGGTGTTTAAACTCAGAAGTGATTATACCGCCATGCTGAGTTGACTCCACTGGAAATTTGATCAGACACAGATAGAAATTACACATGGAATATAAATGGGAGTCAGAGTTTAAGCATCAGGCATGATATTCAGCCATTTCACATGAATGAATCCAGCAAAACAAACAGACTGTGAAATATACATGACACATATGCATGTAGAGAGCAATGAATCTATGATTGACATTATTTTCTGAATTATGTCAATTTGGATTGTGTGTTTAATTTTTACACACACATATTTTATGGATACATTTAGCTGCTCTGTCTGGCATTGGTAATATTGGAGGATCCACTAGATAACTGTAAATAAAATTAGATTTAGTACCAACCAAATGATTTGGACAAATGAACGGTTATTCACCACATTCAGCACAACAGATCTGATGTAAGGTACATCAATGCTTCCTTCCATGAAAAGCCACCCAGGCTCAATTCTTGGTCAGCAGCACACGCTTGGTGTCTTCCTGTTGAAGGAAAGTCATTTCATCCAACAAAATCATTTGGAATTCCTCAGATGTAAAATATCTTAACCAGTTATAGCATATAACTGGTCATCATATATCTCATAATATATTCTGAACCAAACTGGCCTTGATAACACTAATTCTAAATTTATAATTTTATTATGAACTGGGTTGAAATGAATTAAGCTGACTGAATTGGAGTCATGTATCTGCTTAGTGACTCATTTATTTAATTACATTTTGTGAAAACGGTTCCACACTTTTTATTTTTTAAGCAAGTTTGTCAGGATCCAGGGTTGTTAGGTTCTCGCTGTAGGGGTTTTGGGTGCATGCACCACCTTTGTTTCCTCACCAGATGGCACCATCAGTTTGACGGAGGGCGTGGATGACGTCATCTCCCACACCGGCCTCGGATTAGCTCATCAGCGACAGGTTTTGAGGAGCGGTCTACCAGTCCTTCGGCGCCTGAGTGTTGCCCAGTTTTGGTACCTCCTAGCTACCTCGAGTTTGTACTCTGTGTTTTTCTCGCTGTCTGAGCCGTCAGTGATTCCTTTGTCTACTCACCTCTCCGCAGTCTCCCCTTGGATTTCCTCGACTGGAAGACGCGCCGTTTCTCGCTCCTCGCGGATCCCGAGCCTACCTGTCTGCCCTCCAGCGCGCACACGCCCCACCCAAACCCCCAGAGAGACCGGACCCTGGACCCAGCAGCCACCCGCCGCTAGCTTTTCACTGCGCTGCTCAAGTAAGATCTGTCCAGTGTTATCGACACTCCACTTTCCCACAGCCTTCGAACTCACCTTTCCTGCTCTGTACTCCTAGTGAGACGATCGCTTCCTGATCCTTCCCTTCCCGTGGACCAGACCAGAGTTTTCATTCCCTGCCACTGTGTTCCGTTTCTTTCTCAAATAAATTCACTATATTTTCACCCACCGTATCCTAGTGTTGTGTTCTGCATATGGGCTAGAATCAAATCCTCCCAATATGACAGAACACTCAGGCCAACCACTCAGCCCCGCAGACGCAATACGGAAAACGCTGACAGAGCAGCAGTCTGTAATCCAAACACACGAGTCTGCAATACGACAACTCCACACCCTACAAACAGAAACCAACCAGCGTCTGGCAGATCTAACAACTTTCCTTCAAAACTCTCTACCGCAGATCCCGGCTACAGCTCCTGCTCCCTCTCCCGCTCCGGCTCCGGCACCCTCAGTTCAGCCCGTGTTTTCCGACGTCCGACTTCCTGGGCCGGAGAGATTTTCAGGTGACCGGAATAAATGCAATGGTTTCCTCCTGCAATGTTCAATAATATTCAATCATTCCCCGCAAAGTTTTACACACGATGGCGCTAAAATAGCTTACGTCCTGTCTCAGTTATCTGGTCAGGCCTTATTATGGGCAGAGACTCGTTTTCCTAATCCCACTGATTATGGTTGTTCCTTCGAGAGTTTCTCAAGGAGTTTAAGCTGGTTTTTAGCCTTGACTCCGACAAGGCTCATAACTCACGAGAGATATGGGACTTAAAGCAAGGCAAGCAGACAGCGGCAGACTTTGCCATAGAGTTCCGTATTAAAGCGGCTGCTACAGAGTGGAATACAGCAGCGTTAAAAAAGCGCATTCTACCATGCACTTAATGAGTCGCTAAAAGACCGAACTAGCCACCCGGGACGAACCAGGGACTCTAGAAGAGCTAATTAACCTGGCGATCAGACTCGACAACCGTCTCCGCTCCCGAGCCAGAATCAGAGAGACAATGGTGGAGCTAGCATCGCCCGGGTCGCCCCTCCTCTTCGTGCTCCTCCGGCACCGGAGCCCATGCAGTTAGGGGGAACGCGGCTCTCACCGGAGGAGCGACAACGCCGTTTCTCTGCTCGACTCTGCATTTACTGTGGTTCCCCCGGTCATTTCCGTGCGTCGTGTCCCCTCCGTTTAAACTCCCAGGTCCGCCAGCAGAAGTGAGGAAGCTGGCGGACCACCAGAATAGTGAGAATCTTCCTCAGCTTTTACTGCCTGCCACTTTAAGATATGCGACTCAGTCTTTCTCCGTATCTGCCCTAGTTGACTCAGGTTGCGAACAAAAATTTATTGGACGAGGCCTTAATCAAACAAATGGGGGTGGAAACCGTGCCGTTGCCGGTTCCGTTCAAGGTCACCGCCTTGGATGGGAAACCTTACAATCCATAACTCACCAGACCAAACCTATCCACCTAATAATATCCGGCAATCACACTGAATTTATTTCATTTTTTGTGTTCCCCACCTCCAACTCTCCAATGGTTCTCGGTTTTCAGTGGCTTCAGCAACACAACCCTCAGATTGATTGGTCAGCTAAGCGCATCACCTCCTGGTCCGTCCGTTGCCACTCTTCTTGTCTCCATTCAGCGCTACCTCCAGGACCACCACCCGTTCAGCAGCAGGAGGTTGACCCCGTAGACCTGTCTACCATACCTACCGATTACCATGACCTTTCGGCCGTTTTCAGTAAGTCTAAGGCGCTCTCTTTACCACCGCACCGTCCCTACGATTGCTCCATCGATCTGCTCCCGGAGCTCCTTTGCCGTCCAGTCGCCTTTACAACATTTCCCGTCCGAGAGAGAGGCCATGGAAAGATATATTAAAGAATCCTTGGCTGCTGGAATAATTCGCCCGTCTTCATCACCCTTAGGAGCGGGTTTTTTCTTTGTTGGAAAGAAGGACGGGTCCCTTAGGCCCTGTATTGATTACCGAGGCTTAAACAACATCACTGTGAAAAACAAATACCCGTTGCCCTTACTATCATCAGCGTTCGAACCCGTTCATGAGGCCACCATCTTTTCTAAGTTGGACTTAAGGAATGCCTACCATCTGCTTCGCATCCGTGAGGGAGATGAGTGGAAGACTGCTTTCAAAACGCCTATTGGCCATTTTGAATATCTGGTGATGCCATTCGGACTGTCTAACGCCCCCGCTTTTTTTCAGGCCCTGGTCAATGATGTTCTCCGAGATTTCTTGAATGTGTTTGTGTTTGTTTACCTCGATGACATTTTGATTTTTTCCAAGTCCTTAGAAGAACACAGACATCATGTCCGGCAAGTGCTGCAGCGGCTGCTCGAGAACAGATTATATGTTAAGGCTGAGAAATGTGCTTTTCATCAGACCTCTGTGTCATTTCTCGGATTCATATTAGGGGGCGGACAGGTGAGGCCTACGGAGGAGAAGATCCGGGCGGTTCTGGAATGGCCGACTCCTGAGACCCGCAAGCAGTTACAGCGCTTTCTTGGTTTTGCCAACTTTTACCGGAGATTCATTCGAAATTATAGTCAGACTGCTGCACCCCTTACAGCCCTGACCTCTTCTAAGATCTCGTTTCGTTGGACCTCTGACGCAGAGGCTGCGTTTACTCGTCTGAAGCACCTCTTTGCAAATGCACCAGTTCTCATTCAGCCAGATCCAGCCAGACAATTCATCGTGGAGGTCGACGCATCAGATATGGGAGTAGGAGCAGTCTTGTCTCAGATTTCACCTCTCGACAATAAAACTCACCCCTGTGCCTTTTTTTTCACGTAGGTTAACTCCCCCCGAGAGAAACTACGATGTGGGGGACCGAGAGCTGCTCGCCATAAAGCTGGCCTTGGAGGAATGGAGACATTGGCTGGAGGGGGCGGAACTCCCCGTGCTGGTCTGGTCCGATCACAAGAACCTTTCCTATCTGCAGTCAGCCAAAAGGTTAAATGCCCGACAGTCACGCTGGTCACTTTTCTTCTCTCGTTTCAACCTGTCCATATCCTATCGTCCTGGTTCCCGAAATATAAAACCAGATGCCCTGTCACGTCTCTATTCTTCCGATGATTCCGACAACCTTCCTGCCCCCATTCTGCCACCCAGCTGTACCGTGGGAACTGTAACTTGGGAGATTGAGGATATCATCAAGCAAGCACAACAAAACGAACTGACACCAGACTCCTGTCCACCCAACAAAATATTTGTTCCGTCCTCCGTACGCACCCGCTTTCTTCAATGGATCCACGCCTCCAAATTTTCAGGACACCCTGGGGTGAGCCGGACTATCGCCTTAGTCAACAGAAGGTTCTGGTGGCCGTCAGTCCACAAGGATGTCCGTGAGTATGTCCTGGCCTGCACTACCTGCTCACGCAACAAGTCCTCCCATCAACCTCCGCCTGGTCTCCTCCAACCTCTTCCCATTCCTAAACGCCCCTGGTCCCACATCGCCATAGACTTTGTTACTGGGTTACCTCCATCTAAGGGCATGACAGCCATCCTCTCCATAGTCGACCGGTTCTCCAAGGCCTGCCATCTCGTTCCTCTTCGCAAACTTCCTTCTGCCTTCCAAACGGCTCAACTTCTAGTGAAACATGTATTCCGGCTTCATGGCATCCCGGTGGACATACTGTCAGACAGAGGTCCACAATTCACCTCTCAGGTTTGGCGCAATTTTTGTTCAGCATTAAATGCTAAGGTTTCACTAACTTCAGGTTTTCATCCCCAGTCCAATGGGCAGACTGAACGCCTCAATCAGGACCTTGAAGCCACTCTCCGCTGTTTCACATCCTCCAATCCTTCCGACTGGTTCCAGTATCTTCCTTGGGTAGAGTATGCTCACAATTATCACGTCTCATCCTCCACAGGCTTATCGCCATTCGAAGCATCCATTGGCTACCAACCACCCCTGTTGCCGTCCGATGAGGAAGACATCTCAGTCACTTCTGTCCGTCACCACATCCGTCGCTGCCACAAGGTTTGGAATTCCACCATCCACAATCTTAACCTCACCACAGAACAAATCAAGCGGCAGGCGGATCGTAAGAGGCGTCCTGCCCCTGTTTACTCACCCGGTCAACAAGTCTGGTTGTCGTCCCAGGACATCCCGCTCAAATCTGTGTCTAAGAAGCTCTCTCCCCGTTACATTGGCCCTTTTGAAATTGAAACGATAATCAACCCATCCGCTGTTCGCCTCCGTCTACCCACTTCCCTCCGCGTCCATCCCACCTTCCACGTCTCTCGGATAAAGCCCGTCCGGACCAGCCCGCTCTGCCCTCCAGCCGAACCCCCTCCGCCTCCCCGTGACATTGCTGGTCATCCCGCCTATTCCGTCCGCCGGATCGTGGACTCCCGTCGACGAGGTCGGGGTTGGCAATATCTTGTTGACTGGGAGGGCTACGGTCCGGAGGACCGTTCTTGGGTTCCGGGTTCATTCATATTGGACCCGTCACTTGTCTCGGATTATCGTGCGTCGCTTCCCTCCAGCTCGTCTAGGCCGCCAGGTGGCGGCCATTAGGGGGGGGTACTGTCAGGATCCAGGGTTGTTAGGTTCTCGCTGTAGGGGTTTGGGTGCATGCACCACCTTTGTTTCCTCACCAGATGGCACCATCAGTTTGACGGAGGGCGTGGATGACGTCATCTCCCACACCGGCCTCGGATTAGCTCATCAGCGACAGGTTTTGAGGAGCGGTCTACCAGTCCTTCGGCGCCTGAGTGTTGCCCAGTTTTGGTACCTCCTAGCTACCTCGAGTTTGTACTCTGTGTTTTTCTCGCTGTCTGAGCCGTCAGTGATTCCTTTGTCTACTCACCTCTCCGCAGTCTCCCCTTGGATTTCCTCGACTGGAAGACGCGCCGTTTCTCGCTCCTCGCGGATCCCGAGCCTACCTGTCTGCCCTCCAGCGCGCACACGCCCCACCCAAACCCCCAGAGAGACCGGACCCTGGACCCAGCAGCCACCCGCCGCTAGCTTTTCACTGCGCTGCTCAAGTAAGATCTGTCCAGTGTTATCGACACTCCACTTTCCCACAGCCTTCGAACTCACCTTTCCTGCTCTGTACTCCTAGTGAGACGATCGCTTCCTGATCCTTCCCTTCCCGTGGACCAGACCAGAGTTTTCATTCCCTGCCACTGTGTTCCGTTTCTTTCTCAAATAAATTCACTATATTTTCACCCACCGTATCCTAGTGTTGTGTTCTGCATATGGGCTAGAATCAAATCCTCCCAATATGACAAAGTTCCTAAGATGCGAGTTGGGATAACTCTACCCTGCATTCCAGGCCTTCCTGCTTCCAGCTTTCCTTTCTGCTGCTGTGCAGGTTCTGAGAGGTGGGCTTAATCAAAGAGTCTGGGAGCGCCTGATCAGTCCAAATCAGTCTTCCTGAGTCTGCTCCTTCCTGCTGGCACCCTGTTGGTTTGGTCCGATTTCGATGTCTGCATTTTATATAATCATATTAACATTCTTCTGACATTCATCCTTCCACTAATGCAACAATTTACTAGCCCACATCAATTTGCATGTTTAGATGTACATGTTTATAATATGTATTCAAAATGTCTTACTTTTGTTAAAATGAAGGCATAGGAATTTGTTCTGTCATGGATGCAACATTTGCATCAAATGACTGCAGATGTGAATCAGCTAAAAACTTATAACCTGACATAAAGGTTTTGTCATTGTATATATTTCTCATCCAGTGACATTTCCTGATGATTTCATTTGCAAATACAGTCTTTTGTGTTTTGTTTTGCAAAACGGTGCAACACTGTGACATTTTAAAGAAGCACACTTCGATCAATCAGGATGAGTTGGTTGGCTCTACATTATTTAGAGCTTCAGTTTCTATGTTTAAAGTAAAAAATGTGAAGAGGAAAAGTTATCATTTTACAAAGTTGTCCAGATACAAAGTAAACTTCTTGTGACAGAAGAACTACAAGTCTGATCTGAGTACACTTCCACCTGGGAAATCATGATTTGTCACTTTAACCTATTGTCATCCATCCATTCATCCATTTTCTTAAATCCTTGTCCCTAGTGTGGTCGGGAGGGGTGCTGGTGCCTATCTCCAGCTAATGTTCAGTCAAGAAACATTTTCTGCTGTAACATTTTACAGCACATGTACATTAGATAACTTGCTGGTCGTTAATTTCCTCTTCAATTGAGTTTTTATATATATCGTATTTGAGCAGTCCATTTTTTGCAGTGTAATGTTTGGTGGTTGAGCCGGACATACCCAGACCAACAAACAAACACAGCAGTGAATAAAGAAAGTCTTTGGTTCAATGAACTTTGGTGAGAAATGTTTGTATCAGCTGGTTAAAACCAACATGCTTTGAATGTTCAATAGATCTCCGCTGTGCTCAGTGTTGACTGCTAGGTTGTAAATGTTGGCACTGACATGCTGAGCTAACATGACAGACATTACAGCCTTTCACTGATAACATCATGTTGGCCCTATTAGGAGAAAAAAAATCCCAACAGAAGCTTTGACCTGGAAAAGGAAATGATTCTTTGCAAGTTGAGATGTAACTGGAAAATATTGCATCACATCATCATATTCACTCACTTTCATCTGTAATATCTGAATAGATGTTGAACTAGTTTATTTATTGTTTTTGTCATTTCAGCGTAAGGCCTATTTTTAATCAAAAAAATGATGTTTTAAATCAATATGCTTGTTATGAAAAATAATTAAGCATAAGATTGTATGCAAATAGCACCACAAGAAGGATAATAACTGTTCATACACAATTTCCATTTCCAGACAATTATTGTGGAAATACAGTATGTCTAATGTGCCAATTTTGCACTATGTCAATAAAGAAGCACCGAAATGCATTGCGGTATGTCTGACAGATGGGCTGCCTCTGTCTGTCTGAACTGTCGGTAAAGCGGAGCAGCAGCAGCTGAGGGTGGCGTTGCTGCTTTCTAACCACCATTGTTAGAAATACAATGAAAGGTGCAAATAAACAAATAATTCAATTCCTTTTTAAAATAAGAAATGCAAATTTTCTTGCCGAAATTGTAATAGCAGTATTCCTTTAATGGATGCTTGATAATTTGTAGCAAAGGATGCATTGGAGATAAAAAGTTCTTCAAACATCAACATGGGAAATGTTTCTGCTGGACTAACATGAGTTTCACTAATATCAATAACATTATTAATAGTGTTGAGCTCTCTGTTTATTTTTGGATTAATAAATGAACAGAAAAATGTGCTGAATAGAATTTTATTTACTTTCATTTATTTTATTTTATTTTATTTGTTTACTAAATTTGAACAGGGTTATGGTAAATCTAACACTTGACAAATTCTGGGTTAATTTATTTACAAACCAAGAAAGTTTTCCATCTTAAATACAAAATCTACAGATTTTTTTTTCAGTTTTGATTTAATTACTACTCTCAGTATGTGGCTCTGAAAGCACATGCCCCTTTTTTCAGTCTGTACATGTCAACAGTTTTTTTGACTACTAAATTATTTGATGATTATTTATTCATCACATCCATTGCAATTAATCGATTCAGGTGTACAAAAAAATGCCTGGATTCACTTCCCTTACTGGGCCACACATAAACACCCGCTGCTGGAGCTGCTTTCCTCTGCTGATTATAGGCCTGTGAAGGGTTTACCTAAAAAGACAACATCTGATCTGCAGGTCTGAAAGCCAACATCTTGACCTCTAAGCTCCCTGGAATGACAAGAAGAAGGTGAACCCTGATCCAGGATTCCAGCATTTATCCCTTCGATCTCTGTTAACGCAGAGGGAAAAGGCTGGATGAGGAGAAAGATGGGCATTTTTTAACCCTTCTCCCGGCACACATATGTTTTTCTCAGTCATGGTCGGTGGGCAATTCTCAGCTTTCTGTTTTCTCTTTCTCCCTATCCATCCTTTTGACTCTGGATGTCAAGAAAGACTGGGAAAAAAAAGCGCGGCAGAGGAAAATGTGGGAGAATGAATACTGTCACCAAAGCATGCACTCTGGCAGCAGACATGCTTTATTATAGTTGCTGCAACTGGAAGAAAATGTAGATTTCACAGAATGACAGAAAAAGCAACATGAGGGTGGAGAAAATAGAAACAATGTATCAGCTTAGAGAGACTGATAAGAAAGTCGCGAGCCCACTGTCATTAAATGTTAAAGCGATAGAGAAATATATTACAGGCAAGAAAGGCAGTAAACAAATAGACTTGATTAATACGATTCAACCAAACAGTTTCTTTTTGTTTGAGTTTATTGAATCTAGCACGCTTTTACATATAAAATTCATGATCTTTATGCATCGCCTGGGCAACAAGCACTTATAAAAGAGGACAAATGAAAATAGTTCATTGGGCTGGCAGAAACCACCTGGAAAACACTCTAGGATCCCCTCCACCTCTTCTAAATGCTTCATGTGGCAGTATTCTGATTCACTAATACAAAGACAAAGTAGTGAGAGAGAAGATGCAAACAATTTGTGCACCTTGGAAAAATACCATGACTGGTTAGCAGATTAAAAACAATGGATGCATTTATTGTTGAGGTTATTTGTCTATTTATTTAATACTTTATTTTGTTCATATGTAGTTAGAATTTTCCAAAAAATACAATTAAAACATTGTCTTGTCTTGTGGATGTCACTTCATTTCAGTACAACCTGGATCTTGAATCTTTCCATGTTTTTTATTGTTTACCTTACTGTTATTATTAAAATGTTTATGAGTCAAAGGAGATAAAAGATGGTAAAAATGAATTAAAAATGTTTGAAAGCGGAATAATGAGTGGACATGTATTTGGGCATTTTGGTTATCTTGCAAAAAAAGCGTTTTTATTGTGTTTTACATTTTAAATTAAAAGTACTTTCAGATCTGATAGCAAAATGACTGTCAAACAATGTGTGAAAACTATGCAGCAAAAGCTTACCTCACCTAAAATACTCACCTCCCAGTATACCTCACCCCATTGGTCTTTGACTGTACAACAAAATATGCTACAGTAGCTCCAAATATTTACATAGCCTCAGCAATGCTCCATTTATATCTGGTCCATGCACACAACAGCAGCGCAGACAATGGCATGCCGAGGGCAACTGGCTGGAGAAAATGCTGATAAGGCACAATGCATTTCTCACTAGGAATAATGAACATGGAACTACAGGAAGTTCATTCATTCTCCCTTTCTCAGGTGTTCTTTGTTTGCATGGTGACAACTTAAGGTTTACACCAGTTGAAGAATGACTGGCTATGTGGTGAGTGCTGTAGACACAGTGTCTTATAGACATGTAACATAGAGCAACCTTAATTCATGTTAATTACAAAACTACATCCAGAGAGAGACACACTCATCTGTCAAAAGAAAGCATTTCATGTTGAAAATATGGAGTTAAAATGCAGAGTAAGCTACATTCAGTATACTTTGCTTTTGTGAGGTTATCGTGACTCAAGTTTACCCATGGCAAACATGTAGAGCTGTTCATGATGAGGTGAAAATGTTCTATTATTATACTTAGATTGACATAGTGAGTCACTTTAGGGCTCTAAAACACACCTCAGAACAGAGGTAAACCAGGAGTCTGTGGAGCTACAATAACCTGGAATTCATACCAAAGCATTGCAGTTCCATGAATTACATGTGAAAAGGAAAGATTTAAAATCATGGCATGTCCACTTTAAGTCAGAGGAAAAACATTTCACAGCAGAGCATATAAGTTATAATCCCACTTGATGCCTGCAGTGCATCAGGTGGGATGCACTGCATTGCAGAAATAGCATTCATGTAATGAAGCTTAGGCGTAAATTCAACCTGGGAGACTCGATCCAGCTGACATTCATCTCGCAATCGCCACGTCCTACCTCAACCAATCAGGGCTGGAGCAACTCTCCTCTTTGGGCCTATCATCATCCAGGACCGTCTTCAAAAGCCAAGCTACCAGAGGGCCAACCGCTCGTCGCTGTGCACAACCCACCTCCTCCCCTCTTCTCCACCTCCGTTCTGATGGATGTTTCCAGGATTCTTCTGCACCCAGCTCCACCACCGGTTCCGGCCCCGGGGAAGACTGTCCGAGCTCGGCCGAGCTGATGTCCTGCCCGCGGTGATCCGCGACTCACAGTCTTCAGCCAGATTCTGTATCGCCAAAGATTCTGTATCATTAAATCTCTAACTGCTATTCTCTTCTCTGTGTGAGTCTCTCCAGATTGAATTGGTAGTTCTTGTCAATAACAGTGTTTTGCAATTCATGGTAACCTTGTGAAAGTTCTTGTACATTTGAAAAGCCCTAAAATGTGAACAAAATGCTTAATAAATTAATATGATTTGTTTTTGGCCCAAGGGCAAAGACACAAACAATAAAGATTTTGTAAAGCCAGACAGGGAGCTGTGAGCAGCATAACAGGGTTTGTGATAATATCCAGAAAGGCGTGTATGTGCACACCAGTGTGTTTGTTTTTTCAGCCTCAGCTTTGACAAGTAAAATTACAACTAAAAAGGTCCACCAAACAGTAAAACCCAAATAGTTGGTCTTTGTCAGACATTTCTCTCCCATACATGTTTTATCTGCTGACCGATCCCAGCCTCCTGCTGTTTGCCTGTATGCCTTCAAAACCCTCCTATCTCCAGCCCCTGCCTTGCCCCTTTCTCCGTGCGCAAATCAAATTACAGTGTCAGCTTCAAAATGACACAAGCTCCCATTCATACATCTTGTTCTACACAAACACAAACATGTGTTAATTTGTGTTGCTGCCCCAACCGATTTGCCTGCAGGACACGCTGGTATAGATTACCTCCTTCTGCTGGGCTGACGGCAGCAAGGGAGAGAGAAGGATTTCTGTGTGGGTGTGGATGTGATTAAACTCTTACTCAAGATATCCCAGCATTGTGGTGTGAATACATAACAGCCTGTAATTGATAAGATTAAAAAAAAAAAAAAAAAAATAGGCGTCAAATGCACAGCAAATGACACATGAATGTCAACAAATAAGAAACCAGAGGCTGGAGCAATCAGTTTGTCTGACAGACAGGCTAATGACTTAAAGATTAAATGCAAAACAACATTGCAGAATCTACTATGTTTTTGATGACATTAGCATAACATACCAGCAAAATGGAAACAGCAAGAACAATTTGTGATACAGAAAGAATTGTATCTTTTTATTTTGAAAACCCTTCTCTGTTTTCTAAGCTGGCTCAAATCAGCCAGAAGCAGAAGGAAGAGTGAGCCAAGTGTTCTTATTTCAAATGTATCACGTTATCATGTTTTCATATTGAATATTTATGAAATACTTTCTGCTCCTGCCTGTTTTAGTTGTTCATACTCCAAACATATTTAGAAAGCATCAATAGTAGAAACTTTCTTAGCACTTTCGCAGAAGTTAAAATCTAGCATGTCATACATTGTTCCTGGGTATTCAGCTTGAGCTGCTTTTCTTTCTAATGTTATAGAAAGCTCTACATAAAAATGTGATTAGGCATTATTTTTAACAATAATTAGGAGTTATGTTCCACAGAAAAAGTCATAAATAGGTAAATCCATGAACACATGAACCAAGTCCAGTGTAGGTTTCAATGAGAGAAACCTAAGAGAAGAATCTTAGAACTTACAGGTTGAAATAAATAACAACATTTCAGATATATTTAAAAGATTTAAGTCTGTTGCAGAAACTGGGCAATATCTAGATGTCCAATAGGATATACTTTAAAGCAGTCGAAGCTGACTTTAACAATGCTCCTGCTTCCCATAACACCAGATTTACAGGATAAATCTCAAGTCAAGGGCTGTACAAATATTTGATGATTGTGTCCATCTCAGAAGTGTTTAAAGTCTTTACTGAACGATAATAGCCCATCTTGCTGCACCCCAAACTCCATGAAAACAAAAACTGACGAGACTCTCCCGTGCCATCAGCTGGTGACCTGTGAAATATTATTCTGAACCCTTGCGTGTCTGCTCAAAGTGAATTATAGTTGAAGCTTTGAGGGTTATTATTCAATACTCAACAATCAGAAGCATATTGGGCAAAAAATTATGAAGGGAGAAACCACTGATGACCAGAAGACCTCAGTGGTAACACACCAATGTTATGCATCCTGCTACATCTGCTACAGCCTTTCAAAACAGGGACGTCATGTCAACAATCAAACATGATGGCATTAGTAAAATGTCCTGGGTCTGATTTGTGACTTCAGGGCTTGGATAACTTGCTGCAATTCGTGGAACTTAAATAATTTTGCTAAAGGACTGGGCAAAAAAACTATTTTACGGCAATGAAGAAAACGATTATCAGTATCACAAACACTTGATGATGGTTGTTGCCTCCAAAGTTAGCACAACCAAGGTCAGCAGAATTTAGAGGGCAGTTATGTTCCACTTGGGCCATATTGTTTTAGATTCAATATTATGTATTTACTCAGATTGTCTAATTTTAAAAAGCGTTTACAGATAATAAGTATGACAAACAAAATCAGATTAAATGTACTTCTTTTTACAGCATTACATTTGTACCTTCTTTCTTAGGTTAATTATAACTGTATGTCCTCACTTTTGTTAATAAGAATTCTGTAATTTATAATCACTTAGTTCAATTACAGAAACGTCATTTAGAAGTTATACATGCATAAATACACACAAAGGACATGCAAATGAGCAATTTTAACAAGGAACCAAGAAACCTCCTTTTAGGAATGTAAAAAGCATTTCAGCAGGTGTGCAACATCTACTGTGACAGAGATGTACCTGGATAATACAGGATTGTTGAATGTTGGTAGAATGTAATCAAAGAAAGAAAAGAATGAAGGAAGCATTTTCTTTGCAACAATTTCTTTGTTTGATGGCAATAATAGCTTCCAAAGAATGAAAAAAAAATGGAAAAGGTGTACTGAAGAGACAAAGGCAACAAAGCTCCCTGGATGGCAGGATGGGGAGCTGCTCTGGTGGGATATGCACTGGCAAAGAAACAGAATAAAGTACGAGTGAGTGCTTGTGTGTTTGTTTATGCATACATGAATGAGTTGAGCTCTGATGTGAATGGGTAAGCAGCTTCCTTTCTTAGTGCAGGGACATCATTAGCATAAGAGAGCGCGAAGAGCCCTATAGCGAGTGAGAGACGACAACAGATTGGTGCAAACCACACAGACAGAGAAAGTGGCTTTTGGGTTATAAGGTAGAGAAATAAAGGGAGTGAAGATTAGGAGACAGACAATGGGAAAATTGGGGAAAAGGGAAAAAACTATATGAAAAAGTGTTTTTGAGAAAAATCTAATTTGTGTATGGGAAATTAGAGATAGCTCAGAAATGTTCAGTCCTGTAGAGGGATGATGACGGCAGGATGAAAGCACAAAGATGGGCAGGAGGAAAAAAAGGTAATTCACCCATGAAGGGCTGGGGGTTGCTTAAGTTCAGGAGTGAGGAGAAGATCAAATTTCATTTCATGTGTTTTGTAAATGGAGCAGTGCATGCATCTGGGCGTTTTCTTTCTGGTTAGGCAGGAGCTCTGGCTTTCTGCGAGCAGTACCGTAATTTGGAGATGACAATCCGCTGCTTTTTTTCACACAACATGAACGCTGCAATTCAGGCAATGGGCTTGGAAAGGCTGGACTGTTATGAATGCAAACCTCAAGAGCAAATTTACTTTAAGACATAAGTGACATTGTGAGCAATGGTGAAATTTTGACTTAGAAAGTGTGTGTTAGCTGGAGGTGGGTGATATGAACTTTAAGTTAGAGTGCAATATTTTTTATGTATTATTTTAATAGTGATAAAATTTACTGTAAGAAGTATTTGTTACATCTTTCATAGATAAAAATGAACAATGAAACTATATGATTGTGACTGTGTGTCACAGCAATTATCGACCCACAAACACAAATGATCCTCTTGAAATATATACTTAATGTAACATATAAAGAAGAGAGATTTGTGTCGGTAATTTGCACATGGTCAATGCATTTTAAATTTATTGGTATTGAGAAAATAATAAAACTATCCATCCTGATAATAGGAGCAGTGGGATTTTAGATATCATTAATTGAAATTTACTGTGACAGCAATGAATGAAAAGTTTTATGACAAGAAATGTATCATGAGAAATGGTAAACAATACAATCAGTGTGCAGCGCTCGTGTGAGACTATTCAATTCCAATGCCGAATAAGAAAACTTAAAGGTTTTAGAAGCAGGAGGAAGATGAAGACGGCGCTCCATGGCTTTTCCTGCTATACTGTAGTAGATTTTTGTTAAAGCATCTGTGTCACAGGCACTACTTAAAAAAAATAAAGCAATGATTCAAATAAAAATAATTTTCTACTTTTATCCTTGATTCATTAATCATACCTTAATGGTTCCCATGGTTTTCCACAACTGGAAATCCTCTAATTCCAAGCTTTTCATGCTGACTTTCAGTCAGACTCCTTCTTGTTCTCCATCCTAATGCAGACCCGTAGGGACGAGCCTTCAACCACATGTAGGTCAGACTAAAATGGCATGTTACTAAAATGTTGGAGCAAGGTGCCTCTCAAATATACATGTGTTATAAGAGCTGCACGAGCCAGTTAGTGCTTTTATGGCAACTCATGTGGTTTTGGAGCCACAGAGCACACCATCGCCTGTCTTATTGCTTCATCATGGCACAAGGAAAAGACACAATGTGCTCTCTTATATGAGCTGACTGAGAAACTTCATGACAGGGTGAGGAGAAGCAAAAAGGAGAAAAAAAAATCTGCAAGACTGAGATTTTCCTCAGGTTTTGGTTTCATCTTTCTTAGCTGAAAGATTTTACTGTATTTGATTTGCATACCTACCCCTTGACTCACAAATCTTCAATATTGATCAGGATGAGGCTGTTCCAAAACTTTGTTTTTAGGCTGCTTTATCCATTAAAGGGCTTGCTAATGTGCATGTGGGAATATTGTGCTGGTGGGACGTCCAGTTTAAGTTTCATTCATCTGGCTGTTGAATTGAGTTCAAGTTAAACAATTTGGTCATAGCCCTGCTAGCTCATTTTGACACATATGTTTGTTTGATTATGGTTTGGAACTGCTCACTATTCAACACCTCATGTTAACTTTTTCAAACACAATTTAATTACAGCAAATCTGAAGCCACTGTTTTCCCAAGACAGTCTCATGCAGAGGATGGTCAGGGTTGTCCATCATTTTATTCATTTTATGAAGAATCCTTATTATCATCTCCAGGAGTTCCACAATCGTCACAAGAACAGAACACTATCTCTGATATTGTTTCTTTGTAGTTTATTCTGAAGCTTCTTCCTGTCCTTCTCCTTGCTGTCTCTAACTTTGACTTCGAGCTGCTTCTGTATACTCAAAAACTCTCTGTCTCCTCCCTTAAAGGCTCTTTTTCGTTCTTGTTTAACAGTGCCTGTAGTTTACAGGTGATCCAGGGTTTGTTATTTGGGAAGCATCTCAATGTTCTGGTGAGAAGTTTATGTACTCGGTCACACATTCAGTCATGACATGGCATATCATCTCCATCTGGCTGGCAGAGAGTAGTCCAGTTAGATGCTTCAAAACAACCCTGTAGACCTGCTTCTACTTCCTTTGACCATCATCTAACATTCAAATGTCAAATGTGTCATTAAAGCCCCACATTAACATTGCATTCATAGTCATGAAAGGTGACTGTAAGTTCACAGGTAGTTGTTTCAGAATTATTTTTCCTCAATAAATTTCTACAAAATCACCAACAAACTGGTACTTGTGAGCTAGTTTTTTTTTGTTTGTTTTTTTTATATAAGATTTTGTTGTTGGCCTAGTCTGATGGTGGAACCAGAAATTGCAATTTCAGTTTTTCAGAAAGTGGAAGCTAACTAACACCTCACCATTCGCTACACAAAGGATCCAAGTGAAAAGGAATATTGCCCAAAGCAAACAGAGCAAAAGATGGCCATTTTACATGAAATTCTTTTCTGCAGTCATGTTCAACTCTCCCTTTCTGTCAGTGTTTCCACCGTAATGAGGCCCCGGCCACCCAGGAAGCAATGTCACTGCGCGGCTGCCCGTCGCCTCCAGTCATACCATGCTGCACAGCCCTGCAAGATCACAACCTTTTCTCCATCCTACTGCTGCTGGAGGCATATGCATACATACTCCAATGTACACTTAAATATTAACAAGTTGGTAGATGATTTTTAGTCTAAAGTTTCATATGTCATTGATTCTATTGCCCCAATTAAAGTAAAGCTAGTGTCTGGTATGAAGAAATCTCCATGGAGAAAAAAAGCACAAACAGTTCCATCTGCAAAACAACTATGTCGCAGAGCAGAACGAAAATGGCGTAAAACTCAACTTCACGTTCATAATGGCATCTATAAAGAAAGACTACTATCACTCAACACTAAAACATGCAAGGGAGGCTTTCTTTGCAGATGTCAAAAACAAAAACATTAACAATGCTCGAACTTTATTTGCAACAGTTGACAGGCTCACAAACGCTCCTATGATGTTACCACCTGAACTACAATCTAATGTTGCCTGTAACAAGTTTTCGAGCTTCTTTTCGGAGAAAATTAAAAAATTCAGAGGATTAATCTGCACATCAACTTCAAAGCCAGAACCATTGCTGTACCCAGACAAAACAAATACAGAAAAAATGACCCATTTTCAACTACTTAATTATAAAACCCTAGAAGAAATTATAAGTCAATTAAGTTCAAGCTCCTGCTGTCTGGATGTCCTACCCACACATTTCTTTAAGAAAGTCCTGCCTGTTATTGCTACTGATCTGATCCAAATCGTAAACTCATCACTCACTTCAGGCGTTTTCCCCCAGGCTTTGAAAACAGCAGTCATCAAACCACTGCTAAAAAAGAACAATCTGGACAAATCACTACTGCAGAATTACTGGCCGACCTCTGACCTCCCATTCATCAGCAAAGTTATTGAAGAAACTGTGTGTAAACAATTAAATAGTTTCCTCATGATGACCAACTGCTTTGACACTTTCCAATCTGGTTTTCATGCTCACCACAGCACAAAGACTGGCCTAGTCAAAGTATTCAATGATATCCATATAAATACGGACTGTGGGAGAATCACAGCCCTAGTTCTGTTGGACCTCAGTGCAGCTTTCGACACTGTCGACAATGACATAATACTGAATCGACTGGAGAGTTGGGTTGGACTCTCCGGTTCGGTGCTCGACTGGTTTGAATCTTACATAAAGAACATTAATTTCTTTGTTTCAATTGGAAACTTCTCATCAAAGAGGTCAACGGTCACATGTTGGGTACCCCAAGGTTCAATCCTAGGACCCCTCTTATTCAATATTTGTATTCTCCCACTAGCTCAGGTCATAACAGAAAATAATATTAGCTACCATAACTATGCGGATGACACGCAATTCCACATTACGATGTCACAAGGTGACTCTGAACCATCCAATCACTGAATAAATGTTTGGAACAGATAAATGTGTGGATGTGCCAAAACTTTCTCCAGCTGAACAAAAACAAAACTGAAGTCATTATTTTTGGACCTAAAGAGGAACGATCTAAAGTCAATGCACAGCTTGGGAGTAGTGATGGACTCGGACTTGAACCTTTGTAATCAACCCACATAAGGACGATTACAAAGTCGGCCTTCTATCACCTGAAGAACATCTCCAGGATTAGAGGACTAATGTCTCAGCCAGATCTAGAGAAACTCATTCATGCGTTTATCTTTAGTCGCATTGATTATTGTAACAGCGTCTTCACAGGCCTGTCCAACAAATCAATCAAACAGATGCAGCTGATCCAGAAGCTGCTGCTCGCGTTCTCACTAAAACCAAGAAGATAGAAACATAACACCAGTTCTAAAGTCCCTCCACTGGCTCCCTGTAGCTAAGAATAGATTTTAAAATAGTGTTGTTAGTTTATAAATCACTGAACGGTTTAGCACCACAATACATCAAAAATCTGCTGTTGTTGTATCAACCTTCCAGACTCTCAGGTCTTCTGGTTCTGGTCTGCTTTGCATCCGCAGAACCAGAACCAAGACAGGAGAAGCAGCTTTCAGCATCTATGGACCAAAAATTTGGAACAAACTTCCAGAAAACTGTAAAACAGCGGAAACCCTGACTTCCTTTAAATCTCAACTAAAAACACACCTGTTTAGAATTGGATTTGAAATGTAATATGTAACAATGTATTGTTGATTCCATGATGCATGACTTTGTGTTTTTGTGTTTATGATGTAAAGCACTTTGAAATGCCTTTCTGCTGAAATGTGCTATACAAATAAAATTTGATTGATTGATTGATTGATTGATTGATTGATTGATTAAAACTTATGTCCAGCATCTACTATAACACCCTTCTAAGCCCACTTACACAGTAAATACCTGCTGCACACATCACTCCAAAAGCCACCTGATTGGTGGCTGGAGAAAAGGTTATTTGCCCAGATGGAACACTTTGCTCTTTTCTTCTCTTTTCTTCTTTTTGTCAATTTGGGGGAGGCTGAGTAAAGGTTAGCAATGCTGAGACACTCCTTCGTCCTCGTTTTGTCATTCTTTGGCCTTTTCTGTTTCTGACTTCACTCTGAAGTTGTTCTCATCACCTATCTACAATGGCAGTTTGGTAAAAGACCAGCTTGTCCTAATGTCAGAACTGTGACATCAGATTCACCAGCAGATTAAATCAAGATTTTCCAGATATCCTGTCTTAATTAAAAAAGCCTAGGTTTGACTCCAGAAAACTATTAGCACATAAGTTACCATGGCGATTTATCATAATAACTCAAACAGGAAGTCAAATTGATTATCTTTTGTTTATATTTATATCCTAAAGAAATGAGCAAAATTGCTTACAGCTCAGAGCAAAACTAGATATTATTACAATAATTAGAACAAGATGTTATACTGAAATGGAATAAATTCCTCTGGGAAAAAAAAACAAAACAAAAACATGCTCTTATTTTGTAATTATTTAATTTCAATGAACTTTTCATTTTCATTCTTCATTCATTAAGTTAGTTATCTGGCTAAGACAATAAATCTGCAGACTGATACATCTGACAGCAGCTATTCCCAAAAACTTTAAAACTAGTCAGCATCTTTTTTTTTTTACCTCACATATGGACAAGGAGCATCATATCGTGCTGAATAACAGCCTCTGTGGCTTAGACTGTGGATTATTATCAGATACAAGAAAGCTTAATCGTCAGGGCTTACAGTCTATTTCTTTAGTTACAGAAGATTAGCACTCTTAAATCAGTTTATGGAGAAAACATTTCATGAATTTGTTGAGCTGGTTGATACATATGTTAGAGACAAACTAAACAGGTTGCATAATAGCATGTGGACAGCTGGTCAGACTGGAATGATTTCACTGAAATGTTTATATTGATGTGAATACAAATCTGATGCAGGATTATTTGCATACATATAGGAGAGAGTGGGATAAGATAGACCAGCGGGTATATTGACCCTCCTCCTGTATTCTAAGCAAAGGTCTACATTTGCTGTCTTGTGATCATAAAATCACATGGGTTAGCAAATGGAAAATACCTTCCATTTGCTGTCCCTGTAAATGGAAGAAGCATGTTAGTAGGTGTTATTTGAATATCAAAGTAAGTTTTATACCTGTCAGCTATAACAGCTGCTACATAAAAATTAATTTAAATCATGTACATTATTTACTTGAGTCACTCAAATTGCAATGCTCTCATTTTTACCAAAGAGGAAATTTGAAAAAGTTAGCCTTTAAAGACCAGCTCTTCAGTTCCCAAACCCAGATTGAGGAAAACTCAGAAAAGTGCAGACGGGTTCAATACAACTCCACAGAATCTGTGCACAGGATGAAAAGCTAATGTGGGGTCCACTGGACTCCTCTTAGGCCTACGGGAGGGTCATTTTTAGCTAGATTCACTGCATGGCCACATTTAGTTAACAGAAAGAGAGGAAAATAAACAAAAGTTTACTGATCATTTCGACTAATAGAATATACAAGAATCCACCCTCAAAGATGCAAAAACATGAAGGCTATGTGCAAGATGTTTTGACACAAAAAACCATTTTATTTTATTTTTTTCCACATTTTTGTTAATAAATAGCAAAAAGAGAAAGCTCAAGTTATGCACAAGGTGTAAAAACTAGAGGAAAACTAATGATTAAAGATAAAATAAAAATACAATCCAGTTGGACTTTCTCAAACAGCAAGATTAGCTTTCCACACTATGAATGTCTCCAAGTACCATTAATTCTAAAATTGAGAATACATTTGCTTAGAATTTGTCCTGTGTTGTCGTCATGTCATCACGTATTTGCAGTTTTCTCCTATTAAGTGGTGTAGTATAAATGGTGTCGTTGCAAATGGTATCAGTTCAAAGACGAAACAAATATTCAAACATGAATTTACTGAAGAAGTGTGTGAGATTAAAGTTTAGTCAATAAATCTCTCATGAAGCGTGCAGCTCTCTGGATGCCTGACAGAACAGCAGCAACACAATGCTAACCTCCAGTTTAAAGCAGCAGTTGGAGCCTGATGACAGGAGACATGTGAGCCTAAAGACACAATCCCAGACAGCAGATAGTTTTATCTGGAGAGAGAGAAGAGAATCACTGGCCCTGCCAGGTTCCTCACACAGTCTGTTCATATTCATGGTGTCCAGCAGAGACTTTAGTCTTGGCTGTCCTTTCATCAGCTTTTCAACTCAGTAGAAGTTTCAACTGAACTGACTGAAAAAAAATCTCAACTTACTTTGTTTGCATAGTTCCTTTCCAATACAAGTTTATCTATGAGGACTTTAAAGAAGAGGGGGGAAAAAAAGATCCAAAAATCTTCTTCAAATGTCAGCTGATGCAAAGAAAAATTATTTTTGGATCCACAGAATGAAGAGAGAGGAGGGCTTTATCTTTGATTTGGGTTGGCCTGTCAGGTCTCCACTGTCTCTGTGGGCGTCTGCTGGAGGATTTCGTCAGATCAAAAACTATTTGTCTCAGGAGACAACAGCAGATTTTTTGTCAAGAGAACAGAGACTGGGCACACTAGTTGTGTTAGATTTCTGTCTGTTTGCCTCAAACTCTTTATCTTTACAATGTCTTCCAACATTTTCATCTTTCGAAGTGTAAATCCGTCTAAACATAAACCCCTAAGAAGAAAGAAGGGCATTGACAGGAAATTTGCACCTTATAAGAAAAAAAAAAAAAAGTTCAAAACATAAAAGCTTGATTTGTTCAAAAGATCATAAAACAAATATATAAAGGAGATGCTTCTGTCTAGTTGTGCCATTTTTTTGCTCTGTGCCGCCCACACACATATTTATTCCCCAAAACTCCAGCCGTCATACTGTGTTTTATCTTCTCTGTCGTGTCCTGAAGATGTCCATATCAGCTTTATTTATCGATCTGTTCCTCCCCATCACAACACTCGGTGACTCATAATCCACTTCATTATTCCACCTACAACATGCGCACTCTTGCATGCGCAATGAGGTGAACAAATATGCAGTGCAAGTACCCGTGCAGTACCACGGTGCAAATAATTTTTCAATTAAATCTCAGAACTCCCACAAACCTACCCACCATGCAGTGCATTTGCAAACTGGGGGTCTCATTTGACAAAGTGTGCACAGACCAGGCCAAAAACAGCACATGTACCACCTACATCCATGCTGGGATAAATCTCTCTCTCACACACACACATCCACGCATGTACGCACACCTTTATGCAGAGAACACCGATCGATCTCACCCTTTTCTGCACATGCAGACTATTATTAGGTTCTGCTAGCTTAGATAAAAGGAGTGCAAACCTGCAGCCTTTGGAACTTCCTAACAGATCAGTCTGAAGTCTGATGGAAGTCAAAGCTAAACCTGAAGAAACACTGATATCTTCAAAATGTCACATTAGGAACTTGTAACAGACTTTCTCATGTTTTTTGCTGCAGTGCACCAGTAATGTGCCTCAGGGTAAAGAAGTGGGCCATGGGAGGAAATGTGGGTGTGAGCCTCACAAGGGCTGTGATAATGAAAAGACACATCTGTCAGAGTTGATCTCATAAAACACACCTCGAGTGAACGTCAGTCTCAGACTCTGATCTCTATTACAACATGCTGTTTGGAAAACAGAAGAGGATGAAAATGGACCTGACATGTTGACTTTAATCATTCCCCACATAGCAGTTTTGGCTATTTTTTTTCCCCCAATTCAAACCAAAAATGAGATTAAACTTTCTTCTTTCTTCTTCTGTTGTTTATTTGCAAAGGGACAAGAGTCAGCAAATACAGAACTCTACCACATTTAAAGCTAACCAGCAATACAGGCTGATTTTTAACAAAGTAAGACAGTAAGCAGCATCGCAAGATAAAACTCAGGTCAATTCCTCCTGATGCGTGTAATTCTCCGCTGCCAGACCTCAGCTCCTCTTATCATGGGCATTTGATTTTCTATGTTTTGCACCTCAAGACAAACTTCCATATGCACATATATGATGCATCCAAGCATTTGCATTACACCACTGATAGTGACACACACATTTCATTGTAGTTTTTGTAAATCTGCTAACAGGAAAACGTGATAGCAAAGAGCAAAGGGGGTTCGGAGAGGGGTTCAGAAGAACCACCCCAGATTGTAACTGACAAATGCTAAGACCCACCTCTGGGTTCAGATTGCTTAATTCCAGTTAGCACTGGGAGCATTGGGAGAAGGCTCAAGGGCCATCTGGTTGCTAATCATAATTATGAGACAAGTCTTTTTAAAAAACTGATTCAGACCTCCAGCTCTAAAAGGAACCACAACACCACTGCACATGTCTCAGTTGTCTACCTCTCTCCATTTTAATTGAATGGCTGAATCACCCCCCAAGTCCAGTAAGTTCTCCAGAGTCCTGCCAATGACCTCATTATATGACTCAATTCAAATTGTATCTGCCTTTACCAGACACAAGCCTTCAAGCACTATAATTTTGACATAATTTGCATTTTCTAAGGACATTGTTTTATATATATTCATATCTGGTTCTCTACTGTCTGTTTTATTTTGTTCATGTATGTTTCTTGCTTTCAAAAAATGTTGCTGCAGGTAAAAAGAGAAAGAACATGAGGAGAGGAAAGGGAAATGCTGCATACTGTCTTCACCAACTTCAAAATAATAGCATGAATATAAACATCTTACTACTTGAAGAATTCTTAATCGTTGATAAGAAAAATTTCAACACAGATGTTGAACTTAATTCAACTGAAACTTTATAGAACAGCCACGTAAAGTAGTACTTCGAGTTAACTAAGTGGGAAATGTTAGCAAAAGCTCAAATCAAAATATTGGCTTTGCTATTAGCACTTTAGCAAATTCCACTGCTGAAACCATGAGGATATCATAGGTTTGTGGGTCAAATGGTTTTTCAGGTTTCAAAAGACAACTTCAGTGAGTTTGCCTTGATCTCATGGTCAAGGAAACAAGTTGGCCTTAATTCTATTCAATAAAGAAGCCACTTAAAATAAATTCTTAAAAAGAAAAAAAGGTGTATATTAATTCCTTCACTCAATCGAGTTTTTTTGGGAAATAACTGCAGCTAAAATAAATCATGTCTTGGCTTTTAATCATGTTATTATTTTGGGGAATTTGTTGCCAGCTTTATAATTGACTTATTTTTATTATTATTATTATTTTAGTTTATCGTGTGAGAAATTAACTGTGATGTAATTGCTGTAAAGCACTATATTAAGTTGAAGTTGTTGTAAACGTGTTATAAAATCAAACTTTAATTTGACTTAAATGTGTGAGTTACACTTTCACCTATACTTTGGAAAATACAGATAAAATACTTAACGGCCATAAATCAGTGAGTTGATGGTTTAACAAGATGGATAATTCTATATTATTTATAAATGGCCAACTTGTTTTTAAATAATATCATTTAGAAACATCTATATTAGAACAACTCATATTTTCTCTACACCTTGAAGATCTAAAATATTGTGACAATATGTAGTAATAGTGTGACAAAAAAGCAACGACAAAAGGAGTTTGTAAGGCAGCAAATTCTTTTTAAAAGCAAAGTACTTTTCTTGTGAGAAGGATTTGAAGGAACAACACTATCTATAGCTTTCTTCATTTTACTAAACATCTTAGAAAAGTTTGTAAAGTCTACAACAATCTGTTGTATGTTGGGAAATCAGAGCAGTTAGCTATTCATCAGATGCATAAGTTTTTCACTTTATCCTCCACAAATTTAACTCTGAATACAATTTTATTAAGTCAGACAGCTTTTCTGAAAACTTTGCTCAAAGCTTTATTTTTTAATGAATCAAATAAAAGCTGTTTTTGTTCAATGTTGATGTGTCTCTCAAGCATCAAACACTTTGTCCTTTGCTGCAAAATGACAGAAGCAAAGCCATATTCACATATTAATTAAGCATGGCCTCTATCATTGTCACACGTCAACAGAGGCATCTTTTATTCATCTGCTGTATGGCTGGCAAGTCTGTAAACAGATGTGCACATCCAGACTTGGCACATAAACAGGCTTGTTGGGGAATTGGATTTGCTGAACACTTTATACACACAGACCACATTTGCACATAAATATTCACAGTGCCACTGCACATTAAGCCAACAATATTTTGGGTTCATATTTAAACATTTTCTGTCTGCTGTGGAGAAAATTAGCACCCTATAAGAAAAAGAAAAGCAGAATCTGAGGTGCAGAGCAGGTAAGCTGAATATAACGGCTGCACAAAGGGACAAGAAAGAGTCAGTGGCCCTTGTGCCTGGAAGATGAATGAGGCTCTTGGTCCCTGTGTAACTTCATGGCAGGGATTTTCTTGCTGAGCTCATGATGCAACATTACGACGCAGGCGGAGATCAGGCACCAAGCGTTCTCAATCCAGCTTTTAGCCGATAGGATCTTGTTCCTGCCTGCCACTTTCCTACATCCCATTAAGCTGCCTTTGATTTTCTTAGTCCCCTCACCTCAAGTAGGTGACAATTAAACCTCCTGATTCCCGCTGATAGCCCAACTCCCTTCTGCACCTGACACGCAGGTGTCAGGGAACCTTCGGTGCCAGGTGTTGCCATGGTTACCCTATCACTTGCTCATGTAATCCTCTTGCCTTTACAAGGAATATATTATCTGAGTTTTCCAGGTGATTGGTGGATTTATCCTCCAGTTTTGCAAGCCTGCCTCTTTCAACATCCAATTGTGTGGGCCCAGATTATTGCCTGGAAGATTCTAAACTCCTGAATTCATGTTTATAAGTGATTCCAAGGCTAAAAAGTTTCACATCAAGCTTTGTGCATCTGTAAAGTAAATCTGCCAGTCAATTTCAAGTGTCGAGTATTTAAAAAATAAATAAATTATGTGTTCAGGGGGGGAAAAAAATCACATTTCAAGTATTTGAAGACACTCAGAAAACAAACGCAGAAAGTGATTGTGAACTCATTGTGAATTCAGGACATGTCAGTCTTATCTCACGTTAACCACACATCTAACTAACCAATCAGAAAGCAGGAGGTTTTGTTGTTGCAAATACTCAAAGTGGAAGTAGATTTCATCAATGTATGACAATAAGCATCTGGCTGCACCTATTGTCTTATGATAAATGAAATTTATATATTTTGGTCTAAGGAAGCTTACCTGATCTCTCACAAATTTTATTTTTATTCTAGTTCTTGCATTAAATTTTACATGCAGAGAGACTTTTTTCTGTCCTCTAATAAATTAGAAAGTGATACAGTACTTGATTTTTTGATTTTCATGTTTGGTTGGAGTAAATAAATGAAAATTAATTTGGAAGTCTAGCAAGGCGGGTAATATAAGTGAAATCAGGGTACTATGCTAGTGGGAGAGGGTAAATGAAGCTTTAAATATCACTATGATAACTACCAAAAATTGAAAATGTATAAGGAAGAAATATATAATAAATTCAATTATTTTATTCAATGTCTTTGAATTTGTCAGATGGAAAACCAATAATTTGCAGGTATGAGTGCTGGTCTGGAATTTGCAATTCATGTAAAGTATCAGGGTCGATGGGAGATAGATGGATAGATTTGAATTTTA
Organism: Poeciliopsis prolifica; assembly: GCF_027474105.1. NCBI lineage: Eukaryota > Metazoa > Chordata > Actinopteri > Cyprinodontiformes > Poeciliidae > Poeciliopsis > Poeciliopsis prolifica. The sequence continues at coordinate 604,128 of NW_026562435.1, read as the reverse complement.
GATTTTGTGTATAGATGTGTGTATCATGTTTTTGTTAATTTTTTCTCATGCAAAAATTTCTTTCAATCTTAAATTTACATGACAGATTCGTTTTAGAGTGTTCACACTGGATCTACATATACTTTGCAAACACTTGATGAATTTATACAATTAACTTAACATTGTTGACCTAACAATAAATCTTTGGAATTCCGCATCATTGTATCATAGTTTGTTTTTTTCTTTAAAATAACCTTGTATGAAGTCGTACACCAAACAGCTACCAAACACACAAGCACTTCACCATCCTGTTATTAGAAACTATTTAAGTTCAGGTCCAGTGAAATGATTGGTCTTAAATGACTGGATCTCTGAGGCTTGGAGCCTCTTAAGATGAATTCTCCTGTGATCCCGCTCTATTGAATCTCATGAGAGACCAGCTGCTTCTCAGGGTAATATGGGGGCTTATTTATAGCCTCTTCAGGTAGGCTGCTGTGCGGTGAGGCAGACTCACCAAAATGAAAAGGAAAATCCCATTGCAGCACTCAGGAGTATTTTCTGGGCTCAGACACCTGGTATGAAATAATAAAACCTTATTGATGGGCTGCAGTCTGCAAAGATCCAGCCACATATTGTTGGTGGCGCACTCTGACTAGATGATATCTGATTTTAATTCAAGGCCAATATTGGAAATTCCATATATCAGCCCAAGCCCAAATACAAGGCCACAGAATTGGGCAGGGCGGGGGACACTCACAGTCACACACAGATGGATGACAGATTCTGTTGTTTGGTCTCAAAAAGAAGGAGAGAGACTCCACATGGAACTGTCACTGCAAACGTAGTCAAAGATGAGAAGTCGCTGCTGGACTCTCCGTGCATGCTGGGAAAGAAAGATTAGAGTACAGAGAAAAGGGGAGAGTGTGGAGGCCACTGTGACTGAAGCTTCAGAGCAGAGGATGGGAAAAGGGAGAGGGAAAAAGATGGAAAAGAAGAGAAAGATGGAGGGAAACGTACGAGAGCAGAGGAGGCAATGTGGTGTCTTTAGGGAGTTGCTGTCAAACCTCTCTAGGAATGTGCGGAGAAACAAGTTCACACACAAACAGCCACGTACACCCACAAAGAGGGAGACAGCAGGTCCAGGCAGAGTGACGTCTATTGAAGCCTTTGCACAAACATCACTAAGCAATACTCCCATAAGGCTTTGCCTCAGTCCAGACATCATCTTATCAAAGAGCAAACACCAAAAATCCGCTGCATTGATGGGAAAAGAAGGTTCAATATCAAAGAAGAAGAATATCCAGGAATCTGAAACTATTAAAAACATGAGCACACATCCATTCAGGTGCTGAGTACAGAAGACGACCTGAAAAAAAAAAAGCTTTTTACCGGCTGCAAAACTCTGTTGAAGATATTACAAGCTTCTCATAGCTGTGGACTCAAGCCAGGATTGATTCACATCAGCATATTTATTTGTTCATCTTCATTTAGTTGCCTTCATACTCACCTTTTCACATGTAATTTATTCATTCATCCTTGAATGTGTACATGGATGTGTACAGCGTACTCTGCTGAACTGAATGAAGCGGAGCATTGTCTAGGCTTCACCCTAGATCAGTTAACAGAAGGAGGAGTTGTGAACAATGACATTGAGTTTTTGTGTGTTTTTTTTTGTTTTGTTTTGTTTTGTTTTTGCTGTCTTCGACTGGTCTCCCTATGGTTGTAGTTTGTCAGTGGCAATGGAAAAAGTGAAGCATGGTCAATATAGTGAGCCACAGGAATGTTCAAGACATAAATGGCTGTGGTAGCTTCTTCACACAATATCTAAGAATGATCCAAAAGCAAATGTGTTTGTTAGAGAAGAGTTGGCTTGAAGCTGACAATGAGCTTCAACCTTATAGTGGGAATGTTGAGTAAACCCAAGCAGGGTCCTGGTCAGTCAATAATCAACAAGTAAGTATTGAAAGTAGGCCAGGGCTTTTTGTGTAATCAGAAGTAGGTCGTTCCAACTTCTGAATTCCACAGAGAGCCAATACAGCGATGATCGTAAGGCACAGATGTGATACCTTTTTGTGTTGCTAGTGAAAACTCTTACTGTGATATTCTGGAGCAACAAAAGGACTTTATTGGAACTATTAATCAATCAATCAATCAATCAATCAAATTTTATTTGTAAGCACATTTCAGCAGCAAGGCATTTCAAAGTGCTTTACATCATAAACACAAAAACACAAAGTCATTAACACATGCAGCTAAAAGTGCATCATGGTACTCAAAGGGATAAGCATTGAAAGCTTGAGGCAGGTTTTCCACATCAGTTTGACTCATATGTATGATGAAACTGAACCACACCAGATGAAAATGTTTCAAAGGTTGCCATATTGGTCCCCAATCCAAGTGAGTCTCCCAGACTATCTGGTGCGAAAACAACTTGATGACAAAACCATTCACAATGAGTCCTTCATGTTCATGATGTGTTAAAAAGTCAGTCTTCAAATAAAGTGTTACCATAAAGTTCACTGGCCAACATCAAGACCTTTATGTTACACCACGCCACTCCTCCCCCTAACTGGCTAATTTAATCTGACAGTATTTTAATTCTCTGAATGAACTACATTCATTTGAATTTAGACCAAATTGGATTCTATTTAATGTGGTATAAATTGGGCCTTTTCATTAAAAGTGCAGTTTAAATTATTTTCCTGGTGAATTGTCCTGGTTTTGTGATTGCTTAACTAAAATAAGAGTGATGCTAAAAAAGTACCTAATAATTCTACAACTACCACAGAGACCATTAATATTGATGCCACAGCTGACACAGTCATAAGTCAGAAACAACGTATTGCTGTTTTTTTGGCTGCATTAGTTTCTTCAAAATACATTTTCCTGGGTAGAGTTATGTTTACTGTTTATGCTTCTGAGGCTGAAGATGAAAGCCAATGTGCAGAAAATCACTGTGGTCTTGTGGCCAGCTTTTAGAAACAAATTAACACACAATTACATGACAGACACACAGTCATACGGAGACAGCTGTTAGCAGTGAGGGCAGTGATTAGCCTACCACACAGCTTGCCTTTCATAGGCCATGAATGACAGACACTGTTGTTTGGATGTGTGCGCGTTGGGCCGTGTGTTTGCATGTGTGTGGTTGACAGCAGAGCCAACAAACCACCATAAAGGCACGGTTTCAATAACACATTTTCCTGAAAAAGCACACATGGGGCTCCTCAACAACCTGCAGCATGCCTCTCTGTACAAAAAGGGTGTGTGAGAGAGTGTGTATGTGTGTGAGATGGTTATAGGCATTGAGGGGGCCATAACAGTCTCAGAGCCTCGACACCATGAGTAAACCGTCTACAAGTGTAGCCAAACAAGCATGGTGGCGCACAAACGTACACACATACACACAAAGTGTGGATATACGACCCGAGGGTTGGGTATGAGGAGCTGGCCTGTGTGATGTATAAGCCAAGGCCCCAGTCATAGATCTAATAAATACAATGAACTGGACCTTGAGGCGCATGCAGACACTTTTCCTAGCTAAGGCAGAGCTGACAAGAGCTGTTGATTTCCCTCTCTGCCCTAAAACACACATGTATGCAGACACAAACAGCCCCAGTTTGAACATTTCCACAGTACGTCGGTCATTTGACACGCCGACATGGTGTAACTGACTGTAACCGGTGTAACAACCGGTTGTTCTTCAGCTCGCTGCAGCGTCATCGAGTCGTCTTGCTCCAGGCGAGCCATCTGCTGGAGCTGACATGTGATAACCAGGCACATAATCCACTCTTGAGTCACTCACAACACTTTGAACAGCACATTTCAGATGGTAAGGCAGTTGGTGAAAGGCACTGCATGGAAGCCCCTGGTTATTCCAGCGTTACTTGAGAATATGGCTGATGTAATTAATTAGCGGCTGGACTGTTTGCCCACTTGCTATTCTTTCTTAAACTTTTGTCCTCAAACTGCATTTTCAGTTGAACAGAAAGCCGAGCCACTTCTTTCCACCTATCCCTTTCATTTTATTTCTTTTGTACTCTCCTCACATAATTTAATTTTGCCCATTCTTTGATTCATAGCTTGGCAGAAGGCAATCTTCACTTAATGATGCACTGGGTCATGCAATTAGAAGAGTCTTTGGATACCTCTTATTGTTAACGCTGGCCACACAGGTGGGCTTGGTCTAAGAAAGTATGTGTGTGTTGTTTGAAAACGGGATGCATAGAGTTTTTTTTCTTTTTTTTTTTCAAAGTACAGCTGAGTGATAAGATTGTGGCTTAATTTTCCATGATACTCAAGAATCATGGAAAATTAAAATCAAGAGTTTCTGTATCTCTGATTAGCCTGGTCTTCCTATGCACTTCCACGGTACTGCCATAGTCCTTCAGTGTTAAAGATGGAAATTAAATTTTACATTGAATTTGCCCAATTCAATTTGAGATCAAATTGGACAAATCTCAGAATGCATTTCATCCTGGCCAATCAACCAAAGAGAGAGATTACTTGTGATGACATTGACTTTCTATGCTGTTTTAAAATTGTAGTGTGGCTAGTTTAAATATGGCAGTGGAAATTCACAAAGATGTTCAGTGTTGGCCATATTAAGCAATCAATATTTGGAAGCATGGCCAATGTGTTAAGCATTGGCCACAAATGTCTTAAATTTTTAAGATATCTTATTGCTAAAGATTGATAAAGAGTTTGTGTTTCTACTCCCTATGGAGATTTTTACAGTGCACACAATTTCTGGTAACTTTATGATCGGACTCTTACATTACATATGTCACGGCCAAACATTGATGACTGGGTAAAATTTCAGACTTCAACAGAGTTCATGCCTCCAGAAAAATAACTGTTTCTCAATAGTCAAGGGTCCAGACCAGTGGTCTCAATCTCCAGTCCTCAAGGGCAACTTTAGATGTTTCTCTTGTCCCACACACTTTAATTAAATGGTAAAAATGTCTAGCTAGCATGTAATCTAGCTCTACAGATGTCCGCTAATAAACTGATACTGGAATGGTAAGTGCTGAAGCGGAAAAAAGTCTAAAAATTGGAGAACAGCAGCATCAGAGAACTGGAATTTGAGACCACTGGTCCAGAACCTCTGTACAAAGCATTGTGTAAAACAAGGGGCAGATTATTTTTTTTCACCAGAATTATCTGAGAAAGCTAGTATGTGATACTTACTATGAGATAATAATCTTCTAACGATTTAGAACTCAGACTGATGAATATATGGTCATAAATAAATAAATATATTATCAATCCACTACCAAACCAAAATCAATTAAATGAATTTGATTCAATAAATAAATCAAATTCAAATTCAAAAACAGTCCACTGACCCCAAAGGGACATAAAATGTCATCGGCTGATGACTGATGTTTTCTCATACTAGAACGGTGCAGGATGTCTTCCAACACAACACAATCTTCTCCTTGAAGAGGTTGTGCAGAATCACAGGAATGCTCCCTGCAAGCCAACAGAACTCTTTGACTGACACCATCTGGACCTGCACACTTGTTCCGGTTCATACCCCCCAACTGCCTCTTCATCTGACTTCCAGATACAGACAGACAGGCGGGAGAAAGGGAGGAAGGGAAAGAAAAGGGAGCTGCAGCATCTCCTGATTAGGACGTCGACAAAGACGCCGAAGCAGAAGGCCAATGGCAGAGGTGGGAGATAGGAGATGTGAGGTGTGAAAGGAAAGCTGTGGGCAAAAGGAAGAGAGGTGGGGGTTGGGTGGACAGCAGAGGAGGATGCTGAATTTTTTCCTGACTAGTAGACTGTTCTCATTCAATACTGCTAATAGCTAGCCATTCACTACTCAATATAATAAGCACATCCTGCTGGTTTCTGATCTGGAATAAGATTAAGTTAAGTTTGATGTTATAGTTAGATCCAGTTCCTCAGTTTGGTGGTAAATAAAATGTTTCATGTTGGCAAAGGTTGAAAATTTTTCAACTTTCTTGTGTCATGTCACTAACTTGCTTGCACATATCTAAGTGTACAAGCTGGAAATTTTTACATGCAGGAATTTCACTGGTCGACTGGCTGGAGGAGAGCAAGAGACTGTTGCCTCATCTCCCCAGTTTCATTCATACTGAATGCAGAGGGAACAACATCGCCCCCTGTGTGTCGTTACACCCAGAAGAAATGGATGTAAAGAGTTATAAATATTTCACCATGCTGATAATTATATGTTGTTCTACCTATGAGTATGGTTATTGTATGGAAATGTCGTGTGGCTACTGTCTTCCTAGCAGAGACTCTTGTCTGGACTGTGGAAAAGAACAGCTGTTAAACCAAACTACCACGTTCTGCTCCTACCTGCTGAATATGTAATCGTCATACTTGCGGTTGCCTGCATTTCTGCTTTTTGATTTTGGGAATGAGACAGACATACTGAATCTGATTAATTAAAATACACACCACCACTAACTGCTCAACACTCAGATTTTTTTTTTTAACTGAACAAATTAATTAAAGTTTTGAACATTACTTTTATTACCATGAGGATCAATCACACATTTTACCAGTGTGTGATTGTTTTAGTAGCTTTAATACATTATTGAAGCAAATATTGTTGCTTTACAGAAAAGGTCTGCTTTTGCTGAATCACCACCTGTCTCCAAAAATTACAAGTACATGCAAACCCACAACTGCATCACCTTGATTTTATTGGCTCTGCATAAAAACAACAACAAACAAAAAAACAAAACAAAATGCATTTCCTTCAAAAGACATGTCAAACTGTGCTGGAAGAAGGAAATTTTACTTAAATGGATTAGAGGGTCATTTGAATTTATCTTCTGTAAAGCAGACATTTTGCTTGCATTCCTGTCACAGAGGGATACAGTTGGAAGTCTGTGCAGGATTTGTACCACCCCTGCGATGCATGCTTCACAGAACACTTTTTTCTGTCCCTTAATCTGTTTATCAAGTGTTCAAAACCACACATATACACACAGGAGCACACACAAATGCCAGAGAACAGGACGCATCAACCATCCTGCTGATCCCATGCAAAACCAATCCTACTGATGGACATAATCCCTTTTAGACAGAAAGGGGGAAGGAAAAGCTGTATAAGGACTCAACCTGACCAGAAAGAACAACTACTGAAGCTGTTTTTGAAGGAATACCACATCCAGGATATTAAATGACAGCCATGATGAAAAATGAGTGGAAGACGTGTTATTGGACTGAAAAACACTTGAGTAAGCACAAACGTGGAGGATGGCCAGGAGAGATGGAGCATGTGCAAAGTGGTCATGTTTGCATCGATGTCACAAAGGGAATAACATGGTGTTGGTTTATATCTATATAGCTAGTAAAAGGGATTAGCCTTGATCGTGTTAATTTCTCATCATTGTTTTTTTTTTTTTTTGAAGATGTTTTAAAAGTTAAACAATAAACTCAGATAATCAGGTGGATCCATTTAAAAAACATATTATATTCTCTTTCATAATATAATTGGGGATGGGATTTTAATGCATTGATTCCGTAGATTTTAACTTGTTAAAAATTCTAATGCCATTATTTCCTAGTTTGTTTTTTTTTTTCATTTATTTATATACAAAAGTCCCAAGCTGGAGTCTTTGCATTCACATGTTTCTGGTAAACCTGTAATTGTGACACCCAAGCAAAATTTGCAAACATCAGGGTGACTAAGTTGAATCTCTTGGCCCACTTGGCGTTAATTTTTGCTTGTCAACCAATGTGGATGCTAAAAAAGAAAGTTGTACCTGTCAGTGAAGCTATCCAAGCCAAGCATCTCAATGCTAAACATGTAGAAGGAGCACAGATGTTAATCTGATGAAGTCGTGATTAAATTTAAGTCAAAATTACGTAACTAAATATTACAAAACTACTATTTACTTCGAAACATTGAAATATTGCCTCGACCCAGAAGAAAAGCTGTGATGGATTTGAGACTTTTCTGGTTTGGTGAAATGACAACTAGCTAAAAGTATCAAGGCCAGCTGCTTCTTCTGGCCTGTCAAAGGGTTTGTGGCGATGAGATCAAAAGGTCACCTGTAGTGTACACATTGTTGTGTTCCTCAGACATCAGATCTCTAACTTCATTATGTTCCACAGATGATAATGCTGACAGAAGCAGAAACTTGGGTGGTCACTCTCAGACCACCTAATCATGTTTGATTTCATGAGCAGAAATCAAACACAAATTCTTTCAGCAGGTAACAGGTGTCAGTACAAACTTTATTGTACCGTGTGTACAGTTTGCGTGTGTGTGTTTCCAGATGAAAGGTGAATTGGGTGGCTGCTGTTGTGAAACAAAGACACCAATATTTGTAATAACTGACATTCCTGCCTGCTCCCCTGCACACTCCAGGCAGTGGTCTGAGAGTGTGTACTGCGTGGGTGGATGTGACGAGAGCAGGGGGAGGTGTAGAAAGTTTGCTTTCTGCTGGAACGGAAATAGAGAAATGTAAAAGACAATAAAGGGACTTGTGGACTTTGTTCAGGTTATGCATAGTTCAAATGTAACCATCTGATGAAAAAAAAGATGGAGAATTTGCACCTGAATGTGCAAATTCTCAACTATGTACTGTAGGATGTCAGCTTTGCTGGGAGTCCTGAGCTCTACCACCCAAACAGAGAGCATCTTGCAACACAAAAACAGTATGTTCTCCTGAAATCTGTGGTGTAGAGCCCTGATAATAGTGTGACTTATAACTGAGCTGCAATGCCCAGGTCTGATTGTTTATGATGTCAGTTTAATTTTACAACTCACATGAAAGGAGTTGTAAGTTGCCCAACAATTGAGACAGAAAGTACTGTTGGTTTAAAGAGACAGGATGTACCGATTACTGACATGTGGTTCCAACTAAAAGAGAATGAATGTGATACCACTAGAGCGGGTTACTGAATGTTTTTCAGGTTGAAGACCACCCTATTTAACAAACACTCTCAGACCACCTAATTTAAAATTGCCCCCGCAACAGCAGAACATCTTAATATGTATATAATAAAAAACAGACTTGAGTTTCTTTGGCCAGCGGATAATCCAACATAAAATGATTTTATTTTAGTTGTAAAGATGCAGCTAGTCTGCATGGGGTGCAGCTCCACTGCCTTGTCACTGTCATGTCACATTCAGCATAGCAACAGAGTTCCAAAACCAAAGTTCTGCCACTCAACTTGAGAAACTTCCCACCAGTATCTCCAGGCTTTCTTTTTAGTGACCCAGTCTTAAGCCATTTATCCATTATTATTTTCAAACAGTCATTTGGTAAGCTAGCTATATGTGCAGCACTTTGAGCTCACGTCACAAAAAATAAATGGTCGTTTACATGAAGTACCTCATGGACCACTAGGAGGCGCCAGTGGACCACCAGGGCTGTTGCCCAAGTAGGCGGGGCTTGTTGCTCCAATGTCTGAATAACATGCCAATGGAGCTCACCACAGGGGCTGTGTTTCATTGACTAATGCCCATTCTAAGTCGTAGCCGCACTACCGCAGGCGTGGCCATCTCACAAGCTGATGTTCAAGCATTAGTGACCTCATGCTAATGCAGAGCCAGACTACATTGTGGACTAGCAGACCGGCAGAAAGTTTCCGCATCAACAATAGAAAAAGAATGGTTCTCCATTGTCAGTGGGGTATCTGTACTGGTGCTGTCAAGTATCTTGATCGTATTTGTGGTAGTGAAATTCAAAGATTTCCGAAATCAGAAACAGAATTTCTTGCTTGGATCAAAGCTTGTGCACGACCACATGAGCAGCTCAACCTTCGTAGGATCAACAAGAACAAGAGTGTGTGCTGGTGTAAGTATTATTGATCAGCTTTTTTTCTGTCTGAAAAAGAGAAAATCAATAATAAACACATCCATGATGAACACTTGTTAGCTTGAAACAGCATAATGGCAGTACTGATACTAATTCTACACATTGAAGCCTGTCTGCTACACAGTCTTATGTTAGCTAAACAGATCAATATGCAATGTGTACTGTAGCTGACATACATTAAAGATTTTTTTTAGGAGAAAATGCTTTTGACTAAACTGTTACTCGTGTTGGCCACTCCAGCACAGAGTAGAGTGTATCAGGTTGAGGCACACTCAAACATTTGCCTACAAATAACAGGAATCACTACTGATTTCAAAAGTAACCTACAAAACGATGAATGCCCGACTTACCCAGCCTTGCAAGAACAATAGGCATCAGTGATCTTGTCCACAGCTATATTGATGCTGAGGTTTATCACTGCTATTTTCCTCATCGACCGAAAGCATCTTGCTGTGACGTGCATAATGTTGGAGGGATTGAGTGGCTCAAACACCCTGATGTCATCCAAAAAAGATGACATGAACTTGTTAGTTCCTCTATCCATTGTTGTAGCTGATATTTGGTGAAAATCCGTCAGAAATGATGCACTAATCGACTCAGGAATACTCTATCAGTTCAAGTGGAAGACCCCATGTTTACAAAGAAACAAAGCGCCACTCGGCTTTGTTAGTAAGGCTTGCAGCCACGTGGGATTTTTTAGGTCGGATGTGGACGTAGCTTGGTAAGGTCCATGTCTTGGCCTTGGCGTGTTATTCCAACCCCATCTATCAGCCAATCAGCCTTTCAGCCTCTGATTGGGTGATATATGATGAGTTCAAGCACCATTGCTGAAATATGAATTAATCTCATGTAACTGATAACATCCATTGATGCCTTGTTTTATTAATGACCTATAACATGAACAAGCTTATCCACTTCTTATTTAATGGAAACACTGCAAAGGGAAAATTGTTTCTTCAAGGCTAACAGAACATTGACAAAGATTTGGGCGCATTTGTAATGGCAAAGATAATGAACAAGATCTATTTCAGTAGATTATCTGGATTTCACCCATGACCCAGAAATACAAGCACATACAAAAAAGGGGCTCATCAGAATTGATGAACATAATGAGGTGATAGCATTTGAGGTTCCACAAAATGTACCTATAGTCAAGCAGAACATGTTTTAGATGCAGCATTTGTATGGCATGATAAAAATAGTTTGTCAGCTTAGGACGCCACAGCAGTTTCAGCCAAACAAAGTAAAGTCCCAAAATAAGATATCGCACATCAAAAAGCAGTTTTCATAAGAGCGGAAACTGAGAAGTAATGATCAATATTTCAACATGCGCACTCACTCCCTCTTGCAAACACAGACCCACACCTGCATGCACACACGCAAGCGCACTTCCCTCTTGGGGGCCAAGGTGATGTGAGTGCAGGTGTCGTGAGCCATCAGCTAACGGACAGCGCAAAAAGAAGCCAGATATAGACCCAGACGCATGCAAGAAAGTTGCATTGGTGTGAACAGACAAGAAAAAGCTCCCAGCTAAAAGGAGGCTGGGCTCATCTAATAATGATGCTGCCTGAGAAAAATCAAGTCCAATGGAGGCTTTCATCACCACCACATGTATAATCCACAAAGCCAGGGAGGGAGAGACAGCGCGACAAAGAGGCATTGATAAAAGTCTACTCTATAATTTATTCCTGCCATTTATGCACACATTATATGCCTGAATGCAATTACATTGGTAACAAAAAAATATATATATTTAAAGTATCTATTGTATATGGAAGCAGAAAAAATTGGTTTAATGACTGTTTCAATCTGGATTTATCTATCTGTGGATTCATCAGGTGTAATATAACCAGATTTTTTATATTAAGATTATCATAAACGCAATATAATTATTGCGTTTATGATTACACAGATTCTTCCACACTGTAAAGGAGTTCTGAATTTGCAATAGTTCATCAAGCTGATTTAATCTTAACTAGGTCATTAGAGAGGATGTGCCAGTTTCTCAGGACAGATGTGTAATTAGTGAAAGCTTAAACAGAGCAGTGCTGGGAATGTGCATGTGAGTTGAATTTGCAGAAATGGACAAGCATCGCCCGCCGTTAATGACTCCTTTGGATCCATATTCCTTCTCGGTTCGGCTTTTATCAGAGAACACCTTCGTTTTTGATATCCTGTAGTCTCTGCACCAGTTGGTTTCATCTACCCTCTGCTAGATAGCTCCCAATAATTTCCACCACACACACATATAGACACCACACTTCCACATAACTAATAGCTGATAGAATAATACAGTGACAGACCCACAGCAAGTAATTTACAGAAGCAACAACTCCTCATTGCTGCTCTTTGTCCCCTTCATTTTTCTTGCAGCTGATGAGAAAGGTAATAAGTCCGGTGGAGTCCGACTTGAGCGTATGCTAATGTGCCCTGTGAGAGTATGCAAATACAATTTGCAAGAATTTGCATTTAAATGTCTTTGCTAACAGCTGACACTGTTGGTTTCTTTATTGTAGCAAAATTAAAGTAAGCCTTACAAACAACATAATCAAACCAACAATTAGAAAGGCTAAGTTAGAAAGGAAGTGAGCATCAAGAAATTTATAGTAGTGGAGAGTTTGACACACTTACCTGAAGGCCACCACCACACAATGTTTGTCTGTCATTCCATAGACTGAAAGGATATTGATTTTATACAACTGAGGTCTGCAGCAAATCATAAAACCAAGTACATAATTACGAATAATAAATATTTAAAGGGACACACAATTAATTGAAACAATCAACTTTATTTGAGATATATTTATTTTAGATGTAAAAACCATACCATAATAATACTATGGGATATTTAGTTTTTAAAAAATTTTAATAAAATATTGTTACAGGGAAGTTGCCATGTTGTTCACCCTGCAATGCATTCTGGGAAATTACATCCAATTGGTCTAGTTGCCTGACTCCCTCCAGCCAAAACAGTGTGAGTAACATTAGTAAGGTTAGTGACCTATGTCTATGCTCATGCTATGATGATAGATAAACACAAGGACATACATGACTTATTCACAAACACACATTTCTGCCCTCTGGTTAAAAGTTGCAATTTGGAAGTCTTTCCAGATCACTAACATCAAATGTGCTGAAACACACTTTATTTGTTTGTTGTCCTCCTTTGACTTTGTTTTTTATGCATTTTATTATGTCATTCCATTTTGAATACAACTGTTTTCAAGCGGACTTAAATTTTTCTTTATAAAAGACCAAAGAACAAGCCTGAACAAGTCAGAGATTAACAGTGGCCCTCAAAAGGTGAATGCTGTCCACCACATCTGACCTGCAAGCCGTTTGTGTCTGGACTTCTGGCTGCACAGTCACTGTCTGCAGTTTGCAGTCAGTCCAGACCTTAATCCGGAAAACACGATGGATATTGATCCATTTTTGTTTTCCAGCTCTAACAAACAAACACTCTGTGCCTTTGGTTTGGCTTGAACAAGCTAAAGATTTGACAATGATCTGTTGATGGGCTGTTACTGGGTCAGCATTTTACAGCGCCATATGTAATGCAAAATCTGAAATTACAAAGAGTGTGGCACAACTATACAGGTGTGAGCCATGTGATGGCTGTTCATCACTGCCTTTTAGCTGCTAACTTTGATTAAAAGAGCTTTGTGTTATTGCTTCATTCACATAATTTACTGAATAAATTTGCAAAACTAATGCAAATATTTCATTTTAAAAATAATTTTAAAACAGTGCTACACATCACACAAGTCTGCTGTAACAGTCACAAAACAAACGTTTTTTGTTGTATTTTTTTTATGAATGTGCAATGGTTCATGTATCACAGAATAGACTAAAATATTTAAATAAAAAAAGTGAAGTTTGGGTAACACACATACTAAGCAGATGATTCAGCTTGTTTGCAGCTGCAGCCTTTTCTCTCCTTCCTCACTCTCTCCATATGACATTAATGATTTTTCTTAACGAGGCCACACCGGCTGTGATATTGAGCGTCTGTTTATTTACACCACATTTGATAATTGCTGAATATGAACTCTTTTGATAGAGGCTCATTTGTGTTCATTATAATGTTTTTTTTTTTTTCTTTCTTCACTTGGAGGTGATGTTTGGGTTGCGGATGTCATTCAAGGGGCTGCAGTTTGAAAAAAACCTACTTGGAGGCATTGAAAATGTATTTTTCATATGCAGAGGCTCATCAATCTTCCTTGAGGATATGTTTTTCAAACTTGATGATTTCAGTAAATTAATTGATGTATTGACTCTCTTTGTGTCTCTTGCAACTTCAATTCCCTGCTAATGTAATAATACATGCAAAATCTGAAGATTATTCAAGGAGATCATAAGTGAACAAAAGTAAATAAATAAAAAAGCCCATCTTCATTGACTCCTAAAGATAACTCATATATATATATATATATATATATATATATATATATATATATATATATATATATATATATATATATATATATATATATATATATACATATTTACTTCCAATTAGTGGCAATTTGAATTCAACAGGTAATTAAACATGTATGTTTTCTGGACTGTGAGAAGAAAATTAGCTCTGGGAGAGAATGCAACCCACATGTATCCCAGCTGGACTTTTGCCTTCCACTTGATTCTCATATGTGGTTAGAGCTCAGGATTTACATCAACACCATCTCAACCGTTGTTTAAACCTTGTAGTTGGCAAGCTGCAAATTGATAATTACATGGTCAAATCTTTAGGTCCAAAACATTTTTATCAAGCATAATAGAAGAGCAAATATAGCTTCAACTGCCCAACAAACAGGTTATGATGGTTTATAAGGGAGCTAAAGTTGCAGGACACTGATTGTTGGTTACGGAAATCTGAGAATCCTGGATTAGTCATAATGTAACTTTGGATGTAATGTTTAGACAACTCCTTTGAATATTAAAACAATTCTGGTAAGAATTGATGCTTCCCTTAGCCATGACCTTCAGTAGCTGCGTTTCCATTACAAATGAGTGTCAGTATTGCGCTAATGTTTACAAAAACACATATTTGCAAAAGAGGTGTTTCCGGTAAATAACAAATACAATTAAAATCACATGTGAATAAATGTGATAAGTCGTTAAAAATATTAAAAGCAGCCGAGCGTTGTCTTCTTCCTGGTTTGTGCCAGTGGCATCATCTGACTGTTGATGACAAAAAGTATTTAAATTGGAGTTTTGCAAAATAAACCAATATCAATTCAGCCAAACACCTCAACCTAGCACCAAAACTTTTATTGCAAAAAACAATTTTTTGTTGTTGTTGTTAAATTGCTGCATTATTATTAAGCAAACATATGGTCACCCATTGGCTCTCACAATCTAATTTCAAGAGGTTCTGAGCAAGGAGACATTGTCATGTTCTACCAAATCAGATGCTGTTCATATTAAGGCTATAAAGAAAGTGTTGCTGATGAAGTGTTCTTATTCTGACAATAGCTTGAAAGTTTGTCCTAATGCTGCGTTGGTTTGCATTTCAAGACTAAAATAATAATGTGCCATTTAATGCTTGATCATTTAATAAATAATTAGTCATATTTGCACCATATTACAGTTTTAAATCTCTGCTGTTGCAGTGCAGTAAACAAGTCTATCATTCACTGAAGGCAAGACACTTTGCTTCAGCTTGGCTTCACAAAGATTCACAGCAATGCCGACAGACACAGCACACTTTTCAGATATTAGTTAGACCAAAGGCATAGTGCATACAGACATTCACACAAACCCAAAGACTGCTCGTTAAGGCTCTCCATGTAAACACAGTTTACTCGGCAAGCTACTGCCGCTGGGAGGTGTTTTTTGTGCAAGTAGATTATTTGGATTTCAAGGAGGCGGTAGAAAACGGAGGAGGAAGTGGAAAGAAGGACAAATATGGGAGAAGAATAAAGATAAGTGAAGGGAAAGCACACAGGATAAAGTGCACAGAGGAGGAGGAGAACGAGAAGAAAGAGATGCAGGCATCCCAGATAAAGAGGCTTAATTGACTATTACAGAGCCTTGTGGTTGTGCTGCAGCTACTAATAGTCAGCTAGAGGCTGCTGAGGCTGGCGGACACACAGGCTGGACTTTCCTCTCATTATTGCTGCTACCCTCCAGCCTTCGCTCCCGTTTCCTCTCTGTCTCCCACACTCTCTGTGTTGCAGAATGCCTCACTCGGTTCACCTCTCTGGACTTCATTGACTCAAACATTTAAAGAGTAATTTGTAAAAGAATCCCATGATGAACAGAATCATTAAAATCACTATCACATTAAAAGTGCATACAATGGAAATCTGGGAGTGTTTACTGAGAGATCACTTAATGGTGATGTGCTCTGGTGTGTACAATACTAACTGTCTAGCTTTCTGTAATACCACAAAAGTTCTTTAGTTAAATTTGGGTTTGATTGGAATGCCAATTTAAAGCATCACATGACTATGTGTTATAAGATGCACCAATAAATTGGCCTTCTGTTAAATCGACCCCACCTTCCTCAATTTTGGGAAATTGACAATTTGCCGATATTTACATAAAAAACAATCTTATCCATCGATCTTCTCTACCTCTGCGAAGGTCTGACAGTCAGCCAGGGCCCTCTCCTGCTCTGTTGTGAGAGAGGGTTGACTGCTAGACTCCCCAACTCCACCCACCACCAGGTCATATCTGCATGACCTGGTGGTGGGTCTGACTTTATATTTAACAACTTTTCAGACATAGAAATCAAGTCAAAGTCGGAATTGGTGAGTCAGACCTTTTAAAAATTGGTGATTCACCAGAAAACAACAGGTGGTACATCCAAAACATAAAATATTGAATTTGATCAAGCTTTTGATTGAGACAATGGGATCATGTAGTATCTGAAGGCACACAGCTAATGACAGATGAGGGGAACGAAAAGGAGTCACAATGAAGGTTAGGGGGTGAGTGAGATGTAACAGATCTAGAATTAGGATAAAGGAGATTATATGGGACAAAACAGAGGAAGTGGGAGGGATTGAGGGTAAAGGAGGAAGAGTTTGGTAGAAAGGTTTGATAATACATGTTAAAGACAATAAGAGAAAATGCTAAAAATGAGATGAAGAAGATGAGTGGGATGAACAGGATGATGTCGGATAGTTGAGGACTGAAGTCAGGACAAAGTCAAAGGAAATCTGTGAGGTTTGTTTGCTATCATATCTGGGATCATTTGTTTATGTTGAACAATAAATTGAAATTCACCATGACAACACTGAATCAAATTTTTCATAATAAATGATAAATGACTAAATAAATACATAGTATGTAGGGGTGTATTTAGATAAATTTTGGCTAAAAATCATTCAAATTTTCCAAAATTCTGGCCTAGTAAAAATCGAGTTTGTACCAGGCTTCTACAAGTTCTTCTTCTCTTTGCTGATGTGCCTGGTAGAAAAATGTACCGAAGACGATCCAAGTCAATGGGAGAAAGTCCAGCTGGAAATGAGAATATTTTTCAAGTGAAATTGTAGATTGAGGCAATAGAAAGGCCAGTGAAATCCTCTTAATCAAAATGACTAATAATTTAGACATGAACAACAACGTAACAGTTGTGCTACACAAATTTGTGCTACACAGACTCTTGTAGCTACTGTGTAACTGTAGTTGTATTTGTGATTAAAGCTAAAATCTCTTCACTCTCCCAAGTCCTTTCAATCTTGCCTCACCCTCACCCCCTCGCCCGCCCTCATGCCCCCTACCCCTCGCCCTGTACACTCTAATAGGCTATTGATTTTCTATCTGCTCACGAAGCAGCCTCTACTTTTACCGTTCACTCATGATATTAGCTGTCCATTAACAGCAGTGGCTGGCTCTGCTTGCATGTCAGCACCTCAGCACGCACATCCACACACATACGTCAGGCCCACACACACAGATAGACAGAAGTCAGCTGTGATAATCCCACATCGGACATCAGCTTTCTACACAATTGCTGCTAGTTGTTTTTCAAGTGATAAATAACACAAAATAACACATTTAGGGGGCAAAACAGACCTGGACTCCTACTCTGATCACTTGGAATTGTGTGAAAGCCAGCTTTATAAGGCCACAAATGATAAGAAAGAAACAAGAAAAGAAAGAAAGCAACAAAAAAGAGAGAAAGGAGGAAATAGAGAACATTATATGCAAAAGTATGCAGCTTTTTCACCATTTTATTATCTATGTTCATCAAATTCAGCGAGTTAATTGATTCCTGTAGCTCAATATCCAAAGTTTTAATTGAGTAGCTCTGGAGGCACCCTATGGGAATTTTAGTTTAGGAAAAATGTAAATATTGTGAGGGAATCCATCAGAGAAAATAATCATTTTCTTTCTGGGCATTGCAGCAGGATTATAATTGTGCAGGTGCCAATGTAATCTTATGAACAGAACTTGTAATTAGAACAACAACAACAACATATAATAATAATAATAATAATAATAATAATAATAATAATAATAATAATAATAATAATAATAATAATGATAATAATCATAATCATAATAATAATAATGATTATGCATAGATTTAATACAAGAAGGTACACACACTTCCAGTATGTGCTGTATCTGTTCACCCTGCCTGTGACCTCCTGAAGAAGATGCGGTTTTACATAAAAAAACATTCTGTTGTCAAAAGTCACAGTTCTTCTGTAGGATGTACATATTTGATAATGAAAAGTTAATTTCATTATTTGGCAACAATTGGTTTTACAACCAACCAATAAATCTGACCCATTATAAGTGAATACATAATGCCTGTTCAGAAACATGCTCCACCAAATAATTTGATTTTGTCTGAATTGTTTTCTTTTTGGGCTGAAGCCACCTTTGTCAGAGAAACCCACTCCCTTCTTGTTTTATTGATGCATGGCCTACTGACTGAACATACTTAAAGAGAAAACAAAATATGTCAATAACAGTAGTACGTTTTGATTTGTGCACATAAGTGTCCAATTTGCAATTTGCTATGTGAAATATCTTATTTTCTTTGCCAGATCGACATCTGGCAAAGACATCTGAAGGACCAGATGCAGCATAAACTAGGCTAAAATATCGTATAATCTATTTTTATCTTACCGATACATTTTCTGTTAATCCTTACGTGTTTTTCCAACTCTACTCTTTATGCAAAGCATGCAGCTGTGTTTGTGATAGCCTAATTATTGTCCTTTCTGACAAAGTCTTGTTTAATTACTCATAAAATGGCTTTAAATGACAGTGCATTACTGCCAAAGTGATTGATAAACATTGTACACCCAGGTCAAGTCTATTCTTTTTGTCTGAGATCAGTTTTTTGATGTGAGGCAGAGGATTCCTGAGCAGAATGCAGAGCAGACTCTAAACAGATTGCTGCATTATGATTAAATATACGATTTCTCTGTGTTACGAGATGTTATAATTCACATCTGTAAAGCTGTCATAGCAGGAAATGTATTATAGCAGTATACTTTGTGAAAGGCAACAAAAAAAGGTTGAGTCAATGACAGCGGGGCGTCTGAGGGAGTTTAATGATGTATTGTGTCGTTAGTCGTACAGTCTGGCTTAGCTGCCAGTTGTCATTTTCACTGGCAGATTGGACATCCTGATGCTTCCGGCAGCTCAACGCTGAAGACTTTTTCTCTGTTGTTTTGAAAATAGTTAATCTATTTATTTATTTATTTAATTTTTTTTTTTTTTTTTTAAGAAAATTGAAAAAAAGAATTGAGACAAACAGGGTTACGGTAGGAAGAGAAGAACATGGTTTTGTCACAAATGAAACAAGAAACCAGGACATAGATTTTAAATAAAGAAACAGTAAACAACAACAGCATGAAGGAAACACCTGAAATTACCGACCAGTCAGGTGAGTGATAACTGATGACAGCCAGTTGAGTACAGTACAAGCAGAACTCACAGTCAACAAAAATAGACAACACAAAACAGGTGTGGCACAAATACCAGAAGTAAAAGCAAGGTGATTTTCAATACTAAAAACTCCCTCAACACATTTCTCAATAGGAAGCAGGCTGGTATGGACAAGTAGACAGAAGGGAAATGTACATAGGAGACTCAAGATGGAGGGTAAGTTAAGTATGTCTGTGACATGTGAGGGACGTCACTTTTGAAGAAGCAGTAAATCTCCAGCTAGTTGCCTGAACTAGCTTGCTGGCCTCCCTTTGTTTAGGTGAAGCATCCAGGAGGAAGGTACTTAGGACCCTGTGAAGGCTGTCAATGGAGATACAAATTATTTAATATGCAAGAGACCAGCAAAGTCATATGTGGAGCTACAGAACTGCTGGATTTGTACAGTTGTTCAGAAGAGTGAAGACCACCAGACAGAGTCCAGGTGATGCTGCCAAGTCAGACAGCATTACCTGGACTTTACACACAAGAGGTTGCACTTTGCAGCATGCATAGACTAGAAGGTCTTATCAAGCAAGAGACTGGGATTCACTGAGACCTGGGGCCAGAACCAGTACACATAGAGCCCCATGCTGCATAGACCCCCACAAGTTGTCCAACCACATGACACAGGAGCAGGGCGCCTTAAAAACACTCAAGCAAATCCCCAATCAAGCCCTGTGAAAAACTGCTGATGCGGTCCAATGCATGTACGACGCAATTCCTTGTGTTTGCTGATTAGTCAGGATGAAAGTCGTCTGGGGAAATCCAGCTCAATGGGAGAAATCCCCAACAGAGCCCTGAATCTAGTTGAATTGTGTTTGAAGGTAACTGTCAGGGTAACACTGCTCTGCCATGCATCTAAAAGCTAGTGTTCATTCTGACTGTTCAGTTAAATACTCATGTCTGTCAGTGAGCATGTTTAAAATGTTAAAAATCTATTTTATTTTGTTTTACTCAACACACATCCATATGTGCCTGATTCTTTTTTCTTGCTGTAGCCTACATCATATGTTTTTTTCTACTAGTCTTTATAGTAATCCTTAATGTTGGAATAATTGTATATAAGTTATCCTATGTATTGTTGTTTCTTGTATGTTGTTGAGTTGGTGCGGCCCGGTGTGAAGTGTGTGCAAGAGTCGGTTTAACAGCGGGAGAGGAAGAGCTGTAAAGATCTCAACCAGATGGCCTTAAACTATTTAGTGCAGGTCCAGAGGTCACACCAGCAACCAGTTCTTGTTTTTCTTACTATGTATGTTGGAATGTGTTTATCTCTGAGTTGCAGCCATTTGTTACCCTTCCCCCTATAGAGGCTGTGACTCTTGTGTAACCAGGGTAACCTAAGGACAATAAAAGGCGTTGAGAGCCAAGACGTACTCAGAGTGTGTTGGAGATTGTAACTGATGTACGTCTCTGGGGCACTCTCCTCGCAAGTAAAAACTTAACTAATATGTTCTGTCTTTCTTTCCAGGTAGTGTTTTACTAATGTTAGGGGTTTAAACCTGACACTTAATTCCACTTGTTTATCCATGATTCTTACTACATCTGTTTCTTACTCACCTCCTTGAGAAACCATTGAAGCGTACAGTTGTTTCCAAACTCAAAGTGAAGACTGTAATCAGACGTTTCCCAAAATAGGAGATTTGTTCAACTTTCTTCCAAGTCACACCAGAAAAGCATCATCTCTGTCTGTTTTCCTTTCATCTCCCTTCGCTCTGTCGGCACCTGTCTGATGCAGCAATTAAAGTCTCACAATTCACAACACACAAAGCTAGCTCAACTGCTGTCATTTATTGACTTTCTAAAGAATAATAGAGAAAATAGCAACAAGATCAAGAAATGAAGAACGCCAAGATATTCTATTGATCATATTTTTGTTGCTGACAGAAAACTGTCTAGGTAAGAAATCTAAATGAAATATCTTAGTTCCAATGCAAAAAGTGTCCAGGTTCTTCTTTATTACCATGAAATGTTATGTTGAGGCTTTTGTTTTGTGCCAGCAAGTAACATGAAGAAACATAAAATATGCAATGAATTTAAAATATTTAAATGATAAATTTGAATATTTTAAATTCATTGCATATTTTATCCATTACATAACACAGACTCAAAAATATGTACACATCTCTGATAGAATTTTCACCATTGCTTTTCTGATATCATAAAATAGTCTACAGAGTTGATGATGTTTTACAGTGAAGCCACTGAGGCAACACAGACCAAGAAACAAGCATCTAATCTGAGATTGGTGTCATGGACAACCGAATGCCTTGTGGAGAAAGATGTTTGTATAAGACAAGACAACTGTTTGGTTGTGAAGCCAAAATGACATAAAGACTGTTTGGAGGAGTTAAGGTTGGCCTTTCCAAGAAAAAAAGGCTATCAGTCACCAATGTGTTAGTATCATATTGAGGGTTTGTTTCACTGCTGGTCCAGTACTAACTAATGGAATAACGAAGTCTAGTTACAAATTCTTTTAATTCCCCTGAAATCAAGTGATGGTTAGAGTGTTTGTAGATTTGTTGCTACAATGAGGCACTGATTCCTTGTTCTGGATAGGTTAAAGCAGCCGAAGGCTATGATTACAGAAGACATAAATCACATTGTGGTTTCCAAAAAACCTAATGTCATTACATATAATGTAATGACATTTTATGACATTTTATGAATGATAAATTTGCAAATAGTATGTTGTGAATGTTACAAGACTTAAGATAGTAGACTAGTGTGGTTTTACCAACTTCTCTGAAGACTGTGATGATGTTTAATAAATTCTCAAAAACAAACAAAAAAAAGTGTCTGTATTTATGGATGTTAATCACGGGAAAAGTTCTAGGTTAGACTACCAAGACACTTTGAATCTGCATTGATTTCTTATTCTAAGTCAAAAAGCTCCTAAATGCATGACTATGTGTGTTGGATGCAGTAGTTGCTTCTTTCACCAGCCCTCAACTTCCACTGGTTTAGGACCTCAGTCGCCAACATTGGTGGGGGGACAACCACTATGAAGCCATGTGCAAACTCAGGCTGAAGCTTAGAATCACTATTAAGTTTGTACTGTAGATTTTGGAGTGAATCTAATCAATGTAAGGTCTGAACAAGAAGTGCGCACACAAAAGTGCATGACCGCGTGCAACGAGGAATGTGTGTGGAAGATGAAATTGCATTGGCCTTTATGGAGCCGAGTTAATTGTCTGATTGGTCGACTGGGCTCCCTCCTGGACCGCTGCAATTTACGGATCCCTCGGCATATGCGAGGCTGGCACAACGCATACTTGACCTTCTCAAATAACTGGGCCGCCGAGAGGGAAGGGACGTCTGTGCGAGTTCGCACGCATGTCTCCATGTGGGTGTGCGTCCTGACAATTTGTTTAATGCTGAAGTGGACAGCTGGGCCGACAGCTCTCTCTTTGGAGAGCTAAAAGCCTCTTTAATTTAGAGAGTTGGAGCGGCGGAAAAAAGGAGACGGGCATGAGAATCAGTGAGAACATAAAAAGTACCACAAGAAAAAAATTAATGCAACTGATGTTGATTTCTGCTTCTAATCCCTGCTAAATAAATAAATGCTCAGAAAAACATGTTGAATTGACACGTTATTAACAGATTAAAGACGGAATCTCACTCAGCTTTTCATGTGGTTGATCATTTAGGAAAAATCTTTTCCAACGTGCTGCTTTTTTTCCACCCGACTTAGTTGAATGTACACAAAGTGAAATCAACAAAGTGTGTCTGCTGGGAAGCTTGTGAGCACGTGTGCATGAGCTGTATCCATATCGTTTCATCCTCCAGTGCACTTAGTGAGCCTAAAGCTTTCTGACGACACCTGCACTGACATCACCTGAGCCCCAAAGATAGGTGCGTGAGTGTGTGTTTGCAGTAGCGGAAATATTGAACATCCCTGCACAATTTCTCCTGGATGAAAGCAATGTAGGACACCTTTCTCACTGCAGCTGCATTTTGGTCTGCTTCAGAGCAGCTTCAGTCCAGCATCTTGTTGTAAGCTGCAAATCAAACACTGATACATGTCACTGGTCTGGCAACATAGCAGAAGAAACACAAAAATATTTGAAAAATGTGGTGGAGAAGCAGTTAATGCTGTCCAAGAATAAAGAAACAGTGGCACTGATCGCAACTGTTATCAAAATGCTAAATGTAGTACAGTCCACTATGCATGTACTGCAGTCTTATTAGTTTCAGACCAACTGTAGTGGTAGCCTGTGTGGGGAACTAAACAATCCTAGTTGAACCATCACTGATTTGGTGTCTGCTGTTGCTTTAGGGGAGAAAATGAAAGGAGTTTTCCTTTATTCTATTTTCAAAACCCCACAGGAATGCTGAGGAATATCAGCGCTGGATACAAGCTTGTAAGGAAGAGGGTTTTACCGTACAACATGCAACCAAAGACAACTGTATACGCTCTCTACATTTCATTGGTGGAAAGGACCCAACAATCAACGTTCCAGACAGGTACTGACATGAAAATGAAAACATCAGCATACCTGACATGGCACCTCTGACTTTCAATCATAAACATGGCACACATTGCAGCATGGGACACTCAGACATTCATGAATTTTGTGACATTGTGACAGTTCTCCATGTTGCTCACCATGGCATGACAGGAGATCTAACTGATTTCCCAATTGATGTTGAATTTTAAAGAATGTAATGGATTAATCAATATTTTGACCCGTCTGCGTCATATTTTAACAAATGTGCAGAAAAAGAAGATATTGATTATAGAAGTTACATAATGAAGCTTTAAAGCAACATTGTTAAAATGAGACTGCTTCATCTGAACTGGGACTACACCAAACAGAATTTAAATTATTACGTCATGGTTTTGATAATTAAATCAGAAAATAATTTGATATTGGTAATGTTGACATACTTTGTTGTTTTGTTTTTATCTCCCCACAAAAAGAGAAATTTATGGAATTGAAAGAGTGTGAATCATTTTACAACGTTCTGTACTCTTCTTTGTGATTTAGGTAGAGTCTGGTTCGTCATGAATGATAATCACACCGGCCCACAGATGTTGCGCAGTGTCAGAGATGACCCCTGACTGAGCAAGTCTTTTTCTCTTTGCAGTTCTCCTCCCTCCCTCAGCCTCTCTAACTCTCCCACTCCTCCATCTGCAAACTTAAACATCACCAAATGGGCCCTTGAAGAAAAGTTACGTCAAAAAACTTCTGAGAGTTTTCATTCTGATGAGCAACTTGTGAAATTTCACAGCCTCAGACATCAGTGGGCGGCCATTACAGCGTGCAGTCCTTGCTCCAATACACAGCGTTTTATGCACATCTTGCAGAGATGTATTCAGAACATGCAAACGGGTGTATTTCTGTGAACGTGCCTGCATGTGTGTGTGCACGTGTGTCCCGCTTGTTGGTGCAATGACTGCAACATGAACTTCAGAATTATTCATCGTATTTCTGTGAAGATACCACAGGGAACCCAAAAATAAGACTATTTATACCGCAGAGACACCATGCACTCCGTTGCTCCTGTGTGTTTTATCTTGATGTGGAGTGACTAGAAAATTATCAGTAAAAATACACCAAAGACTCCGATTCCACCTTTTTGTTTGCACCAACGTTAAACATGTTAAACATCTCATGCCTACAGGCGTCTCGTTATGATACTATCATGACAGAAGGTTTCATCCTGCATCAGCACTGCAGTTGATTTCACAGAGTCAGCCTCCATTACTTTTGCCTGCTTTTCTATCATCATAAAATATGAGTCAAAACTGAAGATTTGTTTAAAAAGTTTAAACAATTAATTCAAGGCCAAAGGACAATGTTTGAGCTCCTGATTTGAGGTAACCTAATTTTTAAACAACGCCTCAAACACACTTTAAATTTTAATGCAATCATTAAAAAATCTAAAGGACCAATCTGTCAAGTATAAAACTGTGTTCTTTTGGACCTTCCAAACGCACTTTTATGATTACTCTTAATCATAAAAGAGCAGAATCGATAATTGAAAAAAAAAAAAAAAAAAAAAACAATACAGACATAACAGATTTTCACAGGGTCTTTTCTGACCCAGTGTCATCAACAGTAGGTTCTGGGCAATATTCTCATCCTGAACCTTCCTTTGAGCCAGCAGTGCAGAGTCACACTGTGGGGCCAGAGAGAGTCCATCAGTCCTACCAGCAGAATGTCTAAATTACCCATTATGTGCGTTCAGAATCCAGTAGTGGAACCCTTCCAGCTATCTGCTAGCTAACGTCCTGACGCTGGCCTCTCTGCCTTCACTCACAGAACCTCTTTCAGACCTGCTAATCTGTAATTTCCTGGATAATCCCACTCATCCACACACTCCCACTCCTTCCTCGTTCTCTCCTCCAGAGGTTGTTTTATCTGACTCGCTCACTGTTCTTTGTCTGCCTCTCCCATGGATCTCCTCTGTATTTGTAAGAGCTTCTTTCTTGTCTGAACTGATAATTTAGATATATTTTAAAATTTGGTTAGAAGACTTTGCTTGTCTTTTGTAAGATGCAGCCATCCCAAAGGCTGTACTATTCCCAGAGGAACTCAAGTCCTTCTTCCGTTTCTGGCCTTCTAGATATCAGTCTGTCATTGGCCTTCCCCGTGACAGCAAACAGTAATGTTTAATCCTTGGTTTATGAATAGTTAACACATCTGTCAGAAAATGTGTCACGAAGAGGAAACAATCATTTATACGATAGGCAAAACTATGAAAAAAAAACTTTGACTTATAGTTCAGAAAATACAGTAAATGTCTTCTTCATATTTTTTTCTCTCAAAATTGTGCCATTTAGCAAACATAAATTATTTTGTTAATTCTGACTGACTTGAAACAAGAGGAGCTTGGTTTTATATAACTTCAGACAATAAGGGGAAAAAAAGCTGTATAAGTATTTTTATTTGGTGTATGTAAACTTCTGGTTTCAACTGCATGTTGTTCTTTCAGATGTTTCTTGTTTTTATCCACAAGCTCTAAAGCTCTTCTATGCCTGCCTGAGATATTTAATTTAGAGCTGGTCCAGAGCATACAAGATTTGAAAGACACAAGGCTTCAGAGCGGTTTTTAGAAGGTCACCGGTCTGGTTTATAGTTTTGTTTTTAGGAGAGTCTTTTCCTGCCTTGTTTTTTTTCATTGTATGTCTTTGCTGTCTGCACCAGAGCCAGTGTTTGAGATCATCTGGGCAGGGCCAGGGAAGGTTATTGCTTTCTCAGACCTTATGTGGCACATAGGGGAGGGCAGAGGCACTATTAGATGGACAGCCCACCATGTCTGGACGGAAAATCCACTCAAATGGTTATCTGAGGCTAAAAGCTGAGGATGTTGATGCACTCTGCTCACAGCTATTCTGCCGGGTGAATTGACACAGAGAGTGGAAGTGGTTACAAGGGAAGCAGTGGCTGTCACTGCACAGAAAACCTAATCTACAGGTTAAAAAATTGTGTCTATATATATATATATATATATATATATATATATATATATATATATATATATATATATATATATATATATATATATATATATATATTATATATATATATATATATCTGCGCGAGCTCTACTACAGCTGCAGATATAGCAGCAATTTCATCATGTTGAAATTTTATTGCTGTGAAAATGACTATTAGTGTGTGTGCGTGGGCTTGTATGAACCATGGGATTTCTTTGTATTACCACTACGCTGACGGTTATTTCTTTCTATTACACCCATCCAAATATTAATTTTCAGCTCAGTGAACATCACCATCATAACATCCAATTCATACTTCAAGCTAAGACCACAACATTCCCAGTTGGGTTCAACAAACACACACACACACACGCACACACACATGCACACACTCACAGGCATACAAAGAGTAGTCGATGCCTTTTCTATTATTTGTTGGTGTTTTCACATTTGACATCCCTATTGAATCATTTAAATCATTTCACATGTGCCACATCTGCTCATCTTTTCACATGTGCAACATCTGCTCATCTTTTCACATGTGCCACATCTGCAGTCTTTGTCTGCAGTGAAGCTACAGACAATGACTGCTTTTATATAGAGGTTAGACGTTTTTACCAAACAAAATAAGATTAAATTAAAATGAACTTGACATGGAATTTATAAATTTAGTTTGGGTGAACCCTTTTTGTAAAGTGCCTCAAAAATGTTTGTTGGGAATTGGTGCCATGTCAATATACTTAGTTTCATTCAATTATAAATTAATGGAAAAAGTTATTGAATATTTTTTGCAGACATGTGGTTTGTTGAGGTGTTTCCAGTTGTTGATGCACCTATAGCAAGAAAACAAAGTTTCAAAGAACTAACAAAGTATGTACTTCAAAAATGTGGCAACAAAATGGCAATATGACTGAATAGAAGAGCTTCAACTTAAGGAAAACTATTGATTTAATTATGTTTGTGTTGCGGTATGCATGGGTAGGAAATGTATGTCAATCGAAACCAATGAGTTCCCATTGGATAGACTGTTTTATTTGATATTGTTGACCTTATCATGCAAAATATGACTTTAGAGTTGGGATGAGAAGAAGTGAAATGAGAATAAAAATACAGAATCAAAGGAATCTATCAAGTATTCTCTGTCTAATAGATGATTCTGGTTTCTTTTTGCAAGTTCTGCTCAGATAAGAGAGGCTTGATTGGACTATAAGTGTGAATCTTAGAATGCTAGGCAACAAGGATTCAAAACCGATGGTCTTGACATTTGCATATTGTTAAGGAAGGAGGGTTGTGTTTGATGTTAAAGAGGACAGCTTTGATCCTGAAGTAATGCTTACTTTCCCAACTCAGAACTGACCCAGAGCATTAGAGACCTCTTCTGTGCTTTGTGTAAACAGGGCGAATTATCAACAATAATAATTTGTGTACTGCAAAGTCTCCCATCATCAGCCTGAGCGATTACCGTCCGGTGGCCCGGACTCCTGTAATTATGAAGTGCTTTGAGAGACCAGCTCTGCAGCACATCAAAGACCATCTGCCCCAAGACTATGACCCTCACCAGTTTGCACATCGTGCTAACACATCAACAGAGGACTCCATTGCTGTACCTCTCCACTTAACACCATAATCCTAGACAGACTCATCTCAGAACTGGTCACCCTCTGCCTTCTTCCTCTCACATGTGCTGGAATAAAGGACTTCCTCGCCATCCAACTGCAGTCTGTGTGACTTGGCCCTCATCTCTTCTATACCTTTACACTGACTATCAGCTCCTGAAAGGGCTGTGTGCTGAGCCCCCTCCTATATTGACTCTACAGCCAAGGCTACAGTCCAGCCCACCTTCTACTGCTCATCCATCAAGAGTCTGCTAACATACTGCATCACAGTACGGTACAGTAGCTGCACTGTTACAGACATGGTGAGGCTGCGGAGGGTCATAAAGGCTGATCAGAGGATCCATGGCTGTCCTCTCCTCTCTGGTGGACATTTAGACCTCCTGCTGCCTCAGCAGATGACCTTGGGGCATCACCAAGGTCAGAAACCAACCTGGCTTCAACCTGTTTGACCTGCTGCCCTCAGGGAGGTGCTACAGGTGTAAACAGACTGCAAAACAGTTTTTTTAAAACCTGAAGTCTAATATGCACTGATTTTGTGGTGGTTATACGCGTGTGTGTTTTTTTGTCTATGAGGTGCATATCAGCCTTTTTATGTTTATTTTGTTTTCATATTGTGTTTCTTACACTGCACTGTCTTTGGAACCATAATCTTACTGTACATGAGCGTAGTGACAGAAAAATCATTAATTAATTAATTAATTAATTAATTAATTAATTAATTAATTCATTCATTCATTCATTCATTCATTCATTCATTCATTTCATTTCATAGAAATCCTCAGGGAGTGAAAAGTGAAGCCTCTGGAATGTTTAAGATGTACAGAAGAAACCATACAGCACAATTCTTTAAAATCACAACTAAAAGGAAGAGAAAAATAGCTGATGGAAGGCAACTGAAATATTCATGCCAGTCATTGAAAATTCATCTTGCTGACACGGGCGATGTAGCATGAAGACTTTCAGATTGATGAATTTCCATCATTTGCCACCAGTAAGCACTACAACATGACGTAATGTTGGATGGCTTCTCAACGCCGGCACAGTCCATGATGATTTTATCAGAGGCGACGGTTTCTTCTGCCTGCTGGGTGGGGTGTGTGTAACACTCTGGCAGGAACAAGCCACCTTGTCAAATATGTGATTCGCTGTCTCTCTTGGTGCGGTCACGAAATTAAGGTCAAGCTGTGCTAAAAACGACTGTCAAAACAGGATCTGTGTATGTGCATGCTGCCATACAGCACAATTATTTCTCTGCACACAGCTGTGGGCAGTTGTGAGATCTATTCCTTCCTGAAACCAACCTGAGGAAATCAATTCACCTTTCACCTCATAAACACACTCACACACACACCTGCGTGCACACGCCCACATTCAGTGTTCAAACACACTGATTTCTACGTGCAAATACAACAGGGGAAAAACGCATATCTGGTGCCTCAGTGGAGGCACTTTTGTGAGAAGTTGGAGTGACATCAATTGCACTCAGATAAAAATGGATTTGGCCCCCGCTGCTGGCTCAGTAATACATTCTGATGCAGCACCAGAGGAAGATTTATCAGGAGTCAAATCAAACGCCTCACTTTCACACCCAATCTCATATCACATATGGAGAGGCAGCAACTCATACATAGTATTACACCACACACACTTGTGTGTTTGTTTCTTTTTTTTCAAAGTACCTCATTTCTTCTGGAAGGTTTGAATGCATTAGGAAAATAAAGGTGATTCGGTCCTGTTTAGTTGAGTGGATAATGTTCTGAACTTGATTGTTTGGCTCCAAATTCAAATTCATCCCTTGTCATCACTTAATCCCACCTAAGATTTAAAGTGTTCTGGATAGAAATTATTTTTTGTTGTTCTAAAAACTCATCATGGAGAATAATTACAACCTGAATTCCCCTGATATCCAACACAATGTAATAGCCCAGACCTCAACCGCTTAAGGTTTAACATGGAATTCTTTTCTCATTTTCAATAAGGACTGGCATTATTGGTTGCAGAAGATCTGAAAATGTGTGTAGGCTTTTAAAACCAAGGATTTTCAGAGCTTGAAGATGCCGGCAGATGCAGCAAACTGCTGAACAAACGATAAGCCTGCTTAGTGATAAGGGAACTGTGGTGGAAACAACTCACATCACAAGATATTGTGAAATTTAAACGCCACAATATTTCTTATCAAAGTAAAATGTTTACTTTCACAAGTAAAGAAAAGTTTCATTCAGTGGGTTTAAACTTGACACTGTGTCTTTTGTCTGAGACTTGTTTTACAGCAGGACAGATAAGTAATTCTTGGGTTTTTACCACTTTGTTTGACAGTACAGACCAGTAAGAATTTAAATCATTTGGGTCAAGCAAAAAAAATAAAAAAATAAATAATAAATAACTAAAAACAGAAAGATAAGAGGCACTAATAATTGGTAAGCATTTGTAATGCTTTATGTGGTGTGGCTTACAGGCGAATAATCGCCTGTAAGCCACAGGTCGATTATTCGCCTGTATGCCACACGTCATCTTGAACCATCACTGAATGGACTTCCAGCCTTGTGAATTATCTGCATCTCTCCTTGTCCTCCAGACTCACCCCATTTTTAAAGTCTTTCCACCGAAAGAATTGACTTTGAAATACAGTTGGTTTATAAATTTCTGAATGGTTAAGCATCAACATACATGAAAGATTTTCTGTTGCTGGATCGACCTTCCAGACCTCTCAGGCCTGCTAGTTGTGGTTCTGCTTTGCATCAACAGAACATAGAAGCATTCAGCTTCTCAGCACAACAAATCCGGAACAAACTTCCAGAAAACTGTTTAAGAGCTGAAACACTGAGTTCCTTTAAATTTAGACTAAAACCCCACAACAGTCTCACATCTAACAACAGCACTTAACAAAATGTAATGCTTCAGTTGCTGGCTGTGTGTTCTATGACTTTGTATTTGTGTGTTTTGATGATGTAGAATGCTTTGATGCTGAAACGTACTATGAAAATAAACTTTAACTTAATCTAGGAATTGCAATTTACACATGAAATGCAAAGTGTACTTTAAAAGAGAACTGTGGAACCATTGTCCTCTGCGGTTTTTTCTCCTGACGCCAGCCTCTGTCCATTCCTTGTGATCCTCTCCCAATTTTAGTCAGGTAAAGCTTGACCATCAATTGATACAATAAAAGTGTTAAATGCTAAGGTTAGATTTTTAGAGTTCCCTTCAGGTTATTCACATTGGTCTGCAAATACAGAGTTTTGTTGGTGAATTATATTTAGTTCTCACAGTGAAGAACTAAATAAGAACTAAATACTGGGTTCTGAAGTGTTGCTTTTCCAGCCTACACCTCAGTTATAGGACATAAATGACATCCCATGCTCTTTAGAAAATGAAAAACTCAAACTCACTGTGGGAAGTACTTAAGTACAATAAGATTTCTTTCTTCCACTTTCCCACAGCAAATTCCAATTTAAGATTTGAACTTTACGGTTAGTGAATATGGTGGCATGTGTTCATATCCACAAAAGGCTTGCTTATGGTCAGCAGCACTGATGGAGATGTCTTGAATGTTAGTGGAAATATTTAGCTTGAATAAGCCAGCATCTTTCCCCAGTAGCTGTATGAAACATAGAATATGTTTCAAATACTGTAAGGCATCAGAGAAAGCCGGCCCATCTCTTCTCCTTTCAGTCTTCCAAGTGGAGATAACAAAGTGTCCTGAGTGAACACTAGATTGGCTTAGTTAAGCCTCATGATCACCCACAGATTTCTTCAGTAACAAGTCCATTGTGAACACAGAGCTCCATTAGTCTGCAGTGAAAGGTGGAGTTTGTCTGGTTGGGGAACAGAGCAGCTCATCGTCCAGAAATCCAGCTGATGGTCAGTTATCTCAGCTGTCTGTCTGGCAGCCATTTTGAGCTCCAATGGGCCTGTTGTTGGGCAGAAAGTCAGACGCTGGCTCGTCCTGCTGTGGACCATTTTACACTTTGCTCCTTAAAGACAAAATTACTCCAAAATACCTTCTAAAACAGAGAGAGAGGATGAGAAATGTGGACTATTGTCTTAGGTCTTAAAACCTACAGCTAAATTTTAAAATAATCGAGGTAAAAAGACAAAGACAGCAAAGCTAACTGACCCTAACTTTAATAACCAAAATCATTACTTGTCAATTAAGTGGTAATAAAGTCAGGTGGAGTCAAACTAATTAGTTCCAGATTTTTACTGGAGCTCATAGTCTTGTTTTGATGTCACTCGCCAGATTATTATGTTTAGTTACAAGAAATACAAAGCACTTTGATACTAAACTACTTTATTCATCCCTTTAATATTAAATGGACGCCTGGAAGCTGCAACAATAATAGTAAACAATACATTCAAAGTTAAAGCTACTAGTTCAACTACAGAACCAACTCCAGAAGGCAGTGACTGTCCACAGATTCATCGTTAGGACTGCAGTACTTGTTTGGTGGCCTGTATTGTGTTTATAAAACCAGTGATATAGCCCAGAGGACATTCAGTCATGCACCATTCACACAAATGACTGTGTGAATGGTAAACTAAACTACAACCACAGCTGTCTTGGGTCAGTGTGACAGACCCTTTACAACAAGTGACACCGGCAGCAGGCAAAGCCAGGGAAGTGACTTGATCAAGGACACAATGGCAGAGGCGAATAGAATGAGAACCGGTGGGGGTGAGAACCGGCGGGTGAGAATTGGCAGTGAGAACCAGTGATTCCTAGGAAGGACTCACAGTGGCCCAACCTTCGAGCCACTGTGACCCACCCATTTTATGACAGTAATAAGCAATGTATTTATTATTCATTGCAAATACATAAGACATCATTCAATGTATCTGATGAAGGCCCAGTTTTACTACATGTATGCTATTTTAGATAATTTTGGTGTAATAATTTATTTTGTTGTCCTTGTGATTTTTCCATTTTTTTAGAAAAAATGTTAATCTACAATTAATCTGGAATTCTAATAGAATTAAATACCTATGCCTTGTCAGTAGGTGGCAATAATGCTTACAGTTATAATCTCTGGAAGTTCAGAGGAAGAACATAACATTAAATGAAAATATTTTCCCTTTCCATCCCAGTAAATTTTTTAAAAATGTCTCTGATCTTGCAGTTTTCTGGAACAGAATGCAATCCCAAAAATGAAGTTGGTATTGCACATCCATCACTGGAGTTGTCTGAACACTCTGTCTGATTCATAATCAGTTGTCAATGTCCAAAAAACCATGAAACTTCTATACACTTTATAATTCTATTTTAATTTAAAAGAATGATTGCTGTTACACTTATGTCAGAAGTATACTCAAAACTCTTGAATCATAGTAAGATCCATTCTACTTTAGCTGTGAAATTTGTAATGTTTCTGATTCCTGATACAATAGACTCCATGGGGGAAAAAAACAGGTCAGAGGGAGAGAAGAAGAGAGTACAAGAAAATACCAAACATATCCTGAGGATATCTGGCAATAAGAGTATATTTTTGGACATGAAAAGACAGTTGAGGCTGGAGGATATGCAGAGAACACAAAGAGTGACCAAGAGCACCATGGTGTCCAGATTTCTTGCCAAGCCCAATTACCTTTACCTCAGAGACAGAGGTAGGAAGAGAGCCTTTCTTTCAAGAGGCTGGATAGCATTAAAATGACTCTCTGGATGAGAATGACAGAACCAAAGATCCTCATCTGTCTGAAAGGTTCAAAATGAAAGTCACCAACATGTGTTTTAGTCTGATTTTGGAGATTGTGATATGATAGTATGCACATAGAAAGCACATAGTTGGAAATGATTTTTCACTGTTTTATCACTCTGCTTAAATTTGTTGATGGAGACACCCTACCTTATTAAGGCTCTTAGACCTTTTCAAAGGATTTTCATAAGGAAGAAATCAATGTCAGTCAGTCCTCCCAGTGCTACTCCCCACATGTATAATGTCCATCTATCATCTGTATCCTCATACTAAGATCTGCAAGATGTCTGTGCAGATGTCCATGTTCACCGCAGATTTTGTCTGCACATGAACTGCACAGAGGAACTGCAGAGAAAGACAGAAAACATACAATAAAAAAAAGAAATACAGAGTCAGATGCAGAGCTCTGTTGAAAGGAATACATGAATATGTGCATGTATGTGTCATCTTCCAGGCCTTCCTGGATCAGTCCAAAAGTCAAACTAAAGAACGCTAATTTACTTGTCTGGTGGCAGTGGCTCAGGAGGCGAGAGTTCAAACCTCACTCAGTCTGTCTCAGTCACTTAGTCATTGTGTCCGTGTGCTCAAGGACATTTCTCCCACCTTACCTGCTGGTGGAGGTCAAAGCCCCAGTGGCACCGATTGAATGGCATCCTTGCCCCAGGACAACTGTGGCTACAATGTAGCTGTCTGACTACCATCAGTGTGTGAATGTGTGAATGACTGCATGTAGTGGGAAGGATTTGGAGTCCTATGACTTGATAAAGCTCTATAAAAGTGCTGACTACTTACTATTCAATCTACACATGATTTCCTTACAAGAATGCCGGGAAGATGAAAAACATTGTATGGATATGTCTTATGAGAAGTTCCCGAGTCCAAACTCCTTACAACAAAACTAAGTAACACACTATAGTTTTTGCTCACTCGCTTCAGGCAGCTAATATTCCCAGGGTCTGTTGATGTTGTTCTCAACCAGTCATTCTGTCCATCATTGTGATCAGTGATGTTTATTATGTTTCCCCTATTTAAGCCCATATATGAAATAAATCTTTTTTTTTTATTGTTTGTTTGTTTTGTTTTGTTTTTCCTGTGCAGTAGCACCTATTATCTGATAAACAGATTTGGCTCCTGAAGGTGAGTATTTTTACAACTTTTGCCAGGCTGAAGATTTTAATAATTCTGTTACTTTTGGTTAGCAATGCTTGAATAATTTGACTTGGAGCATTGATTTTCCTCATGTCCTATGCTGGGTTGCTACCATCAGCAAGCTGATTTCCTTATCTACTTCAATCAAATGATCTTGTCTGTTGAGGGCAAGTGCATACAAGCAGCAATCACTTGACTATTCTGAACTGCAAGCCAAAGGGTGGACAAATGCACCAGCCAACAGGGGAATGATGTAAGCGCTGCAAAAAGAGGAGCTACCAAGAATCTGTGATTCCAGTAATGTGTATCAGGCTGAGAAGTGCCTGGCATTCCTCAGGGTCGAACATAACCAGAAACATTTTGGCTTCTCTGCAGATGTAAAATTACCATCTGCTACTTAAATAAATAGGTCACATATCTCAAGTGCTGTACACCTGAGTTGAAGTGAGAAATATCTGCATTATAGCTGTGCATAGGAACTTACAGCAACACCATTTTGGGCTTGTTATAAACATGGGGTCTTTATTTCATTAAATCTGTGCTGTTTGTGCCATGTACAGCCTGTGTGAAATAAGTAAAGCTACTGTGAGTATGCAAAGCTTATAGATTCTCACTTGTCCTTGCTGGCATGCTGTGCTTACACAGGGCTTTTGGCAGTAATGAAATCTAGAAATAAAATGTTTAATGAAATAAAGACTACTGACCACTTTCTGCTTCCTGCTTCCATACATATAGGTTTAAGGATACCTGCATGACTTGCACTGTTTGCCATGGGACAAGACATTATGTTTTGTATGTTTTGTAGGGGTGTGACAAAACATTCAGTTCACAAGGTAAAATGATGCATACTATTACATTCAAAAGAATAACATTATTTTTGTGTTACTAGCATTAGCTCAAAAATTTGCAATTTTTTTTAGCTAATAGTCAATAGCCAGTGTAAAATAATTGGGTCTTCTAGCCACGGTCCAAAGACATAACCCCCAAGGTAATGATTTGACTGCCATTAGTGCTACAGCACAACTAAAGGTTTGCATAAACTGGGTTCAGAATTCATAACTGGCAAAATGTCATAGCATGACTGAAGATATAATATATGTAGATAATGACCCAAACAGCAGAATGTTCAACAAATGTAAAATGAAAAATGCATTCATGAAATAAGTTAGTCAAAATCAATTTGTCAATGTACCAACTCTAATTTTTATTAATTTAGGGTCAATATTTTATCCTGTAAGTCAAAATGTAACTAATCTTTTCTGAAAGCTAACACTCGTCTCTCTATGACCCCTGGCAAATTTTGAAAATTTCCAGAATTTGATCTGTTGGGACGGTAGTTGTTTGGAAGTTGTGCAAGACTTAGTTCTTTTAGTTATTCATGCCTAACACAGCATCTCAATGCTAATCATGTCGCACAGTGGTGCCCAAAGTCGGTCCGCGAGGGCCGGCATCCTGCATGTTTTAGTTTTCTCCTTGATTTAACAAACCTGGATCAAATGATGACTCCTTAGATGACATAAGAAGAACATTGACATGCTGAAAAGGCTGTTACTACCACCAGGGTTCACCCTAAAACATACATGAAGTCGGCCCTTGAGGAACGACTTTGGGCACCACTGATATAGCAGAAGCACAGACGTCTCTAACTCTAATGCCAGTGTCCACAGTCCACATTTCTGAATGGTTTGTTCAAAGAAGCTCCAAGAATGATCTGCTGTTCCTGGAACACTTGAGAGCTGATCAGAAATAGAACTTTGCACCAATGTGGTGGTTTGAAAACCAGAAAAAAAACATAAAAATAATCAATCTTTTTTGTACAGGTCGTATTTCTTTATTGAAATTATTTAACAGGAAGGGGGGCTTTCAAATAGAAAATGTTTATTTTGTTGATATATTTTCAATTAAAATGCATGAACCTTAATTATTCAATTAAAAACCCTGCAATTAACTTGATTTTAAAAATTTTTATTCATTGACTCTACCTCTAGTAAATACAGTATATGATTTTAAGTTGAGCCTCCATCTTTTTATGAAACTCTTCTGAATTACTGAGACACCAATGACAACTTTAATATGGAAACAATTTTTGATAATGTTCTTATGTCACTCAAAGCATCAAATGCTACTGGAGTAAAATTGTCTTATACTGCATCAAAAGGCCTGTTAGTTATTTCTGCTTTTATTTCTTTATATATCAGGATTTTAAGTATTTTTCCCAAACTGTTCAATAGGATTAATAGTAAGATGACGATGGCAGAAATGCCAGTGTTGCTGTGTGTCATGTAAAGATTAAAATGGTTCCTGGGTATCATCCGGTGAACTGGCGGTCCGCTGCTGGTAAAGCCTGTCAGTCCAGCTTAATCGTCTTTAAAAGCCTCTAGAGTTCATTTCTAGGCAGATGTTATGTCTCACTGTATTACAGCCCTGTTGAATGTCCACAGAGTCCAACACTGCAGCACACAATGCAGCGAACATACAGGAAATACTGCACACACAAATCAGACGTCCAAGGACGTCAATGGCAGTATTTCCTGTATCAAGAGAAATTCTTGATTGATTCTACTATCATATTTTATTCCACTAACATTTTCATTTTGCTGCCCCTCCTTTCCTACTTCTTCCCATGGGTTTCATTTAATTTCATCTCACTTCTCCTTTTTCTCCTTCTGCGTTTTATTCCTTGAGGGTGGTGGTGAAAGATGTGGACGTAAGCACCCACTTTACTGCAAGGCCAGGCCTTCAGTCGCTCTGTCTCGCTTTCCATCTCTTTCATCTCTACAACATCCAATTTGTTGTACAGATCCACAAGCTTTGTATGAGTAATGTATATATATACATTACATACATTACAGCAGACATCTGCTTGATGTCTGCTGTTTGCACAGTGCTTTCACCGAACACATTTGACTGTTGAGGTACATGTCATAGGTACAGACAGAGACGCTCTAATGTCCGAGTCTGGAGAGATAAAGAGCTCTCTCCAATCCAAAGATTCCTGGTAGAAGGCAATAAAGACTGTCACAGTGACGAGGCCTTGGCAATGAGATTTCCTGGATAGTTGTAAATGTTCAATCACTCTTTCCGTCTTTTCTTAACCTCTGTGTGCCCACAGCCAAATGAGCTGAGAGAGGGGAGTGAGATGTATGACAGAAAAGAAGAAAAGTAGGAGGACGAAGAGGTTAGAGAAGCAAAAGGAATCGACTTAATTAATGCAATGAATGGAAAGAGGGACGGAGGAGTTGCAGGAGAATCTGACTTAGAAGGAACTGATTGAACAAGCAGCAAGGACATCTTGGTCTTTAACACTGCTCTAACCCTGGACAGATGGCCATGAGCTGGGGACAGAGGAGTTACCAGAATGTGAATTTGTGTTGAGCACTCGCATATTTGATGTGGGTAGCTGAAATTGTCAATCCTTAGCAATTTCCCTTTGACTGTTAGAAAAAGCCATATGCTATTTTCAAAATGTTGCTTTTAACTGGAACCCGTAAACAACAGCACATAACACCAGTATTGGCTTCTCTGCATTGGCTGCCAGTTTCTTATCAGATTGATTTTAAAATTCTTTTATTGGTTTTCAATGCTTCACATGGCCTAGGTCCAGCTTTCCTTCAAGAGCTTCTTCATAACCATTCTATCTCCAGAACACTTTCGTTAAACAATACATTTCTCTTACATGTTCCTAGAACCAGATTGAAAAGCAGAGGTGAGACTGAGTATTCGCTCTTACTGTTCCTAATCTGTGAAAAAACTTGCCTTTCACCATTAGATCTGCCCACAGTCTGGAACACTTTAAATCACTTTTTAAAATATATTTTTATTCTTTAGCTTTTCCATAAAGCCTGGCATGTAATATACTCCCCCCTTCTGTTTTAATTTATGTTTAATTCTTATGTGTTTTATCTGTGTTTTATGAATTCTGTGCAGCACTTTGGTCCAGTTAATATCTGTTTTTAAAGTGCTTTCAAAATAAAATTGACATTTTCTGTGTTTTTATATGGTTCCTTAGGGAAACCGGATTGCTAATGCTAAGAGCTAACAGTCACTGCTGCTAGTACTGCTTCACTATTTCAATTTCAACTCCTGCTATGACAGTACTACATGTGTAGTACTGTCAGGCAAAATTCAGGTGAGAATGCATAATTTATCATGAATGAATGTGACAATTCTTCAGAAACAAATTTTTTTCTCTCAATTTGTTGCTCCAAAGTCTTCAGTGGAAACTGTCCTACATGAGCAACTGTTGCTCCCCGTCAACCGAAGAACACTTATGAGGAAACAAACAGCTCGGAGTTCATCATTCTGCAGATAAACATATTAACAAGTGGAATATGGAGCAATGAATTTTACTTATTGATCAGTGAAACTGTTAACAGCTTTTTTGCTGCCCATCATGTTAGAGGTTCAAACGCCAAGCAGACCGGAGGTAAATACAACCAAAACAAATCAAGTTCACCTTGCTGCAGCAAACAGAAAGGGGTGGGGACGGACCGTTTAGCAGTCTCATACCTTATTTGGAAATGGGACCATTGCACTCCGGAAGTGAATGGGGCACTATCTTCTATATTATCTGCAATCTCCTGTTTTTATTTTCTTTTGAAATCTGTGATATGTCTTCATCTTTAAGAAAGAGTTTCCCAAGAGAGTTGTAAATATTCAGGTTAGTTAGCCTAAAATGACAGGTGGATGTTGTATTGAACCAATACATTCTTTTTAAAATTTATTCTGTATTCCTATAAATGTCTGAAATACACACCTATTACACACATCTGTACAATAATTGTAATAATAACGACCACAACAAAACACAAAAATAGGGCCCCTCTCCCCAACCCCCACGAACTGATGCTGTTGTCAAAGTTGCTTAGAGACGGACACTATGCAGCCATGGTGAGCTGCTATCAAACCGCGTCTTTTTAAAACGTCCACCTGATAATACACCGTTATTAGAAGAAAAACCTCTGGCAAAAATACAGCCGTGAATGGGAAAACGGACAATCCAGGCTAAACAATGACAGTGGCGTTTAATAGGGGCATTAAAAAAATATTCAGGCAATATTCAGGACGAACAGTGGGTTTGTTTGATATCAGATAGAATGGGTCAGGAGAGGAACACCGCAGACCCATCAGAACCTAAAGAACCAGACATCAGTCTCTTCCTCCCTCAATCATTTCCTGACACCGAAAAATAATATAAATGGCAATTTAAAGAACAAATAATACAAATAGATTAATAGTAAATAAATATTGTGAAGAGAATGTTGAAAACATTTGTTAGGATTGTGTAGGAAGAATGTTGATATCTTTTATAAATACAGTGTTTTGTGGTCAATATTATTTCACCATTTTATCAATGTGGGTTGCCAGTTTGGATCAGGCTTCCAATCAACTATAAGAATGAAAGAAAACATGCTCACAAAATGCCTCAGACCTGCAGCTCATAGGCGGTTCTAAACACAGGCTAACAGAAGAGGCTCTTTGGCTCAAATACATTAAATGATGAAATATTGCCCTGTTTTTTTTCATTCTTTTTTAATTTTCCTGTAGGCAGCAAATTATTTACATATGTGTTCATTTATTATTATTGATACTTTAATTAAGGATGAGTTGTATAAGTTCATGTCATTGGGGTGGCGAGGGGGAAGGGGGATTGGGCGCTAATGACATGTCCGCATACACTTTAGAAAGTATGTAGTTGGTTTGACTCACATCCGTGAGAAATCTAACCACAGCAGCTGAAAATTGAACAAATTTTGCAAGTTTGGTCCCTAATTGAACTGAGTCTATTGGTCTATCGGGTGTAAAAACACTTTTTTTTTTGTTTTTTTTTTATACCTGGATTTGCTCACTTTACAACAAAAACAAAACAAAACAAAACAAACAGGTTAAAGTCTTCTAGGAGTTCTTCAAGTTATTCTCTTGAAGAACTTGAAGAGAGTTAGAAAAAGGCTCATTTGGAAAGGTTGCTATGTTTCTTAGATGTGTTAAAGATGTGTGTTCATCATGCATAAAAATACATTTAGAGATGTCTGTCAGGTTCATGATCTGGGCTTTTTGTAGCGCTGTAGCATCTGGGTCGTGTGCACTTATGTCATCTGTATGCAAAACTATTCTGGATCAAATCTAAGGCCACCTAAAACTTTAATGAAAATTGATTTAAACAATAAAATAAAAAATAAAAAAACAAAAATGTGGGCCAGAAGTTCCCCACAAAAATATGAGAAACAGACCAGGTCATATAAATAATGATTATTTTAAGTCAGGAGTTCCTGAAGCTACTGAATCCTTTGGTTTACATAGAATTTTCTTTGTACTGCTTCACTATTTCAACTGTAATTTTTTATCACTAATTTGTAAATTGTTTATAAGCTTTTTTATTTATTTAAAAAAAGTGAAATAAGATATGTGAACTTTTCCTGCATAGCAAAGACTAGAAGTGTTGTTAATGCTGGTATTAGAATTTCTCGAGAGCCACATATTTCCTCCCACAGCTGTGTGCACTCAGCAGTTTTTCTGTGCATGTGCCTCTTCTTCCCTGGATGCAGAACAGGGCTGCTGGAGATTGAGCTATCCGTCTGTCTGCAAGACAGAGACGGCCTCCCCTGCATCATTCCTAGTAAGCAGCAGACTCAATCACAATAAAAGCCTGCTGCGCTGGCACTATGCACTCACAGCGTCTGCTCGAGGGAGATCCATGTGATGAAGAGGACGGGGACAGAGAGGCAGGGATGAAGAGCAGCAGCAGCAGGCCACCCGCGCTCCCCTCCACCTCGCCCATCTCTCCTTCAGGATAATGAATCAGACATGGAGAGCACCCGATGCATAAATAACACCTGCAGAATAGAGACCCTGTGCGCTGTGGCTGCATGAATCCAGCTTTTTTTTTTCTTCTCTAACACACACCTCTCACTCACAGGAGCTGCTGTGCTCCCATAGCAAGTCTGGACCATCATAAAAAGCTTTCAGACAAATGGCAATCTGTCCTTTAAAATAAATGAGGTGACAGGGAGACAGATGTGAGGATGTGTGTAGTGAGAAGCCAGGATCTTCATGTTACTCTTGATGATCAACCTTAAAGAGACAAAGCAGCCAAGGAGTCTGCTACTACTTGAGGAGACTTTTCTTTATTTTTTTTTTAACTTCATGTTCTTCTTCTTTCACTTCCCTTTCCTATTTTCATGCCCTTATCAGTGTCCTTTGTAATATTGCTCCAGCCAGTGTTTTTTCTTTTCGACCCAAGAAGAACACAACATACAGCTTTCTTTCCTCTCTGTTTTGAAATAAAAATACAAAGATCAAAGTTTTGATGTGTTCTCCAATGGCCAAGAAGGAAAAAACATCAATCATACAACATATAGCTACCCATTTAGCCCAAAAGGAAACCCTAAAATTTGCATATTTCGGTTCCAGGAGTTGGTTTGGTTAAAGAGAAGTCGACAGGGTTTGAATGCATAAAGCAAACGCATATGAGTGGGCTGCTTTTACAGTGGAAAAAAAACAAAATATAAACCTGTTTCACTCGTTTAAAATGAGG
Source organism: Poeciliopsis prolifica (assembly GCF_027474105.1). Classification (NCBI taxonomy): domain Eukaryota; kingdom Metazoa; phylum Chordata; class Actinopteri; order Cyprinodontiformes; family Poeciliidae; genus Poeciliopsis; species Poeciliopsis prolifica. The sequence continues at coordinate 561,007 of NW_026562435.1, read as the reverse complement.
CAGTATTTCAGCCCGAAAGAGCAACCATCCTGCAGCTTTTAGATGCATCCCTGCTCCAACACACCTGGATCAAAACATTGGCTCATTACCAAGGCTTTCTAAGCCTTGATGGCATGTTGAATAACTGGTAATTAAATCATTAATTTGGCGGTGTCCCAGTATGGATGCATCTTAAAGCAGCAGCACATGAACACTGCATGCTTGATTTGAAGCCACTGTGTTCCCTGTTGGCCTTCCTACTTAAAACATATTTGCATTTTAAAAATACTATCATGATAATTTATAGTATTTGAATTAGAATAATTTTGATTTGATGAGATTTAATTGGTTGCTAACTGCTTTGGCTCAATTACACTATCTTTAAATTGATTTAATTAGACGAGAAGGATTCAGTTTGAACTGGTCTGCAACCAACTTGATGACCCTGAACAAAACATTTTGACTATTTCTATTTACAGTCTTGTGTTGTCTAATCTAAATAAACTAAAGGAGAAAACAAAGAATTTATATTTGCCATATTTTTCATTTGCTAAGCTACATTTCTCTTAGATACCTTCAGTGACATTTTCATTTGATCATGTGGTTTTAGGATCTGAGTCTGAGCCTAAATGTTATTGTCTAAATCAGTGACAATTTTAAGGTAATCAAACCTGGCTCATGACTGGATGAACATCAATTCATTTTTTCCTCATTTGAACTCATCACCAGAAAAAGGAATAAACCCAGCGAGTTTCTGTTGAAGGAAAAAAAAATCATTGGAAATACTATATTTTTGATCAAAGTGTGTTTCTTTTTCTTCTGAGAAAGTGTTGGACAAGCTAGTCGTAAAGGAATTTGTTTTTTCTGAAAAAAATAAATAAATAAACCTTAATTGTAGAGTGGGGAGATCAGAAGTGGTTTTGTCAACGCATGAACCAGGTCCTTGTGAAAGTTTTCTCTAATTTATGCTTTATTGTTCAGCTTTATGTTTACCAGTGTGAATACAGTCTAAGCATTTTAGTGAATGTTATGTGATTTAGTGAAGGGGGAAAGAAATAAAGGCAGCTAGCTGCTAAAAAGAACAATGTCCCAGCTCCAATATTCAACTCCCAGTGGCTCGTTTGGGACAAAACAGCAAGCCAGCAGGCCAGTGGATCACGTCTGAACCTTGCCCAGCCACACACACTCCACAAGCACAAACACCCTCTGGGCGACACAACAACAGCCGCTGCCCTGCGGCATGGGAACGATGGTGAGTGGAACCCAACCAAAGTGCAGAAAAAAAAACGATCAGAGTCTGGTGGATCAGTGTTTCTCCATTCACATTCAATCACACACACGCAGGGAAATGTTCACACAAACAGTAGCAGCTCTGACTGTAATATATTGTCAAAGGCACAGTGAGGCAGACCCAGCAGACCAGTCACAGAAGCTGCAGCTTGCACAGTGGAAAGGTGCGCCATCTATAGGGTAGAAAAGGAAAAGTAGCTGGACTTTTAAAGATAAATTACTCCACAGGGACTCATTATTTCAAAGTTTGAAAATGTGTGTATTAATTTAGAGAGGATTTTTTTTGTCACATTATTTTTTAAAAATATTAAAAATGTTAAAATAAGGAACTTCATGTAACCTGATCCACTTTTCTAACTATCACTCAGAAGTAGAAATAGAGATGAAGATAAAGGCCTTATAATAAAAGATCATATATATTTATTATTTATATTTGGCTAATTTTTTGTTTGGAATTGATTCGGCGATGGCAACAGCCAAGGGACAAACACACCAATTGCATTAAAGTTTTTAATAGGTCAGCTTCATACAGCCTCATTTCCTACAAACAAGAAAATGAGATTTACTTAAATAATGGTGTAATTGTGCAACATAATCCAGTCCTCCGGGAATTGCTGTGCCAAGAAAAACCAAGTTTAATTGGACAAAAGATAACACTGTTTTTATTGCACAGACAAATGAAATACAAGATAAAAATGATATCAAAAGTATTCTTCATGGCACAAACCACCCGACGCGTCTCCATAGTCTTATTTGTTCCATAGCCTCTCTGTAGAACGCAGCACTGTGCAGAAGTACACAAAACCCTGTCCTGGCAATTAGAACTGATGGGAGCTCGGGTAATGAGGCTGGTTTAAGACTTAAACACACTGATGATGCTGGCAGCCTAAATCAATAGCTGACAGATAATTAGGCTGAGTAATATAAACAGATTAATATCTGCCTGCCTGTCAAGGTACAGCAGCAGCAGCTGCAATGAACATGGGAAATATGTGGGAGGGTGTTTGAAGGCAAGAGCTGCGTTTGACCGTTCAGCGACTAATGGAGAGACAAGGTGAAAGTCTGTGTGGACGACATGGATGTATAGACATATTGATATTGACTATAATGCTTACTATACTTTACATAACAAAGACATTGCAAAAAAAATGATCTCACTGTGTCAAAACAGACCCACTTACACATCAGAGGGTTATGAACAAATTTATGGAGAATAGGATGGAAAAAGTCTTGGATGTTAAATTAGTCTTTTCCTTGAAAAGAACTCGAGACATATGATGGTGATATTTGCTGGACCTTCAGATTGTTCACATGCCATATGTGGGCAAACTGATATATTCATTTGCAAAAAACTTTCTACAACTGAACATTTATTGGCTTCTCAGAAGAGTTGCCCAGTTTATTATGGGGGGTGCACTCAAGACTTTCTGCATGGACTTTCTTTTTCCTGTGCATCTGTGTGCTCTGGCTTCCCCTCTCAGTCCTCATTGCTCTGAGCTACTGTGAGTGTATGTCAGGGTGTACGCGTGTGTGCGTGTGCGCGTGTGCACGTGTGTGTTCCAGTGTGCGTGTTTGTTTGTTTCACTGTGATGGACTGGAGACCTGAACAGGGTGAACTTCGCCTCTTGGCCATCTTTACTTTGTTTGTTCAGAGAAATGCTCAACTGGACCAGGAGCCTGGCAGAAGTGAGATTCGGGTTTTGAACTGACAACCTATCCAGGCTTTTCCCTGTGCAGGACAGACTTTAGAGATGCAGAAATCTGATGAATGATCATACTGTTAATGGAATATAGTATAAATAATTACATGTTTGTTTCTGTGATTTTTTTGGAAGCTGTGGTGTTATTTGTTTTTTTTTTTTTGTTGCTTTTTTCTTTAATGGATCTTCCATTATTAAACAAGAAAATCAGTTGTTTTTTTATTTCATTTATTTTTTTTTTACATCTCATTATCAAATTTTCTAATATTCTCCTGTTAAACTTTGCCTATTTCTTCTTCTTGGCAAATTGAAGTGTTTGCTACAGAATGAGTAAGTACTAAAGACTTAAATTCCAACTTCTATCTTTATCCAGCATGCCTTTTGCTCTGCAGCCAAGGCCAGCGCAGTGCAAGCTGACAGACGCTGGACAGTGTGCAGAGCAGGTTGAAGGTGAGTCAAGCTGGCAACCAAGTCTGCAGCCAAGTTGATAATTCTGTTAGCTTGCTCGGCTACAGCAGGAGCGGCGCAGCCCTCTGCATGCACCTGGCTTTTAGAGCAATCTCTTGAGATAGAAACAAAGAGCGTGAGCGGGTGGTGGAGAGATAAAGAAGAGGAGTAAAGGAATGGAAACACAAGTGAGACCAAATAAAATATAGAGGAAGAGATAAAAGGCCTTTCTGTATTCACTGGGTTTCCACGGTCTCTCAGGGCCAGGATCACCTCCACTTATTGAAGAATAGGAGCCGCTGCTGGTCCGGCTGATAGCTGAGACAATGTATGCGAGGGCGAAGTGAGAGGGGACAAAAGATCAGGAGGGGAAGGAGGGAATATGACAAAGACAAAGAGGGCTAGATGAGGAGAGAGTGAACAGGAGCTTTCACACTAGTTTTCCTCCATTTATGCCCCAGCGTTATTAAAAACAAACAAGCGAAGGTGGCTCAATGAATGCACAATCGTCTAACTGGAGTTTTGGGTCACTGCAGCACTGAGGCTGTACATCACCAAGGTCAAACACACAGCCGATAAAAAGAGACACAGGAATCTCCAGATCTCTATTAAAGCCGTTCCCCCTACCTTCATATTAGCTTTCCCATTTAATGATGACCAAACAGGCTTTGAGAAAGCCTGCATCGTCTATTAGCTCTGCTGCAGCCTTTAGGACCCATCATGAACACGTCTCATATAAATGCAGGAGTTTCACATGTCATAAACAGTGTGTGACAAGTATTAAAGGGAATAAAGTGGAACTGCTGCATCGAAGTTCAATTTGAATCGAAAAGGTTTTTATATGTAAAATCGTCAGACTTTTTCATTACTGATATCAAAACACAATGGAAACCTATTTTCACAGAACAGAATGATTCACCAATGATTGGTGAATGAGAACTGACCAGAAATCCAAAGGAAAGCCTGAACGAAAATACCTTCATCTCTGGGACCAGATCCTGAGCAATGTGATAGCTGGACATTCCCATCAGGTATGTATTTGCATACAATTGAGTAGATGACTTCAGCGGCTTCAGGCATTGATAAATTGTTCCCAGGATGAAACAGACTTGAATGATTTCTGCTGACTTTCCCATCAGAGAGCAGTGAGTTCGAAACCTTAAAATCCATCCACAGGTGAGCCTTCAATTAACTTCTTTTAAAAAGCTCTAATCACTGCGATTTTAAACTTCTGGTTTTGAAGACATCAATGAGTAAATCTCTGGCTCATTTCTCTCACTGTAGTAAATATAAATTATTTTAATAATTCTAACTGACCTAAAACAAGAGAAGTTTGTGAATGTAAACGTCTGTGTGTGTAAATCTGAAAGCAGATCTAATGCCACAAAAACCATTAATCATTCCATATCTACAGATTATTGGAATTAAAAGACAAAGGTTCCAGCTCAACATTTCAGCTTTGGAAAGACAGAAATTAAAAGAGTTGGAGTGTATGTGTTATTAATATAACCCTTCTCTTTCAATCAATAAAATATGCAGAATATTATACAAAGTTGGTGTCATTAGTTTATGATTATATGAGCCATATTATAACCCAGGAACCAAAAAACACGAGAGGAATGTTGACTTTCTGAAAGGCCATATCTGTCATACATGTGCATTCCAATGCTGAAACAAATTGTAATAAAAGAAAGAGAAATGGCCTGAATAAAATCCTGTAAAATGCATGTAACGGAAAAGTGTAATTGGTATAATTTAGCTCAGGTTAGCTGGAGCAGAAAGCAACTTAACGAGGGTTCGCCACGGAGACAAAAATGAATAGAGTCATTTTGTGAAGGAGAAGCTTGACATTATCAGCTCCCCTGGAGATGCACAGCCATTTGCAGATAAATTGAGGCCCTTAGTTTAAAGTTAATTGGATCAACCTGCGGTACACCTTTGGAGTCACAGAGGTCAGCTCATATTATTCATATTCCGGTAATTATGTATTGCGTGGATGTCTCTTTGTCAGCCTGCTCTCTAAAGCCTGAACTGAGCAGAACATGTGAGGAGGTTAACGTGGCCTGGAGCAGCGGGAGGAGTAGGCCAAGCAATGGGTTACTGCACTCCAATTTCAGCCAGGAAAAAAGCAAAAAAACATGGAATATGTTCGACGACTTCCATTTGTAACATTATGAGTAGTACACAATTACACCCATGGTAACATACATGCTGTTTATATTTCAGAGATGTGGAGTCATTTTCATTAGGTCTCTCTTGCACTCAGTCTGAGTCTTGTTCACACACAACCTCTACCTCACCTACACACACTCACGCATACATTTTCCTGCCGTGGGAGACTGTGGCTTATGTCTCTGTGAATAAAAAACCCATTATTCAGCTAATTAATAACTTAATTAAAGCTTGCTGGCACGTCAGCTGTGGTTGATTACATCATTATTAGGAGTAATTGGGGATTTCTTTTATGGCACCTTGAGAAAAGGAAGCAGAGAAAAAGAGACAGAGAGAAAGCAAGAGAGAGAGAGAGAGGGGGGGGGGATTCCTGCATCTCCTACACAGTTCTGTTTAGCATTTATCGAATCACTCATTCAAATCAAACTGTAGGAATGAAATTGAGCTCTGTTTAATCAAACGACATCAGTTTACTGCTCTATGCAGAATTTTTCTTCTCACTAGTGAACTCATCAATAAATCAGATGGCAGCTGCTTTGGGATCATTATTGTGCGTTATGTGTTATGCCTTGAGTGGAAGAATATAAATCTGTATTAATGCAGAAACACTAGAGTATAATTATATATATAAAATACAAAATTTATTTTAAAAAAAGTTATTTTCAGTATGCAGAGAAACAAATGATTCAGGAGTTCAGTCCCACTGCAGGAAAAAATTGAGATGGAATAAAACATTAAAATGTGCCTCTTTGCAGCAATCTTACACAACAAACACATGAACATTATACATAAATAATGGGATGGCATTCATGAGATTCTGAGATATGTAATAATAACAAGAAAATATGCTGAGCATGAAACTTTAGAAAATGTAGACACTCTGTTCCTTTTAGATGTCACTTTCAAAATAATGTCTTCAAACATCATCATCCTTCCACCAGGATTTCTTTTATTACTGTCAGAAGCACTGCAGGGCCCAGGGTAGCATGTCTACACAGTTATTTATAAAAAAAATAATAAAATAATTTCAAATCTGACTTTGAAAACTATCCCATCAGATGACATGGCACCTCAGACCACCGGTAGCTGGTTTCCATTACAAATGAGCACCAAAATAATTGGAAGTATTTTTTCTACATGAAACTTTTTTTTTTCTTTCGTTTTGTCTTAATAGGAACACTACATGTAAATTGAAAATAGTTCATTTGACACATTTGCAGCCCCCCCTGTATCTACATCAGAGGTGCCCAAAATCAGTCCTTCAGGACCGGCTTCCTGCATGTTTTAGTTCTCTCCCTGGAGGTAGTAACAGCCTTCTCAGCATGTCAGTGTTCTCCTAAAGTCTCAAATGAGCCAACATTTGATCCAGGTGCGTTAAACCAGAGAGAAAACTAAAACATGCAGGATGCCAGCCCTCAAGGACCAACTTTGGACACCCCTGGTCTACATATTAAATAGATACTGTCCGGGTCAATTTCAACTAGCAGTCAAGTTGAAGGGTAAAAAAACAATGTTCAATTCTATTTGTTTTCTTGCATCTATGAGACATATTTCACCTCACATTTACACACCAAACCATACATGAACATTTGCACAAACACAACCCCACTTTCTTGCTATTCTCTTTACTACACTAGGAACCTGCAAGAAAGCAGGTGTTGATACAGCTTTTGACAGGAACTCTTTCTGTTCCCGTGGACAAACTCCATCCACACTGAGTGGACACTCAGTAGAAGTGGGGAAAACATAAATACTCTCTGCATGACTCATTTGTCTTGATTTTAATCAACGGGTCAATTTTACCTGGAACAGTATACATGTCTCAAGTTCAACTATAAAGATCACCTCTTGAAAAAAAAATCTAAATGTAATATTTAAAAAATTACAAAAGATCAATTTTAAGGTTAAATCTTGTTTTTTGTGTGTAGGTTTTTTCAGTGGACATAAATATAAAAAATAAAAATTCCCTTCTCACCCACCGCGGGTGGTTCTTATCCTCTGAGCTTGGGTCCTCTACCAGAGGCCTGGGAGCTTGACGGAGCTATCTATCTATCTATCTATCTATCTATCTATCTATCTATCTATCTATCTATCTATCTATCTATCTATCTATCTATCTATCTATCTATCTATCTATCTATCTATCTATCTATCTATCTATCTATCTATCTATCTATCTATCTATCTATCTATCGATAGATCTATCGATAGATCTATAGATCTATAGATCTCGATAGATCTATCGATAGATCTATCGATAGATCTATCAATAGATCTATCGATAGATCTATAGATCTATAGATCTCGATAGATCTATCGATAGATCTATCGATAGATCTATCGATAGATCTATCGATAGATCTATCGAGATCTATAGATCTATAGATAGATAGATAGATAGATAGATAGATAGATAGATAGATAGATAGATAGATAGATAGATAGATAGATAGTTGGGTAATATTAAATTCTCAGATTTAATTGTAAATAATTGAGTCAGTGATTTTGTTGTTGACTGAGGAGTTTCTTCTTTCTGATATTTTTGACTTAATTTCTTCTTCAGACAAACTCCAGCTACATTTAGTTTGTCAATGTGGCTGATTTTGTTTATTAACATGTAAATAATAATCAATTCAGTCAAGATAAACTTTCTTTCATGACTTCCTGTGCGCTGGAGAAATGACTGTCAGAGCCCCAACTCAACTAAACTTTAACTTTATAAATAATTATAATTAATAATATAATTACATAAACCTAACATTAGTCCAAATGTTGAATTCCATCATAGTCATAAGTGAAGCTCAAGGTTATAGCCAGTCTTCTGACATATAAACATTTAGTATATTTTATAGCCTCTTACAAAATGAGAAAACATTTAACTGACTTCCACTCACCCCAGCAATGTTGAATCCACTGTTTAATGAGTGTTACGTTGGTTACTGAGCTATGATAAACCATCTGAAATCTCCTCTACAATGACTGAAACAGGAGGGCTTAATGAAATTAGTCCCAACAAACTCAATCCTTTCTCTTTCTGCCTCATTAGAACCTCATGTCCATTCACTGCACACTCCCCAGGTCTCAGGTAGGAGCCACTGAAAGCCCTGCATGTGAATCCATCTGGCTTCTTTTAATCAACTGCAGGTTGAAAGGAACAAAAAGTCGACGAGTGAAAAGAGGAGGTTTTGTTTTATTTAGCTGGGATTTAGCATTAAGCAGTCTGTAACAAAGAGTAATTATTGTCTAATTTATTCATCTATCATTTTAATTTTCTTCATAATTTTATGTACTTTTGTGTCAATAGCACCCTACTTCTGAAATAGGTTCATATGTGGCTTGGTATATATGAAGTGGTAATGAGCATAATTATGTCTCACACTGTATTATGAAACTATAACAAATTTTGGAAACATCAGCCTTAGCATCCGGAAACCACATCCATGGAACGGCGGGGTGATGGAAAGACTTTCCCCCAAGCAGGGTTGCTCCTGGATGGATGGTTGCAGCCGTAACAAGGCTTCGCTCTGGTCCAATCTGGTCTCTATAGTTAGGTTTACAAAGTATTTGCCCTCTCAGAAATGTATTTTACTTTTTTGTCACACTGAAATGTTTCATATCATCAAACAAATTCGACTATCAGACAAAGTCATGGCACCTGGCCATGTAACTCTGAATTTTTGTAAAGGTTCATTTTAGGAGAATATGTCTCCAACCTACACACCAAGTATAAACATTATACCACTGGCTTAGCACAACAAAACTTTGAATATTGCTCAGCCTTTAGGAATGCTAATTAATTAAAAATCCTGTATAATTTTATGGATTTATTTATTGTTTTTAGATTCTTTCTCAGTTGCGGTGTACCTCTGAAGAAAATTAGAAAGCTAAATTCTTTGAAGGAATCAATGTGATAAACACTCCCCCCTATTCATATTTAACTGAATTTGTTACTGAAAGGCTTTTAAGGCACAATTAAGGATGGGTCTAATCTTCTATTTTCTTATTCAAGTCTGCTGTCGAGAGAAACAAGATTTATTGGTGTATTGAAGGACACTGGCTGGATTCCTGTCAAAAGCAGCAAACAAAAGAGCCTGCTGTACCTGGTCAGTCTTCATACATGCTTCTTTGTCTTTTGTCAGGTGACAACTCTCTCTTTTTATGTCCAAAATGAAACATGTAAATAATTATCAATTCAGTCAGGATAAACTTTCCTTCATGACTTTCTGTGCATTGGAGAAATGGCAAACTGTAAGCCTCCAGGCAGATCCATCTCCAGCTTCCATTCTATTATTTACTCAGGGTCAGAAGCATTTCTGACTAATGAGCAGCTCTGCAACAATATGTTCAAGCCATTGAGGAGAATATAATGTTTGTGTAACAGAGCTATTCTTAAGTGGATTTTATTGGATTTTTCTTTACCCTCTAAATCCCTTTTATTATGCTGTAGTATGGGAAGAAAAATTACAGAGGAGCAATACAGTTTCTTTTTTATTATTCATTTCTCTTAAGAACATTTAAACAGCTCTAACCTGTGAGAATTAAGAAGCTGGAGCATTTGTCCAAATTTGCTGATCCACTTTTAAATCCTTATTTATTTAGCTTTATACACTCCAGCACTTTGGGAGTCGACTGACTATAAGCTCATTTAAAGACACAATTTCCAACTTAATCTCCTTGTAACATAAACACAATGTTTGTTTGTGGGTTTTTTTTCTGAATAAATACATTAAAGAGTAAATGTATCGTAAAATGTTAGTAACATTCGGTTTGATTGAATCCGAAACTCAATATACTCAAGAGGGGTCTGTCACAAGAATTAGGTAAAATATGTTACATCATTTAATTTGATAAGAAAAAAACAATGTGTGCAACCACTCAATATGTAATTAGTTGATTTTTAGCAACAATGACTTAACCACAATACTAAGAAATAATAATAGTTATTCTGATGAATAGATGAGGAACCAAAAGTCCCTCAAAAATAATTATTGGCTAGATTTAAATCACTCAGTTTAATTCCACCCCCCCCCCCCAAAAAAAAAAAAAAAAAAAAAAACTAGCTAAAAAAAACCTAGTTATGTCCAACCATTTTTTAATGAAAATAATATCCACACAAAAAGGACGGGAATGTTTGGACATTTAATTATTTAGGGTAACTTTGCTGACTTAAACTGAGTGATTGAAAAAACAAAACAAAATCCTGGAAGCATTTATTCGTTTCAATCCAAAATCCCAATCTACAATGAAAAATCCAAAATGTTTGTTTTTGTTCAGAGATAATCAGGTACCGTGAGAGAACATTCAAGCTTAAATCTGCTTATTTAATGAGGGTCCCATATGGAGATTGTCAAATTTAAAAATTTATAGGACATAGTTTACTCAGATTAAGAAAAAGAAGTGAATGTCTAAAATGGGATTGAAACTATGTAATTCAGGACAGACTGTAATCCTTTTCATTACAGATAATCAGAGTATGGTAAGGTCAGCTTTTCGTCAAACAACACTGACAAATCAAATAGAAAATGACTGAAATGTATCCCAGTGAAACTTCGGCAGGATTAGAGTTAGTGATTGAGGAGTAATTCTCTGAGTTCTCCGTAGCAACAGACCGGTCGTCCCCTTTTAGGATTTCCTACTGAGAGAATGTGTTCAGTGTGCCTTGGCTTTAATCAGAGCTAAACTTGAACAATTGACGGATGCCAGGCAGGTGCTGCTGCAATGAATACTCATAAATACTCATGGATCCTTCAGTACAAAGAACCGGTTTCAGATAAATCATCTTTATGGAGCCACAAGGTGAAGAATTAACAAGACGCTAACTCAACTGGCTAATACCAGTTAGCACAGACATACTCAAATATTTCCACTTTCACTGGAAGTCAGAACTCTAGCAATGTCCCAATCATTTGAAACCAGAGTTTATTTGTTCTGTGACATTAAGATCACATACAAATCTACTATCCAAAAAACATATCTTCATGATATATGAATTCAAACATATTCACACTTGGACAGAATTGTTAGTACCAGTCTCTTAATGATTTTATAATAATGTACAGAAATATTATGACATTATAATAATGCTTATTATTGCGTTTTTCAATTATCCTGTTCAACTACAATAAACAAACAATGTATAATTCACTTTGATTAATGAACAGAAGAAATTTGTTATTATTATAACTTGTCAGTTTCAATATATTTCAGTCACCACTGGCCAGTCATTAACAAAGGAGAACCAACAATTTTGTCAAAAAGTATAAAACAATAGATTTCTACAGATATCTAAGCTCTAAACAAACATGCAGCAGCCATCTTGGGTTTTGAGGTCAGGCTTATTGGAAAACATCCAACTGCCCAAGTGTTGTTTTAGGCAGGAAGTTAACAGAACGCCCCGTGTCGGTTTTCCAAGTTTGGAAATTTCTGTGTCAAAACTTCAAAGTTCTTAACCAAAATATCAAAATGATTCTATATCATTTTGATATAGAATCAAATCACGAGTCTGAATGAAATGTTCATTTTCTACTGTGTTTGGCATTAATAAAATTAGAACACTGTTTTAGACTTAACTGGTCTGTTTTTTGAAGTCTAATGAGTTGCCAGCTACTGATGCACCAACAGTATTTCAGAATGTAGAAAGGCTTTTTCATCCCAAATGGAAGATACTGTAAGTATCAGCAGTAATAAGTAAGAATAATGTTGCTGAGGGGCCTGTTTGTATATCTGCTTGTGTCTGCCTGATGTCCAGACTGTGCGACTGCCTGCCTAACTTTGTGTCATTTGTTAACACGTTCTGTCATGGTGGCTTCTGGCCAGACACTAGCTAATCACTTCCTGTCATTTGCAGCATTTCCACGTGTGTAGGAACGCTTGTGAGCTAAGAAAGACTCCCCTCAAACATTCCATCAAAACAAAAAATCAATCTGTGCATCAACTGTTCCGTTTCACAAAAAGAGAATTAACATTTTGAGCTTCCTTTAATTGGCTTCATTGCAGCCATAAATCACAGTAAGATACAAATGTGTCCTGGTATGACAGTCAATAAAGTCATTATGCAGGGAGGCAGATGGGAGCTGTTGCTGTAATTTCTGTTTTGGATCAGAACAACATGAATTCATAAATTTGAGCTCTGCTGCCGTCCAGCAGAAGGCTGGAGCAAATAAGCACTTCTCTGATGACTGCATGTCTCTTCACACTCTGACAGCGGTCATCTCTCAACCAGCACACAGCTGCCTGCTGGCACAAATCAAGCACGGCCAAATTTAATCAGCTGCACATGGAGGCAAACCAATCCGAGGGCCTTTGGGCAAATGCAAATTTTACTTCTACTGTAAAGCTGCCATTTTGCTTTCTATTCTCATATTTTTTCTTCCAGTTTGAGGAACATGGGTTCAGGAAGCAAACACAGCATAATTAATAACATTGTGTAAGGAAACATGCAATAACACCATGAGATAATAAATTGCAATATTTTAAATGCAATCTAATATAAAGAACCTAAAGTGGGCTTATGATTGTAAAGTGCTGCCTGGGTGCGGGAACCCCAAAGGGCCTGCAATCTGAGAAGCAGTGGTCCATACATCCTCCTCCTCTACAGAGTCCAGAAAAAGTTCTGACCTACATTTTACAGCTCATTAACTATACAAAGACTAGCTGCAGAAAATAAACCGACAGAGTGCATGAGTGTGTTGTCTCTGGGCTCATTCCTGAGAGCTAATGTGTGGGAAAGTTAAAGCTCCTGCATGCACACGCCGCACATCCAGAGAGGCCCTAGAGCCAGGAGCGAAAGAAATCTGAATGTGACTTGATGCTTATGGAGAGGGCATCCGTGCAAACAGGGACAAACACATCCAGGATTTTATATTACCATGAAGGAGTCGCTGTTATTTATGTGTTACAGGATGAAGTGTTTACATTTCAAAATATAAGAGCATTTATTATTACTGATCTTCTTTCAGATGAGTACTGTTCAGATTTACATCCACAGAAACTTCCAATCTTGTTAAACAATATATTACCAAATATAACCATTTAATACATCAGTCAAGATAGTACAGAGACTGTTGTCATTATGAAAAAAAAAGAAAAGTTGATTATTGAAAATGACACAAATCCTTTGCTGTCTGTATGTTCGTCAGGCATAATTAATGATAATATTATACATTGTAAAAAACACAAAATAGTCAATTCTGTCCTTGAAACATCTCAGGTTTTAAGAAAGCCACACCTGTCTTTTATCATAAACCCTGCAAGACAATTTGAATAACAGATGTGATGTATGTTATCTATGGATACACAAAATATTTGCACCAACATCGGTATTGACCAATTTTAAACTATTCAGCATATCAATATCAGTTTAATAAGAAAAACTGTCCCAATATTCACAACCGATGTTTATATGTATTTTGTTTGTGTTTCAGGAGAGGGATGTGGTGGGTTGGTCATGTGGGATCTGTTCAGTCATGTGACAGTGACAGGATTGTACGGTGTTTAATTGTAGCAGAGAAGCAATGTGGGATGTGTGGTTGCCTTAACATGGTGTTGAAAATGTAGGTAAATATTAGCCTGGTAAAAAGCAGCTTCTTGTTTTTCGCTTGGCTTCGTCCAGAGGGTTGGAAGAAACGACGGCTTCCTGGAAGCATGGACTCTGTTACCCCATCCCTAACATTTGCGCGTGACATATGTATGCATCATTTCAATACTAAGAAGTTTCCTAGATACTGACTGGGCTGTAAACAACAACCCTCCATTGCAAAGAGGGACGAGCAGATCAGCCCTCATATTCATATTGATGCATCTGTATGCTCAGTATTGTTAGTACTGGTAATTTAAAGGTTGATTTTCTAACTGATTAAGCATATTTTGAATGGGAAATCATGACTCTTCAGATTAATCCAGGAAAAAGCTTGAAACAGAACTATTGGAGATAACATTTTACAGTTCTGATTACATCGGTGCATGGTCAGTAGGAGATGCTCTGTGTCTGTGGACCTACAGAACACATAGAAAACGAAGTGAGCGGTGAGGTGTGCAGCAGGAATGGCAGCGTAGGTCAAGGTAGGATTGGAGATGCTTTGGGGATCAGAGTTATGTGTGAAAGGTTTACCAGCCCAAAGCAACCAAAAAAGTGTAGAAGACCACAGCAGAGTTTTTCATAACTGCGGAGCATCCTAGAGGTGCTTCTCTGCATAAAAGGAAATAAATATGATGGAGAGAGAAAGCCCACCTACCATGCTTCAGAAGAATCTTATCAGCTGTTCTTGAGCAAAAGTTGCTGGCAAAATTAATGTATAATTTTCTAGCAGCCATTGAATTAGGCCATCAGTGTCAAAGGACACTTTGCTTCAGAGTCAGTCATCAAATTGTTTGTATTTTTAACTCAAAAGCTTAGATTCTTGTCCTACTTGTCTAATATGATCATCAAAATCTGCTCACCCAAAATTATATTAAGGAGATAGTCTCATGCTGAAACAGAGACATTAATTATGATTGCTAGAGGCTGTCAGTAGAAAAAACAAGCACTTTTACTTTCCCTTGAATAACTGTCATTTGTAATTATATTGTGACAATTGCCTGTCACTGGGTTCGCTCATAACATTTAAGAAAGTCAAAGATTTTAAAGTTAATGTTTGAAAGTCAGATACAAACTTCTTTCAGACCTTAAAGAGTGAGCAGACTTTCAGCTAGCTGGATGTTAATATCTAATGGTGAAAAACAGAAGTATTGCTTGTCCATATAGCCATATGAAAGACCTCAAAAGATTGCGTATGTGTTTCAATAATCACAGGCATAATACTCATATCATCAAACCAAATCTTGAAAGCCCCAGAGAACAATATTTAGGTTCTTGTTCTGAAAATGAAAGACATAAAATAACAGTTTCATTGATGACTGAGAGTTCTGGATAAATTACAGCTTTAACTCAGTAAATGTCTTTTTTTCCCCTTCAACATCAACAACAGGGAGATTGAGAAATGGGCTATGACTAAATGTACAAGCAGTCAACAAAAACAACATGTTCTTCCAGTACAGTCATAAAACTAAGCACACGCAGAAAAATATGTTGTTGTAGCAGTGAGAACAAAGAAAGAAAGAAAAAGTAAAGGCGCGAGAACATATCAGGACAGAGAGGGAGTAAAATGAAGTTGAGGAGAGCGGAAGGGATTGATTTTCTTTGACATTTCCCACTGAAAAAGTTCTGAACTCGTCATAGGGACTCAGAAAAAAAGAAGAAAGAAACCATATCTAATACATACACTGGCTCCTCCAGCCGTTCCTAAGCAACAGCCTTCACCCGAGGCGAGATCAACTAGCTATGGAAGAAGCGGGATAGACGGAAAGATAGCAGCAGAGAAGCAAGACACAGATAGAAATACCGAGATATGGGAGTGAACTCTCTACAAAGCGTTGGGTGGAAGCTTTGCTGTATTGATTTTAGGTGATATCCATGTTTAATGTTTCAGGATGGTTTTGAAAAATCCAATGGATTCTATTTGGAGGACTGAAGATGCCAAAAGCAAAAGGGAAAGACGAGAATTAATGTTTCAACAAATATAAAAAATAAAATAGACTGAAAAAAAAAGGAAATGTAGTGTTGGAATGTCATTTCACTCTAAATTCCTTAAAGGTAATTATTTCATTATTTCCTACTCAATATACAAAGCGATTTTCATGGCTTCCCAGCTGCAGAACTATTGATGCTTTCACACATAAGTCTCCAATAATAAATAAAAAAAATCCCTGCAAGATCTGAAAAGTTACTAAGTATAACAGCAAAGTGGGTAAGTTGGTCAAAGTGCTTTACCTCGTCCTAACCATATCCCCACGAGTATATTGCTTCCGCCAATTTTGGTGAAAATTTTCAAAATGTGACAGAAGGTGTAGTTATGGGTTCACATGCACATGGGTGATAGTCATACTATAATTATTATTTGAAGAAAAAAATACTGACATGGCATTGGCCTCCTCAATGTTAGCCAAAAAATACATTTTTCAAAAAAGTTCTGTACTAGAGAGCAATATTTTTACATTTTCTTCAGAAGCATCTGATTAAGCTGCAATATCAAAATGGTCGACCATGAAATCAAGCAGCCACTTAAAGAAAGTTCAAAGTAATAAATAGGCCCTGGTGCAGATTAGAGAACTAATAAAAGGAATAGTACACATCCTGTATAATACAAAGGAGCACATTATGGAGCATGTGTAAAAAACAAAACAAAAAAAACAAAAAAACAAAATGAAGCTATCAAAAAAACTTCCAGCAGTTCTTAACAAAAAAAATAAATAAAACACGAAGTAGCTTTTTCTAACTCATTTGATTTCATTTTCTTGTTAATATCTTTGACAGCAGCATCACTTTCTCCAGAAACTGAAGTATTCATTTTAATCCAGTAACATGCAGGTCTCAAGAGACACTTTTTTTATTTATATTTTTTATACATATAAAGAATAAAAGTCTATTTTCCTCTTGAATGTTTCATAAGTATCAGACATCCACTGTAGGAGAATCTGTTCTTGCACATGTGAGAGAGGTTGGGAGCACAAAGAGAATATTTAACCTTCACTCTGGCATGGCAGCCACCAGATGGCTGCTGACACCTGCACTACAATTACCTCTGAAGACAAACCTGCAGACACACATCCAGAGAACTGTTAGGCCAAATTGGCCCACAGTCCGTCTTCAACACAAGGGGGAGCAAACAACTCGAAAACCCAACAGCGGAGCAGTCAGGTGCAAGGTATTTTAATCAAAAGAGTCACAAGTAGTGGCACAATAAAAACTGTTCTTTATAAAATCCAATGTTTCATTAAAAAAAAGGTCACCCGTTGAAGGCCACAGGTTGGGCTCCGCTTATTTTCCTGTTCGTGGCGGTGATCTATGTGTAGCGCGCACTACAGCCGGCCACACAGCGCTCCACCACCGCTCCACTCCTCGGCGTGCCACGCCCCCTTACGTTTCGGTCCAACTAGAAGGAAAGAACAGGAAAGCGCCAGCATCCCCGCACCAGAACTCCGTCGGAAGACGTGTTTTTTGCCAGCTCTCTGCAGGATCAGCTCGACCAGAAAGAAACTTTACTTACAGGCGCGGGCAGAGGTTACCCTCTGCCCTGATTCTCTGTACTGGGCCGTCTGTCCAACTCTCGATCGCTTGTGCCGGATGAGCGGGCTCCGTCTGCTCCCCACAGCGTGTCAGTTCCCGTGGCTGCAGAACCAGTTCTCTGTCTTCTTCCCAGCCAAGCTCCTTTTATTTTGGCTCTAATCAGCCTCTGCTGACACCTGTCTGGGTGGCCAATTAGTGCGCCCCGCCTCCCGAGACAACCACCTTCAGTCCAGGGTGTTTGGATTGTCAAAAGGGGAAAAGGAAAAAGAAAAGCAACAACCCCAAAACAATCTACATGCAAAGCAAACAAAAAAAAAAACAATAATCAACCATAAAAGAAAACAATCATTTTCCCCTGTTCAACATCCCCCCCGCTTTTACAATGACAGTCCCTGTCACTAATCTTCTGCTCTGTAGCGAGCAGGTGGTCGTCCTAGGTTTGCTCTGGCAGAGCGCCGAGGTCCTAAAACCTCTTCCTGAAAAGGAGCTGAGGGGGTAAACATGACACCATAAAACGGGGGACTAATACAAGTCTCTGCCACACTCTCCTTGCTAGCTACCAGCTGGGGTTCGTCCTTTAAAGGCGTGATACAAAGTTTCAGTGCATTGCGGTGCAGCATCTTTTCACGGCCTCCCTTCTCTGGCTGCACTTTATATACCACCCCTGTTTCACCCTACTTGCTCAAGGATAACATGAGGCTCGTCATGCCATCCTGGATGCAATTTACCTTGTCCTTTCTTATTTCTGTCTCTCACCCACACTCTCTCACCCGGTGCCAAAGGCAGGGCTTGCGCTTTCCTGTCATATTGCTTCTTGCTATAAAAAGCAGCTTTTTCCATATGTTTTTTAGCAAGTTCATAAGCAAAGGACAGCTTTGCATGATGGTCTTTAACCCATCCTCCCATGTCATGTTGAGGCTGGAGTTGTCCCACTCCTAAACTCACATCCACCGGCTGCCTCAGGTGCCTGCCAAACATCAAAAATGAAGGGGCGTAACCTGTAGAGCCATGAACAGTATTGTTGTAAGCCTGCAACAGTTCAGGTAAATACTCTGGCCACCTGTGTTGTCTCTCTGCTCCGAGAGACCGCAACATATTCAGGAGAGTTTGATTCATTCTCTCCACACTTCCGTTCCCTGACGGATGATAAGGAGTGGTCCTGCTTTTAGTGATACCATAGCACTTGCAAAGCTCTTGCATTAAAGCAGACTCAAAATTTGGCCCTCTGTCTGTATGGAATCTAGCTGGACAACCAAATGTCTGTATCACATGTGACCACAGCACCTGAACTGTTGTCTGGGCAGTTTGATCTTTTGTTGGGACAGCCCACGAATAGCGTGTGAACCAATCTGTCATGACCAAAATATTCTGGTACCTATCTGTAGGCCTGCCTAGAGAAAGAAAATCTAGGCCTATAACCTCAAGGGGGTAAGACACTGGTATAGGATGCAGTGGGGCCTTAGGCTCCGCCCTGCTTTGCAAGCTACAGGCAGCACAGCCCAACTGAAACTGATGCACCTCCTTCTCCATATTGGGCCAATAGAAGAACTGACGAATTCTGGACAATGTCCTCTCCACTCCTGCATGGGCCGTTGCTTGATGATACTTCTCCCACACCTCTCTGCGTTTACTTGTGGGGCATACAACTTGAAAAAAAAGTCTCATTAGTTTTACAGTCTGTTACTTTTCGACAAACAACACCATCCTGGAGTACGAGTTTCCCCCACTGTTTCAAAATCTTGCATGTGATGACTGACAAGTTCTTCCTGGTTTGTGCTTCGGGTGGAGTCCCCTGTCTCACATACCTTTGCACAACTTTCAGGTCCACATCCAACTCTTGAGCCATCTTCCAATCCTGTGTCTGTAGTCCACCCTCCTGAGGATTTGAAGAAGCTGCTACATTGGTGACATAGACAGCTTGGTCCTCTGATGGCAGGTCTGCAGGAAATCTGGACAAGGCGTCAGCATTCACATTTTCCTTCCCAGCCCGATATTTCACAATAAAATCGAAGGAGGCTAACTGCGCTACCCAGCGTTGTTCTGTTGCCCCCAGGTGGGCAGTTTGAAGATGTGCCACTGGATTGTTATCTGTAAAAACTGTAAATTTGGCTCCCATCTTTCTTCCTCACTAGAACGATAGGTGCAGCCCATGGACTCTTGCTCTCACAGATAATTCCTTTATTCAGCATATCTGCCAGAAGTGTCTTCATTTCTTTGTACATTAAAGGAGGCAAGGGTCGATACCTCTCTTTGATAGGTGCTGCATTACCTGTGTGTATGCTATGCTGGACCAAGTCTGTACGGCCAACATCTTCTTCATCCACAGAAAACACCTTTTTCCATCTCTGCAGGAAGGCCTGGAGCTCTCCCTTCTGTTGTGGGGGTAAATCTACAGAAGTTAGGAGTTTGTTCACCTCTTCACAGCTGTTGGGTTCTTGCATCCCTACAACTTCTGTTACACCAACTTCAACCACTCCATCAGATCCCATAGTTAAACTAAGGTCGCCGGTGCCCTGGATTTCAGTCTCCTCCACTTGATACAGTCGGCCTAACTTCTCGTAGCGTCCTATTTTTATTGGGTACGAGTGGGGGTTACAGACTCTGACAGGAAGCCGACCCTGATCAACCACTGACAAAGTTCTTGCCACCCCCCATTGTTCCAATCCAGGTATTGCCTCCACCAACACCAACCCCTTTCTGGACCTCATCTTCTGAGGAGCACGGCCCCAAATCATTATTTCACTATTAGGGGGTACCTGTATTCCTTGGCGGCATGCAGGTCGAACGTACCCTAGGGAACCCCCTTCCATCTTAGTAGCAGAAATCCTCTGGCAGATAGTAAATGCTTCTTCCCAGACCTGGTGGGACTTCCACTTCTGAGGGGAGAAAGCTGACGTTCCACCTTTAAAAACAGTGTCCCAACAAGCACCAATCACATTCATCCCCACAATAAGTGGGTGAGTGGAACAGTCATCTTTTACAATCACAACACCTTTTTCGGGTATTTTAAACCCTTCAACCTCAAAGTCCATGATAGCATACCCCGAGTATGGGATGGTGAGGCCATTTGCAGCTTTTAATGTGAACACCAAGGATCTGTCACTTTTCATTTGTGGGAAATGACAATCCATTACTTGCTGTTGCACCAGTGTGACTTGAGAACCAGTATCTAGCAAAGCTGTCATTCTCACTCCACCCATAGATAACTCTATGGTAGGACATTTACCAATGAAGGGTGCTGTGGGCCCTTGGTCATTTGTTATACAACTAGTCCCCACTGCTTGGGCCTCAGCAGTAGGGTTACCTAGTTTTAAAGCTGGCTGTTCCCCATCAGGTGCTCGGCACTCCCTGGCAAAATGCCCCGCCCGCTTACACCGCCTGCAGATAGGTTGTCCATCCCTGGTCCAGCCACGGGAATACCCAGGCCGTCTTTGTGGTGGTCTTGACACCCCTGAAGCAGCAACAGCTCCCTGACTTTGTTGTAAAAAAGGTCTGATCTCATTAATTACTTCTTTTGCCAAATCTTTCATTTGTTCTTTAACATCCTGCATTATTTCTTTTTTGAAATCTTCTTTCCAGTTGGAGTCAGACAATCGGTTCTGTGTTGACTCACCTACTGCAAAACACATACTCTGTAGTCTTTGTGAGCCATTATGTTCCTCTTCGAGCTGCAATGCCTCTCGGTGAACAGCGACAAAGTCCTCTCTAGGATTGTGTCGCACATAGGCTCGGAGTGTGTGAGACAGGGGACCTTCACGCAGGCCAAGTAGCATCTGGTCCAATAAATTTGCATCGGTAGGTGCATCATCAGGGCTGCGCTGCCGTAACCTGCGGCACAGTTCTCTCAACCTTAAAGTAAAAGACTTTACAGATTCATCAGGTTTCTGAATGCAACCATAAAATTGTGACCTTAACACAGCGCCAAAATGATGTTAGGCCAAATTGGCCCACAGTCCGTCTTCAACACAAGGGGGAGCAAACAACTCGAAAAACCCAAACAGCGGAGCAGTCAGGTGCAAGGTATTTTAATCAAAAGAGTCACAAGTAGTGGCACAATAAAAACTGTTCTTTATAAAATCCAATGTTTCATTAAAAAAAAAGGTCACCCGTTGAAGGCCACAGGTTGGGCTCCGCTTATTTTCCTGTTCGTGGCGGTGATCTATGTGTAGCGCGCACTACAGCCGGCCACACAGCGCTCCACCACCGCTCCACTCCTCGGCGTGCCACGCCCCCTTACGTTCGGTCCAACTAGAAGGAAAGAACAGGAAAGCGCCAGCATCCCCGCACCAGAACTCCGTCGGAAGACGTGTTTTTTGCCAGCTCTCTGCAGGATCAGCTCGACCAGAAAGAAACTTTACTTACAGGCGCGGGCAGAGGTTACCCTCTGCCCTGATTCTCTGTACTGGGCCGTCTGTCCAACTCTCGATCGCTTGTGCCGGATGAGCGGGCTCCGTCTGCTCCCCACAGCGTGTCAGTTCCCGTGGCTGCAGAACCAGTTCTCTGTCTTCTTCCCAGCCAAGCTCCTTTTATTTTGGCTCTAATCAGCCTCTGCTGACACCTGTCTGGGTGGCCAATTAGTGCGCCCCGCCTCCCGAGACAACCACCTTCAGTCCAGGGTGTTTGGATTGTCAAAAGGGGAAAAGGAAAAAGAAAAGCAACAACCCAAAACAATCTACATGCAAAGCAAACAAAAAAACAATAATAATCAACCATAAAAGAAAACAATCATTTTCCCCTGTTCAACAGAACAATCAAAGATTTAGAAGATGCTGCTTTGTTTTTGCCATCATCAGGGAACTCCCAGTGTGCTGATGAACAGATAATGAAAGGTATAGGCCAAAATTCTGGATACATTAAGCTTCACCAGAGATATTTCAGTAATGACTGCCCAAAGAATTCAGAGTAGACCTGCAAAGTGGAAGAAGTAAAGAGCTGAATTCCCAGAGTTAAGTACAACTTCATGACTGCTCTTATCACTGCTGGTCTTCAGCTTGTTCCCTGTCTCTGAAAATCAGTTTTCTTCCACTGTTTTAAACATGGCGAATATGAGAAAGGTCAATTTTCCAGAAGGTAATAAAAATAGGAAACCAACTTTATCTGTAGAAAGTAAAGGCTTTTAAGATAAGGTTTACACATGATGTACACATTATCTGTACCTGTTGTTTTGTATTTTTATCCTCTTCCACACAGCGTGCTCTGCATGGGAACAACAAAAAAAGCCCCCCCCCCCCCAAAAAAAAAAAAAAAAAAAAACTCTATTTGGTGTAGAGATGGCAGCTAAAGATAGACAGTTTTTTTTTTGTTTTGTTTTGTTTTTTGTTTTTTTTCCAGAAATATCTAATGTAAGATCTGAGTGGGGATCAAGGCAGGGACTAACAGAGATTATAAATAAGCAATGATACTCTCGCTATCATCTCTGCCTTGTATAGATCTCTCTCACCTCTCTTTCTCTCTCTCTCTCTTTATTTTCTCTATGTTGTCACTTCTTAGGGTCTCTCCTCTACACAGACTCTTTCCTCCCTCTCACTCAGTACTGTGTTTTATTGCTTGTGTTTTTTTATTTTTTATTTTTTTTATTCTTGACACATCTATTTCACTGCATCAGCCACCATTTGCTTCATAGCACAGGGTTGTTTTCAAGAGGACATGAGGCATGTCTCTCATTCCCATTTTCTTGCCTCCTTTCTTGGATGTGTATCTTTTGCCACTAAAAGCGCCGTGCTAACAAGGTGTAGTCAGAGGTCCTACAAATTTTCCAATTAGAAATTCCACATTTTTCCAGACTGTGGGGATTTTTTGTGCAATATATTCATAATTTGGATTGTTTTTTTATATTTAGTTTTGGCAAATCATTAAAGAACACAGCTCTGAATCTGATTTCAGATTATGCAGTGTGATAAAGGGCTATGTCATCTTTTCTGATGACAAATTTGCTTGTAGTTTTGTTCTTGTGCAAGATATTGAACTCACCTCTCCTGGTGGTGAACAGAGATTGCAGATGAAATATATTGTTAAAATTCCAAGCTTTTGTCCATACTATTTTTTGTATTCCCTTTTGTAGTCCTTGGAAAATCATCTACCTTTCCAGACTTTTTAGGAATGCATAGAAACCTTGCACAGAACATTTTAACTCCATGTTTCTTTAAGTCCATACAGTTATAAACTAACATTTGTATATTTCAAAATTTCTAATGGAACCTAAAAGTCTCACCAAATATCAACAGATTGGTGTGAGGATTTAGTCCAAGTAAAAGCAAAGGATGTATTTACTCAAACTATTTTTATATCCCTGTGATGACTGAGATCAGGTCACTGTGCCAAATGTTCACCTCCATTACATCATGAAAACAAAGAATCAACACCGATGTTTAATTACATTGTGCTGAGACATTAGGCGCCTGGAAAAAAAGGTTTTATTTCTTTTCGTGAATGTTCCCTCTCCACTTCATGGACAGCTTGCCATGGTATGAAATCTTCAGGGGAATTTTTTGGCAAAAATGCAGCACAAGCAGATTCACATTATTACCTGGAGCCACACCTCCAGCCAGCTGGTGGAACAGAGCATGAATAATGCAGATTCAATGTAAACAACCTCCAAGATGTTTTGCTGGAGAAAAGCTGCAGTCTGAGAATGATGGATTTGGGGAAAAAAATGCTGGAGTAGCTGTCCAGCACTGCAGCATGTATCTACTAAATGATCATCTCATCATTTAGTTCTTTGACAAAGAGAACTCCATTGACACAGTAAATCTGAGACAGTGCAATAGAAGGTAAGAAGGTGTTTTGTTTTCTTAATTCAAGTTTTTATTTAGGAGCAACATGAAGAAGAAAAATGTTCATCTGTTCACATAGTGTTATGCAATATTCTATAATTATCCAGTTGGATGTATTAATGAAGATGTACATTTCCAACAGTTGTTAAAATTATGGAATACGTCAATGTTTCTGCTGGGATTCAAGAAAATCTGAACACGGTCTCCTTTTCTAATGAAGACCAAACCAAAACCCAGCTCTCTGTGACTGGGTCAGCATGGGTTTCCACAAACCATGAAGTTCCTCCTTCATCTGGCTGAAGTTGTCAGTCACCTCAACACACACATCCACACACACAAATACAGCTCTGTGTGCATGCTGAGTGAAAACACAGCACTCAGAGATCTGCTTGTGATGCAAATAAACTAAACAGTTTTGGCAAAGTGTATGTTTAACTAGTCACCATGGAAACCCAGCAGGAGATTGCTTGGTCTGTTTGCTGTTTTTTCTTCTCATTTTATGCTTGGACTACACTAATAAATTGTTGAAATTATTTGATATAATAAAAATAGGCAAATGCTCCTTTGTGGAAATTTCAATAGACATTAGAAATCTGAATGACCTAAATGCAAACAGTAATTTCATTAATTCCTTCCACTGATTGAAAAACCAAGAATTACATCACAGAGTGCAACTTTCATTAAAAATATTTTACTAACATAATGAGCAAAAGATAAAGGAGTGTGGTCTTGGTAAGAGATAAAAAAACAACCTGTTTTTACAGTTTACAGTGACTATTATTGCAGTAAAGGGGGCAATACTAGTGTGAAAAAAAGACAAGAAATAAAAGATAAAAAGAAAAACCTGGAGTAAGAAAAAAATATGGGAAATTGTAAAAATCTGAAGAGAAAAATAAGAAATATAAAAACAAATTAGTACGGATTAAAAAGAGCATAAATAGACTATTATAGTCAGTTATTTAATAAGATTAGAAATAATATTAAGGCTCAGTGGTGTTTAATAAACAATGCGATAAAATATGGTAAAAGACAAACATGGTTTCCTATTTATTCTTTTAAAGAAAGCAACAAAATTTCAAATACAAAAGCAGATACGTTCAATATGTTTTTGTGAATGTTGATCCTGATGTCACTTTGTATGGTTTGATTGATTCTTTATGCTTGTTTTGCCTTTTTTTTTTTTTGGTTGTTTTTATTGGGTTTTTGTGTCTGGATGTTTGCTGTTGTATTTGCTTTTATTCATGAGGACTGTTTTCAGTAAATATCCCCAAAACGAAAGTTGATAACAAAAATATTAAGAATAATTTCAACACTATTTATTTCCAAAATAGAAAGAGAATAAATCATTTATACTGCTAAAGCCATACACATTGACTTTAATTTAGACAAAGACATGAGATTAGTGAAATCAATAATTAATTTGTGAATTTTATGTCACTTTTTTCTTTATTATCTTTAGATTTCATGTTGAGTGTTTTGTGTTGTCGATGATGTTTGGATGCTTGTGTTATACACTGAGGTAAACTATATAAGATGTTTCTCTTCAAACTGTTTTGTTCAGAACGTTTGTCTGTGTTAACATGTGACATGTTCATTTTAAAATTGTAAGTAAATGAAATAAAGAAATAAACTATAATTCTTCTCAAAACACGTCAATGAGGAAAAGGAAATCTAGAAAATGTTTTCAGATTTGCTCTGTTACTACATTTGTTAAATCAGAAAGCATTAACTGCTGCTTCATTTAACTAGGTAGGGTATCTCTTGCATTTCCTGTCAAATTGTTTAACATCAGTGTTTAATATGAATATTTAATACATTTCTTTCTCTGAATTAATATTTGTGTAATGATAGACAATACGTAACATTTTCTGGTGTTTTTGGAGGAAGTCTGTTTTTGTCTGAGGACAAGGTGCCTTCAATGTTCCAGTGATATATCTCATGTATTTCTTTGGGACAAATTCTTTCTACCAGTAAATAAAGAGGCGGACTGAATTTAATAGTTTGGATTTTATGTCTTCTTATACTGTTGATTGGATGTTCTCTTTTCCTTCCACTGACCTTTGCTCCTGCCATCAGGCTGATTTAGCGAGGTGCATAGACAAGCACAGATGATTCCCTATCAGGAGTCACTTGCACCTGTTGGTGAATTATTTGGGCTCTAACACTTATTACCCATGTGACCCAGAGAAAATTGGATATAAATAAACCAGCGATAAATCTGACACAAAATATACGTTTCAGTGCACTTGGCATTTCAGGGTTTGAGCTTCTATAGAAGCAGTAGCTGCTCTTTGCACCGTCATTATTTCCCCACTTCCAGACAGAGACTGAGCCTGTTTGTCCCCTGCTGTACTTGACGATCCCAACACAGCTTCCTGTGCAGCTTCGTGGAGGGAAAATGCAGAAGTTTGCCCCTTCAGAACTCCTTACAAATCAGCTGCAATTTACGGATTAAATCAATTTTTATTGCTGCATTATTTCCCTTCAAACACTTTGTCATTTTGATGAGTTGAGTGCAAATCGTGTAAATGACATTAATGGTGTAAATTCATCATTAAAAATGATGGATGGATCAACTCTCCATGCATTATTTATTCATAGAATCTTTCATTTTCACTTAGAGGCCGTAGTTGAGAGGCCGCAGTCACCTTCTCGCCAATTTAGCGGCTGATAACTGTGGCTGAAGTTTTTGAGATAACTCACATTAGAGTGGAAACAAAAGAGAACTGTGCAGCACCATAATTAGCCGCTGACGGCACTGACAGGTCGAGATGTCTCCTCACGTCATGTTTGTGTCTCCAAAGTGTCCAGCCATGAAATCGTAAATCACAAAATTAAAGATTTGAATGTGTGACGGATTCACCGCCATACTGCAGCATGTCTCTAAAGCAATAAACCACTTCAGAACCTAAGGCTGGCCCAATATTTTATCTCAGCACCATCACAGAAGGCAGGTGGAACTGATTGAAAAGAAATTATGAAAGAGGAGAGAAAAAAGAGGCACACAGCATCTGCAGAGCCTGGTCGAGGACATTGCAGAGAAGATTGAATACAGGTTATCAAATCTAGACCCAAAATAAATCTCTTTCATCAAGCTCTTCGCCTCATTCTTTCTCTGTTGCTTTTTTTTTTCTAAGCCGCCTATATACTCTGTATAACCAGATCAGGCCTGTGATGAAGCGCTGACTCAGTCACGGCTATGGCTTTAAATTCAGAAGTGCAGAATTATCTCCCTCACTAAACCCTGACATGAAAAACTCACCATAATTTTAAATTATATTTTTATTGAATTTTTGGATATACTGTTTTTAAGTCTGATATGTCGTATCAATATAAATCAATCTTTGAAGTAACAAATTCTCATTAAACATAAAAATGTGTATTTCAATTATATGCTTACCAATTTATTACCTATAACAACTGCTGTGTAATTATACTGGAACATAATTTGTTTACACTTAATCTTTAACTAATCATAAGTTAAAGATTAGCAGCTTATTTTAGTTTGTTAAGTTGCAAAATGGCGTAACTGAAATATTGCTAGACCTGCAAACTTATGTACAATGTTTTTTTCCTGCAAAATGTGTCATGATCAGTGATGACCCCCCTCATGGTCAATTTATCTTGTTTCAGATAAATTTGGATGACAAAAATATGGCCAATCTGTGTCAGACCTGCAGAGAGCACATAAACTCTTTGTGTTTTTAAAAATGAATAGATCAAATAAACGTATGCCGAACATACAACAGTTTGTCAAATATTACTGGACTTTGTGCAGCAGGTTCTTCAACAAATCATCCCATAAGTAACTAAAATTGCTTTATAAAAGTGGATTTTAATTCAAGATGCTATAATCCAGAAGTGTTTATACTGCACTACTTTACTATAATCTCCTCATGAAACCAGTGTGATGTGCACACCTGGCCCCGGCACATGTAAAGCAACATAGAGAAGGGTGCCCAGAGAGGACGCTTCATCAGGATGCGTAGAACAGTTCGTTATGTTGCAGACAGGTCATGACAGGTCTCCGTGGGCTGTCGGAAACGAGAACGTGCACTACACCGAACAATTATAACTCTCTCCACTTCACCCTCAGAGGCAGACACATATGGAAGCATACACACTCACACTTTCTGGATGAAGGGAAGCAAACAGAGTGGTGGCATAGTTACTTTGGTAACTGCAGTTTGCTCTGACAGCCATTTTAATGAGATAAGGAGAGAAGGAGGGTGAGTCAATGCGACCTTCCTCCCTTTGTCTCTTCCTTCTTCTATATGTGATCAGAAACAGATGAGTGCTTCAAAGAAAACAAGACAGCTGAGGAGAAAATGGATGGAGGACGAATATTGAGGCGATACAAGGAAAGAACATGCGCCTGAAAATGATAAAACAAAGAGGAGACAAGAGGAGAACCGCTTATGTTTGACTATCAAAAGGGAAGCAACGCTGCACAGGCCGGATAAGGTGGAAAGGGACATTGCAGTAAAAATTACAGAGCTGTTCATATAGTGGGACTAGGCAGGGGGGTCAGCGGCAGTTAGCTGAGCTAAAAGCAACATGGTAACTTAAACTGGAGACCGGTTGCTGCATCCAATATACTGCTAATGTTTGTCCAGCAGGTTGCTGCTTACTCAGCTCTCAGTCACCGACTCCTGTCACCTGTTAGACAAAGCTGAGCAGCAGGTAGCTGGATTATCTTAAAGCCTACAAGCTACACCACTCCACTTCAAATGAAATCAAGAAGGAGGCCTGCTGGGAGCACCGTGTAGCAGCACAGCTACCTGTCACTGTAGCATTGTGAAACCACAACTATGCTCTGATGTTTTAAGCTGCAGGTTGGTTTCAGTTGGCAGCAAACATGTAGGAAAGCATTTATGCTCAGACAAATGACTGTATCTCAGCCAGTCTGTAGTAAATATGTAGAGCAGGACAGGTTGCATATCTTTTTTTTGACATATCCAAAGAATGGCTGTCAGGCTTGGCTGGAGATCAAAGTACAGTGACATGTAACAGTGTCAATTGCAGAGTAAGGTAATTCTGGAGTGAGATTTACCTTAGGCAGTGGATCTAACTACAACATTAAATTGCAAAGGTGATATATAATATTGTCACTGAAATATTGGCCTTAATTCATGTTCATTTTTTTTTGTGTGTTTTTATTTCTGGTAGAAATAAATAAAGCTATGTGGACTCTGACGGACCACCATATTCACATGAGAGTATAAACTGGAAATGGGTTGGAAAACCAAGGCAAGTTCTGGTGAAGGAGAGGTCACCACAGCAGGTCTCTACAGACAGACACACCAAGAGACTTTGATGTATCTATGGAAACACAGAAAAACGAGGTATGCTTCCTAGAAGTTCTCCAGTGAAACCTTTGAAGTTTTTGAAACAAATCCTCTACCTGGCCAGCAGGTCAGAAGAAAAAAATTCTGAGCTTATAGAACGTTTTATGATTCAGGTCTTGCTTTTCTAGTGAGGATCAGTTCCTATCTGATCAGATCTGAGTTTTATCTTAGGGGGAGTTTGGCAGTGATGTGTCCAGTAATGGTATCTCCAGCACAAGAAATGCTTTGGAATTAGAGTTTTTCAGTATGTGAATAAAAATGGATTCCAACAGACATCAACAGTGAGCAGGCTTTAAGGTTGGTAAAACTGCTGGAAATCTTTACCCCCCGAAAGAATTTTAAGAAGTGCATCTTACTAAAAATGCAAAAGACACTTTATGTCCTTTATCTCAAAAATGGACATCACATCCTTTTTTTCCACTGTGTGTAAATGTGTTGCTGTCTGTACATCCCTTATCTACATTACCATCCATTGAAAATACACACTCTCCAATATAGGTTTTATATTTTCATCAGTTAAATGCTCGCACTTGTCCAACCCCAGAGTTGCTGCTTGATTATTTTTATTTTGTATTTAACATAATTTTGAAAGTGCGCTGCTCTAAGACTCAGAGTTATGTTAGAACACACAGCAAAACACAATCACAGTCAGGGTGGATGCCATATGGTCACATCTGTGACCAACTGCCATTGTGTACAGACCAGGTGTTGAGATATTCTTGCGAGTGTGCGTGTGTGTGTGTGTGTGTGTGTGTGGGGAGGGGGGGCGCGTGTGTGTTTGTGTGAGAATAAAAGAGAGACTGTGTTTTCACAATGGAATAACACTGAAACCTCCTTTTCTGAATTGGAAAGCCATTCTCACATTAGAGAATGGCTTTGATCTGTTTTGTAGAATCTATGCACAAAAGCGTGGATTACAGCCCTCATTTATGCCTTCTCATCGTTTGTCTGGTGTTTTTAATATGCCACTAACAAGAAAGATAGTATGTGGGACATCATTTTTACAGTGTGTACACCTGTAAGATTTCCAGGTTTTTGTGCAAAAACCAAAATACAATTACAAACCACCATCACTGAAGATGCTTTGGTCTTCAATTTAGATCATAGCAGTTTTGAAATCATCTTAAATTTAGATTTCATGGAACCTGCAAAAAAACATAATATAAAATCATTAAAAAAATAATTATTGTAAGTGTGGGCCCTTAAATCTTAATCTTTTCTTTTTCTTCTTTAGGTTTTCGTGGCATAATATATTAACTTAAAGAAGAATTTCCACCATATTTTAATTTGTCAAATAATTTTAATGTATACTTTGAACAAATTTCTGAAAAACTTTAAAATATGGTCTCTTTAGTCTCTTTCTATGTTGGAAATGGAAGAAAAAGAGCAGAGCTGAATTTTTTACTTTTGTATCAATCAGCCTTACCACATGATAGCATAGCAGCTGGTGTTATCCCCCCCCACCCCCAGACCCTGAGACACTCCCATACAAAATGATGCTGCGTATCGTAGTGTTGGCGTGGGGAGTGTTGGATGTCCTGTCAAGTTTCCTGGATGTGTTGGTGAAACTGATGAAGATAAATATCAGCCTCAAAATGACTGCCTTAGACAGATGCAGAACACAAACTGTTTTAATATATCAAACTCACACACAATCCAGTAATATATTACACAAACATTACACACACACACACACGCCCATGCACACACACTGACACAGACAAATTTAATTCATCATATTTCTGTGACCTATATAATGTTATGAAGAAAACCTCAGCAACACAAGAAGAGAGCAACATAAAACGCAGGAGGAGCAAAAGACGTGGGAAGAGTGCAGAGTAATGGTGGAAAATATAATGGATGGAGGCAGGAAGGCAAGTAATGAAGCAAGCTGTGCGACGCAATATGGTAGCAGACAATAACATTTATCCAAACCACTCGCAAAATATCTGTCGTCACATCAGGAAGATGACAATTGTGACTGGCAGCAGATCAGAGTCTATCTCCATTTAACACCCACTCTGCTGATTCTATTGGAAATGATGTAGCTTGTACTTCAACTGCAGAAAAACATAAATTCTTCAGGCATAGTGATGATTCTCTTCTCAAACTTGTTCAAGTTTTTCACATTTCAGGACCAAATTAAAACTGGTTTCAAACAAACTAGATATCTGGATAAACAACCCTGTCCCCTTCTGTTCCTCCCTGAGGACCAGGAGGGGACATGGGGACCTGGGCTCTCTGCTGCTCTTGCCACCCGACCTCAGATAAGCTGATGATGGATGAATGGAAAATATCACTGGAAATATTGCACAATATTATTGTTTATTTAGCTGAAATGCAAACTTGTGAGAAACCAAATATAGAATATAGGTTATGTAGGTTCTGTTGGATATTTGGACAGTTTTCTTTAAAACAAAGTGTATTGTCTGAAGATAAGAACATTTTGGGTTAAAACCATTATCCAGAATAGGAGTTTTGCTTTCATGTTTGAATTAGAAAATGCAAAAAAAAAAAAAAAAGGTTTCGATTATGTTTCTATATAAATAAATAAGTTTTGTGTTTGATTTTTGAGAACAAATAGAAAAATCTCTTTAATCCAGTAAATATATGGTGAGTATTAAGACACAGATAATTGTGTTTAATATGAAAAGTAAAAACCAGAGGGATGTTTTGTGCATTCTGACAGAAAAAGGCGACGGTACCAACACTCTTCTGTTACCAAAACTGAATTGTTAACAGTTTTTTTTTTTTTTTTTGGCTCTCATTGATTTGCAACAAATGACTTTCTCCCCATGCCAATGTCTCCTCCACTCCTCCTGCACAGTGTACAGATTACATCACTGCTGTCATTACACAGCTTTATTTTCCATATCTGAGCACAAATTGTGTCTTGCTGTTTGCCATCATGCAGCTTTATCAAAGCAGCAGCCAGCCAATGTAAACAGGCTGCTCCTTCTGACTCTGCTTCCTGTTTGTTCTTACACCATCCTGCCTAAGAAGCCGGTTGAATTGGAAAAATTTCAGCAGCTGGA
Source organism: Poeciliopsis prolifica (assembly GCF_027474105.1). NCBI lineage: Eukaryota > Metazoa > Chordata > Actinopteri > Cyprinodontiformes > Poeciliidae > Poeciliopsis > Poeciliopsis prolifica. The sequence continues at coordinate 528,160 of NW_026562435.1, read as the reverse complement.
GGAGCAAACACTTCAACAGGACATTGATTAACTAGAATCTACCCTGCAGTATTACAATTGATTATTTTCTTTCTTTTGGGGTTTTCTTCTCTTTGGATGCAAATTATAAGTAAAATGAACCTATGATGTCATGAAACAACTAGTCATAAGCTGTTTCCAGCTTTCTCCTCCAATCTGCAACACTTAAAATTGTCTTTTCAAAAAATTATCTTATTGTTGTAAGAAATATGTAAACCACCACTTTTTTTCAATACACCTTTGCTCGGACAAGATTAGCTATGTTTTCACCCAATTGTTATGTAAAGCTTGAAATATTAAAATGTTGCAAAGATGAATAAATAAAGCAACATATATGTTTTTATCTATATAAAACATATTTGACATTACATATGGATGGACCACACCCAATGCTAACTTAGCAGAAAATCAGAGGTAATATAAGTGACCTGCTATGATCCATCATTTTCTGAACTGCAACCTTCTCAGGGACAGGAACAACATTCCAGCTCAGAAATGTACACAGTATAATTTTATATACGAGTATCTTTCTCCCAAAAATAACACCTAATTGCTGAAATGGATCCTAGAATTAGTGAGCAGGTTGCCTCACCACCACCATCTCTGGAGTAAATGCATACTTTTTCTGCTTCTCAGTATCTAGCTCAGCCAGATCTAACAATTCAGACATGCTCTGACCACACGGTTCGTTTGTGTAACATATATGACAGAGAATGTCATGGATTAGTTTAGCTCATAGCAAAAGAGCCACAAAGCAAAAAAAAAAAAAAAATCAAAAACTAAACTAATTAATTCTACAATATTCTGCAGGACATCTTTCCTGCCAAGAGTCGTCAGTAGGCATTGAACAAATGCCTACTAAATCGACATCAGGTGAAATAAATTCTGATTTTTACATCCGGAGCAGGTTTGGATTAGTCCACTTTCATCCTCACATTTAATCAAATGTTCATAACTTATTAGAAGGGAGAAATTGTCTAACTCTATTCGAATAGATAATGGCAAATCGTTGGATGCAAATCAGAAAATTGAACGAATAGATTCCAAAGCTCTGCACACCGATTCACTAAAGTGAGAGGAAGTGTTGTAAATTGGTTACTAAATAAAGGGAAGAAAATGGAGTTTGTGTTTCATTTTAAAGTAATGTTATCAAAATTTTGCAATTGAAAAAAATTCTACAAACTGTTTTATTAATTAAAAGGACACCAGGACAGTATTTAGTGGAACTTTACCCTGAATATAATCAGCTTCTTGAGATTTGCTTCAAACTGAGCAAATTTCTTATGGATAATAATGTACCTTCATGCATAAAGCATTGCCATGTGTGCTGTATGTCTACATTATACAGACATACAGTAAGTCTGCATTATTAACCACCATGATAAACCTAATCAGCTAGTTTTTGCACCTAAATCCTGATGTGGATACATTTTTTCCTAATCTCATGTGTTTAAATCTAATAGGTTGTAATAATGCAACAGCCTACAAATGAGAATGACTTGTTTATTTCCATGTGACTGTGTGCATGGTTCTACCTGCATGAGTGCACATGAGTGTGGGTGTGGAGTTTAACTCAAGTCTCACTGGTTGTAACCGCTGAGCTGTGAACTAACAAGCTTTCCGCTAATTGGTTGGAGTTTGCAGGAAACTGAAATAAAGCACTCTTGTTTTTGCTTCTTCTCTTTCCCCCAAGAAGTCTGAATGAAAATAGAGATAAACGACAACAGAATCTGCACCAAATACTCACTGATGAACACAAAGGACAAGCTTCTCACAGAGGAGATGCACCTGTTAAGGAAAGCAAGGCGCAAAAGACTAATTGAGCTGCAGCGATGCTTTCGGATTTGTCAGCTGGAAGGATGCAGAATTCACATTTATGAAACAGCCAGCCTAACAATCTGACTTCTCTGGGTTAGCAAAGTGTATTCTCTTCTGGAAAACACTTCCCACATGTTCTGTAGCCTGTTGTTTTACTTCTCTTTCCAACTCTCTTTCTTCTGACTGTGAATGCAGTAATTTTTTAGCTATTACACAATTTGCTTACCTGTAAGCAGAAGTGGAAATTTTAAATAAAAGTGTGGTCTTCCTTCAAAACTGATGCAGTCACTGTTGTATCTCCATTGGTACATGTCTGTATGGCCTTTAAAATGGTTCATTCTCTGAATAAAGCTGAAATTTTGTACAAGAAAAGAGGAAAACAAAATAAATAATAAAGAAGTGATATGAAACAATTTGTAAGCAGGAGTTTATAAATAGGGCCTTGCAAACAAAATCAAGCAATTTTGGGGGTGAAAGTGCCTGGTTTTTAAAAAGTAAATTTGCATATTACCTCAATATTTAGATCAGGTGGAAACTAAATATTTAGCTAAAAGGCAAATATTTGGTTAATATTAAGTTAAAGTGAAATGCTAAGGTTTTAGCATGGAAGTTACTTTTTAAAAAGGAACCCCTGTTTATTTTTATTTTATAACAGACTAAGTACCCCAAATTATTGTCAGTTTTGTTTTTACTTTACAACTTTATAAATTTGTTGGTACTATGATCCTGTACTGCTGCTGAACAGGTTCCATTACCAATACACTTATCACCTACTACCATGACATGCCTCCTTAAGCAATGACTCAACCTGTCAGTGGGGTTGCTTGAAGACAGTAATAAATGTTTGCTCGCTCACTTGTTCATGCATGTGTCTGTTGGTGGCAGTGCAACCTTGACACACCCTGGAAAACCTTTCACCATGCCTCTGCACAATCTACTGCAATGTGCTGCTGACCAAGTGTATCTTTTAAAGAAACTGGAATTATATTTGTTCATTTTCCTTCCAGGTTAATAAGGATGATCAGGTAGATAGACAGCAAGTAAATGAACCGACAAGTCAGAACAGGACAAAACACAATATGCCTACTTTATTTAACAATTGGATCAATGTAGGGACAAATAATTTTTAAAAATTTCTTGAGTCTATAAGCAGGGATTCTAGACTGTTTTCCAGATGGTAGCATTCCGTACCCAGTGTGGTCTGACAGCACTCTACAAGTATGTCTGAGGACAGACTCTGCATCTGTGTAGAGTATAATTTTCATTGCAGTTGAACCATTCGACTAAGTTTCATTTTCAGCTGCACACAGAGATCACCAGATCAAGCTGACAATCCTAACCTGATGACGTTTTAAAATTGAATAAAAGCATAAGCTTCTGGTTAATCTCAAGGACTTTGTGTCTATGTAAAATAAGCAACGAGAAACCAAGAGGAGGGATAAACTTTGGTTAACTGGCAACGTGTTCAGTATCAGACAGATATACACACTCACACCTAAAAGTAATTAAGAGAAACACACTACTGCAGTGTGAATGTGCTTGGATTGTTGAAGGAATTCTGAGTTGGTAGAGAGAAACCGGCAGTCACAGGCTGAAGATGCAAACTTGACAAAAAAAAAAAAAATCCAAACAGTCCTGGACTACCTTACTGCATTAAAATGATTAGCAGCAGATAGCGCTGCAATCCTCCAGAAGTCTGTCAGAGCCAGTGCCCAGATGAGTAAGAGCTGTTTTGGCAGTGAAAAAGAGGAACCTACTTGATATCTGGGAAAAGCGCATAATGTTGTACCTAAAGGGTTCATTTTGCTTGTAGCCAGACAAACAAGTGCACAGAAATTAAAATAAAGACTCTGCATAAACCATCTTTGATGAGATTGGCCACCACATTTGGCATATGCACTTTATTGGGTGAATATTTTTTTCAGATTGATGCACTACCATCATATCATCAAAACACTTTGCCATGCAGGTTTCGTCTCCAGCCAGCTGTCTAAGCATATGGTGAAGTTTATTGGCAGGATCAGACATGGCCAGTACCTACGGCGTCAGTGTTGCACACTGTTACCACTGACTCAAAACACACAACAGCAACCATTTTGGTCAGCACAAGCCGTGGGAGCAGATGATTGCTGGAAAGCGTTAAAGTCTATACATCTCTGTCACTTTGTTTTACTGCGGTCCCTCTACCTCTAGTTCTCCCTCACGTTGCTTCTCTCCCCCTCGCCACCTAAGATATTCACACTACAGTCACTAGGGGAGATTGTAGGAGGATATTGTGTGTTTCTCGTCTCCTCTGCAGTGATGCAATGTAACTAGCTGGCCTCTCAATGAACCAATGAGACTGTTTTAGCTGTCTCACAGCTCTCTGCACATCCATATATGTGCAGAGAGACACTCTGGCTGTTACACCCTGGTGTTCTCTTTTCCTCACTTGATTCTGACTTATACCAATAATGAAAATGAGTCAGAAATAGCTGGCCTACTTTGATTTCAAACCATTAAAGGGGATCTACCTGAGGGGTTTGTCCCATGCTTCAAGGTTAACAGATGCTTTATAGTTTAAAGGGTAAATACTGGGTTAATCGTTGAGTTGAGGAATCATTGGACCACTAAACGTTTCATTTTCTTAGAGTAAAAGTGAATACATGCAATATTCAGGACGTGGCATGCCTAACACATACATGTAAACTACCAGCCAAATGAAGACATTAGAGTATTATTTATGCTAACTTCATGTCAAGCAGCTAAAATGTTCCATTTAAATGTCAAAGCAAATGTCAGTAACTCCAAACATAAAACTACTAACATAAGAGTGTTTCTTAATCTCTTAAAATAACCCACAAATATGATATCACTTAGTAAATACACACGATTAGGTTATCAATTATTTGGATAATTGAATAAATCAGATTGTCTCACTTTACAGATTTTTCATTTGACCAAGTTTATTTTATACAAGATTAAAAATACACTAACATTTCTCTTTTAAAAGGAACATATCATGCAAAATCAATTACTTAGCCCTTAAATCCAATATTATGCAAACTTTGAGGGTCTAGGAGTGCAAAAAAAAAGTATTTATTCTCTACTGGTGCATCATAGATTATAAGATGGGAAACAATAACAGTACATTCCCTGCCAGTTGCATCTATAACATATACTAAGTTATGAAAAAATGCTTTTGGAAGACAACCAAGTGACTTTGAAAATGGATGAAATCAGTTATTTATTTTAGTAGGAAATGTGTGGCCCTTTAGTCTCTTGAGCAGATGTGATAAATACCACTGCAACACTTCAACTACCCAGAATAACTATGTTAACATTAAAGTTTATGTACATTCGTAATTTTGTTTTAAACACCTACATTACTAGAAAAAAGTTCTGCAACAAGTGCACACAACTCTGAGGCTCAAAGTCACCAGAACTGGGTTCAAGAATGCTTTCTTACATTAATGTGGCCTGAAGAGTTCTATATTTTGAAAATATAAAAAATGTATGCTGTATAGTGTGCTACTCAGGACTTACTTAAGCAGCACTCTCAAACTTAAAGGTTTGCTTCTTTGGAAATGACATGATGAGGAGCGGATAAGTGAGGCTAAAGCAGGGACACTCAACCAGGGAAGGAAGAACTGAAGGACCGTGGAGAGTGGCTGGGAAGCAAATGGAGAAACAGCAGTGACATTGACACTGTTTCATTCAACAGTTCTATTAATCCTGTGGAATTAGAAACATAAGATCCGCCACATTCAGCAGAAATAGAAAAAATTAATAGCATTTAATCACGCTCAGTAAGATGGAAAAAAATGAAAAGGAGCATTTTCTTATACAGTGGAAATATCTGCAATTTATACAATTTACTTATATATTGGGCATATATAACAAATCAACTTAGTGCATTAAGTAATTTTCAGATTAGGTACAATGTAGCTAAGCTGCAAAGTTTTTCAACGTAACCTATCTTGGTCTGCAAGGACCTGGGCAGCTTCTCAGGCAGACTGATGGTGGATAATAGAAGAATCCAGCAGTGAGGGAAAGAGAAGGAGGAGCCTGATTACTGATAAGTGCCAGGTGGCTGATGGGGAACATGGTCCAGCTGGGAGGGGAGACAAGGCAGGCTGAGTATGTTTTTTTTATTTATTATTTTTTAATTCTTAATCTTTGATACTTTGTCTTGTAATTCTTTGTACTTACTGTAACATCAATTGCCCATTTGGGATACAAATAAATGAGTCTGAATCTGAATCTGAGGGAAGGACAGCAAAATGGAAAAAAGAAACTGGACATTTTGTCAGTATATAGTTTTAGATCAAAATGCGTTTCATTGCATTAATGATTTATGATACTGCAATTCGCTTGATTGAAAATGTGAACTGAGTACAACCTCTAGCATTAACATGTTCCAGTACTTCTTGCACCAGGGATTAACTACCCAGTCAAAAAGCAAGTGGAGAGTTGTGTCTTTGTACACTGAATGGACAAACTGCTTCACACAAATAAGCCAAATTGCTAGCTTACTGGTTAGCATGCTACTTTGTCATGAGTCTAAACAGGAAACGTGTTCCTACTTATTTTGATGTTTATAATCCAAGTGAGTCAAGGGTTGTTAGAACACTGAAGGTCCTGACAGGAAGAGACCGGATCAGTATGCAGTTTGCAGTGAGAACCAGTTTGTTGCTATAGCAGCTCGCCAAGCCTCATTTAAACCAAACTTGCTCTCCAAACACAAGATGAATAATTCTCTTTGAGCCGCCTCCTCTTCCTCTCTTCTACTCCTCCTCCATTGCTTCTTCCCCTTTCCAATCTTTCCTCTACTCTAGAGGATTTTTTCTAATAAGAATTTTTTTTGGAGGGGGGGTAGATGCGGCAGCCTTGAAACGCTCTTCCTCCAGGCTGAGATGGATTTATGATGCGCTGTCAACTTGTGGGGAGAGAGAAAGAGAATAAGGAAGCACAGTAAACATGTTTTCCTCCCTCCTACTGTAATTCGGAGGGAATGGAGTTTAGAAAAAGGGAACACAGCAGGGTGCTTTTTCATAATCTCCTGCATTGAAAGTCAAAAAAGAACAACAACAAAATCCCCATGCAACACAAAGATATGGCTTGGGTCACTGCTGATATTCTTAACTGATTCAAGGAGGTTTAATGACATAAATAGATTTTTACATTACAGGTATAGCTTTATTATGTATAATTTCAGCATTACGCTGATTTTCTCAAGGTTAAATATTAAACCAGCCATTGTCTTGTTTTTGCAGAGTGTTGGTATTCTGAGACACGTTGTGAGACTTTTTATCAAGAATGAAAAATGTAGAAAATGAACCAAATAGATTTAATCATCAAATCATGTTCAATAACTGAACAAGTTGAAAATAGAAGGAAGAACATTTACTGCCAGGGTTATCAGCCTAAAACAAATCATTCCAGATAGAATTTATTTGTGTTTAAATGTCTAGACTACAGTGAACGTCCTTAGGTTGTCTGTTTATCTTCTTCTGAGCTTTTGAACCTACAAAAACATATCAGAATGGATGCACTATGTACACAATGTGAGTTTTCTTACATGCACAAGTGTAACTTATCAGACTTGCAGGACATTGTAAAATATCAAACTGTACTCTTTATGTATAAAATGCATTGTAATCTGTTACTGAAACATCTTCAGAAAATATTTTATGAAATTGAGGATGGGCACAACTTAAGGGGCACACCAAATTTCAAAATATGTTGCATTTGAACAACTAAGAAAAGTTTTTGTATCTCTGTACCTGGAGTCAAACAGTGGAACTGACTTTGGAACTGAGTTTTCAGATTAAGAATCTTGGAGGCAATACTCCTAAGAATTACCTCCGAAAAGGTAAAATATCTTGTTGGCCTATTTTAAAAATGTAATCTGTTATCTACAGCCATGTTTCTTTATGTCAGGAAATATTGATTTATGCTGATGGACTGCCGTCATCTTTCACAGATATGCAGATAGGCATTCTGTCATTACCATGTTACAATCTTGTCTCAGAAAGTTAACCTCAAATGGTAACCTAACCTAGCTTGTAAAAAACACAACAGAAATGAAAAAACTGTTTTTTGATAAGCTGCTGCAATGCCACAATATTTATTTCCATCCAGTGTCTGATGATAAGATCTTGTATTGATGATGGGAGAGTCCAACTGCCAAAACCTTCACGTGTGCAGGTCTGAACCCTGTGGAGATTGATCCATATGTCAAACTAACTGCTTCCATTACAATTGGCACAAATCTTTGTCTATTTTCTCCTAATTCATCCATCCATTTTCTGAGCACCCTTCTCCCTAACGGGGTCGGGAGGTGCTGGTGCCTATCTCCAGCTGCGTTCCGGGCGAGAGGCGGGGTCACCCTGGACAGGTCGCCAGTCTGTCGCAGATTTTCTCCTAATGTTGAAAATAAATAAATAAATGAATTGCACCCAATTGGAGGATTTCCATTAAATGGGAAATCAAATTAAATTAAAATCACACACAAATAAGCTTGTTGATGCAATAAGTCATTTGAAACCATGACAGTGATGGATGTAAACACTTCCATGGGATATATTTACAATTCAGCTTAATTGGACGTTTTCATATTGGTTGTGTTCTGTGAAGGCCCATCAATAGGTGGCTGTGCTTGAAATGTGTTGCTTCATCATGAAGGCCTTTCACTCTTTTTTTCTCTCTCTCTCTTTCTGTATTTTCATCTACACTTTCTGTCCAGCAAGTATTAGTTTGCTGTTCCATGTGAATAGTTAGTGACAGCAAATGTCACTGCAGCAAAGTCAGGCTCAAAGAATAAGTGACACGCTGAGTGGAAAATGACATTTGTAATAATGACATTGTAATAGCCAGATCTGAGATGCTAAGAGGCCTGATAATAATAGCCTCCTCTCTCTACACATGATGGAAGCTCCACATACAGAGAATACAATGTTCCACACTTTGTTGAAATGGTGAGAATGAGGAATGCCAGTCAGTAGTGATAGCTGACACGTCTCTTTGTTGAGGTTCCTTAGAATCATCCATATCTCATTCATTTGATCTTGTTCAAGTTTCAAAATAAATTCTGTACAGAACAGGAGAGTAATACCAAAACCTTCATCTATAACTACATTTTTCATTGAAAGCAACAGAATCAACTTCAGGGTCATTCTGTAGTGTTTTGTTGACTTTACTGAGTTTTTTGTTTTGTCTCATATCTACATCTTTGTTTGATCCATTCAATGAACGTGCACACTGTTGAATGCTCCTCAATTACTCACATTATTTCTCAAATTCTAAGAAAGATGAAACTAGTCAAAAAGAAGCAACATTTCTAAAATTTTGCAGTCATAATCCTCAAAAATTAATTTTGTAATTTTAAATTGGTTTTCTTTGTGCTAGAAAATACATTGAAATATTTATTTCAACCATAATTTATTGAAGATTACCTACAATTACTAAAGTAGTGCTAAAGTAGGTTTTTTTGCACCTACTTTAGCAAAAAAAGTAGGTGCAAGTAAATGATGTAATAATCATATTTGTAATGATCAAATATGATCATTATGTCATATTTGTAATGAAACAGTGAACTGTTTCTCATCAAGTGCTGTACATCTATAGAATTATAATACCAGATCTTAAACATATAATTTTCTTAAAAATAATCTTTTTTTTTTTTTCCTTTAGTGCAGAAACTCCAATGACTGACTCAGAATACTGGTTCCCATGGTAACAGGGGAGCAGTGATAAATAAGCCCATTGGCTCTAGAGATTCCCCCCACATTCTGTCCTGCTTCACTCATACTTTCTCTTCCGTCTTACCGACTCCATTTTGCCTTTCTGCATGTGCTTTCTCTTATGACTATTCATCTAAAAGCAATACAGCAGCTGAGGAGAAGCATGTCTCAAAAAGTGCTAAAATAAAATAGATGAAGATATTATACATCACAGCTAGTGGTGGAATTACATTAAAAATTTGATGTTAATTGCAGGGTCTGTAATTAATTAATTTTAATTAATTGCATTTTAAATTAAAACTATATATTAATAAAATAAGCAATGTTGTCCATTCAAAACTCTTTTTGCTGCTAAACTATTGAATATGAGCTCAAGAACAAATATATTTATTTTTAGTCTTTTTTCAGTTTCTTCAAACATCATATTGGAATAAAGTTATATTCCATTCATTCATCTTTCCAGAGTTTCAGGAACTTCTGATCATTCATAGAATTTCTTTAGCAATGTGGACTGTGGACATGTTATGGATCAGTATCAGTCTGGCTACTTGGTCAGCAAAAACTATTTACCATTGATTCAAAATGAGGCACACATGCATTTCATAACCTCGAAGAATTACTAAACAAAAACATACTTCTTTCATTATAAACCAGTCGTCTCCAGCCAGGATTTGAACCCAAGATTGTGTCGCTGCAGGGCAACTAGTGCAGTTATTTACTTAAAAAATATGTTTTTTGTTGTAAAATGTGACTGTAAGCTCCAGTTAGTATGTGGTACATTGCATTAAGTAAATCAGCACAAAATAATAATAAGTTAATTTTATGAAGCAAATTTAACTCTGTAAAACTAATATGGCAAAAAATATATTTTACAGCATTTCCTCTCAGTGGACAGTGAAATTTAAATTATACTTACTTACTTTGAGCAGAAACCTTTTTAAATAAAAGAGTCCTATTTTAAAGATGAATTCTTGTGCTGTTCAAGCATTCAAAGAAAAAGCTTGAAAGGTATTTTTTTTTATCATTCCAGGTGTATTGACTATCATGATGAAACAGATGTAAAATGAGTTGCAGCTTGTTTTCAGCCAGAGCTGAAATGATTTTTGTTACTTTCAATCACTGCTCAGAAAGTCAGCCTCTAGGTCTGCTGTCCCACAGTATTAATGTCGACTTTAAAAGTTTCCCATTGTCTTTTACTTGATTAAAATTAAATACACTACTACAGTCAGTAAAATAACAACCAGTAGCTGAATTTTAAACCACATACAACTGCTTTATCATCATATACAGCCATAAAGTTCATTGATACAGAATGTGTCAGTGTATAAATATCAGCATGATTCAGCATAATTTTCAATTGAAAACTCAGTGCCAGCATGTAGCAGTGACATTATCAAAATCTACACCAAGATTACCTTTTCCAGTTATTATGAAATTACAGGGGACAGATCAAACATTTGATGAAATGATGATACAATTAAACATTTGACAGGAAAAAGAAGAGCACACAGTTCATGGGAGGATTTGATAGTCTCTGCTGTGGCTGCCATCACAAGTGTGTTTCACTCTCCATTCACCTTGACTTCTGTGTTTGACTGCTGTGTTCAGGATGCTTACAGTGTGTCGGAGCATCACCTCAATTAACAATGAAAACATGGGAGAAGTTTTACTCTGTTTCTCTGTGCATTGCCCCTCTACTAAGGTAATGATTGTTCTGTGAGGCCTTGCTTTCATCAACAAAGGGGACCAAAATCCAGTGACACAAAAGAGTAAAGCAACAGCAACCAAGTAAAATAATTTAGAAATAAAAATACCTAAAATACACATTTCAGTGCTTACATCAGTATTTGCAAATTAGCTGGAAAGACATTTTATTAGAAGTTGCCACAGCTTTGCTTCCCCTGTTGCCACTTTAGCTGACGACTGTGATGTTGACTATGAATTCAGTAAATAGTCATGGCAAATCAGACATTAAGAATGATAACTTCTCACAACACTGAATGTAACACACTGACACCGACTTCAGAGGTTCTGACAATTGATTACTGCGATGTGCATCATGTGACAATGGTGCTGCACACATGCACTGAGCCAGGAATATCTGTGGTTGGGAAAATGACACAATAACACAAAGAATCTCCTAATTGTCAACACTGTGAGGGCTAGATAACAAGGTCCACAGATATCAACTTAATTTGTTGCCATAGCAACAGGTCTTTGCGCACGATATGAGTGGTTTGAAGTTGTTCTTCGCCTTTTTTTTTTTTTTTGCATTATTTTTCTTTTGCTGTGGCACACTGCAGCCACTGTAATTGATCAAATTAAAAAATAAAACAACAAACCTGGAATAATTGCCTCATTTGTTTGTAGAAAGTGGCAAATTCATAAATTGATATCCCACCATCAATAAAAAAAAACTTGCTCCTGTCTTTCTACGCCATAGATATTTTTTTCTAGATTTCCCACTGATTGTGAGGACATGACAGAGCAAAATTAGAATGATGTTGTTTCACAGCACCACAATTCATCATTTGAAATAAACGTGTTCTGTATGTTACAACAGTGGCCAAAATGAACAACCACAACTGGACAACAAAAGCCACAACACAAAGTTCAATGGAATTTAGGCTTAAGCAAAAAGTTAAGAAAATCTAAGACCTAAAACAGAAATTTTGCTAAAATGAAGGATATGCTAAAATATGATTTAAAATGACTATTCTGAAGTAGAAGTTAGCAATATCAAAAGGAATTCAAGCTATAGAACCAATGTCATGCTATAACAGAAGTTATGATACATGGAGCTTACTCTTCTGGGACACCGTTTATTATCACTGTGTAATAAAGTGGTTTGAGTGAACGTGCAACTGAATTATAATGCAGTCCCAAATGCATTATATAAAGTCATCTCTTCATGAGTGGACAGAGACCGCCGCAATAGCAGGACCTGGAGTAAAGCCTTCTGGGTAAATGCAACCAAAACAACACCACAGGGAGAAATAGCTTATTTTGATCCCATTGTTCAGTGTCTGTGTGGCATATTTGCTGAAGACAAAAGAGAAATTGTACAGCCGCTCTCATTTCAGACCACTTCATTTTCAGAAGTTTCTGTTAGTTTCTCTTCATCAGAGTTTTTTGTGTAATTTCCTTTAGTGATTCTTGATGCAGCGCACCTACAAGTAAGGAGTGGAACAGAGTGATCAAAGGGTTTGATAGGTTTGACTCAGTGTAGTGTGAAAGAGAACCAAAGCAGCTAAAAATGGATCTGTTGCAATTTAAGACTTAATCAAACCAAGTCTACCGGATTATCAGATCAGTGCGCTGTCACAACCAAACCCCTGCCTCCACTCTCCTCCCCTTTTAGACTGCTTTCCATCATCGTAACAAACAGGAAATAAAAGAATAAAATAGAGTGGGTTCATATTTGGGTCATAATACTTAATGATTTTGCTTTGTACTTGCTTTATTGAAAACAGTAGCAGGTGCAAATTGAGCTGACGCCTGCCAAGGTTATCAATTTCATAATAGTTATTAGTCCCCAATCTCCAACACAAAGCCGCTCAATCAACACAGACTCCATTACATTGATGTCTGGGTTGTCAACACGTACACACACACACACACCAACCCACAGAAAACACTGATTTTTGCTTCCAGCAACTGGTGTCTGCTGCCACATTAAATGCTGTGCCATAAAGCCTAAATCTGTCCATTCAGTCTCTACTTTCTTCTGCATGACAACAACAATAGCTTGGCCATTTTGGATGCTCAATTATGTAGAAGTGCTCTTGGGCAGACAGGCAGATGACACCCTTGGCTCCTTTTGCCGAAACATTTGCATGTGCGATTTGTCAAAGCAATCTGAGAATTTTTTGATGGTGTCTTTCTGTCTTTCTCTCTGCGTATGTGTGTGTTATGTAAGTCTTGCAGGCATTTACTCTCCAAAAAAGGAAAGTAGAGTTAGCTGAGATCTCTTGAGATTATACTCTGCAGACAAAATCTGCTTCAGTATGAAAAGATTCTTCGTCTGCTTTTAGTGCCAGTGGTGGGAAGTTCATCGGTTTACCCATAACTACTGTCAAACAAGGCTTCAGCGATGCACACAGCATGCAGTGTAACAGCTTTGCTGTACAACAATACAAGTTGGGAATTAAAATTAAGACTTTGCGACAAGCATTCTTTGTGAATATTGAGAATTGATTTTGTATAAACCAACAGGAGCAACAACTAAAACCTTAAATCCCACAATGTAAGAACTGAAGAAATAGGAGACATGCTTTTCTATCATGACTGTCACTGTAGAGCTCACCTCACTACGGTAAAGCAGACCGAACAGAACCAGGTATTTACATGAACAGTTTAGAATTGTAAACTGGATTTATTCAGTAGTAACATTTTTTAATACTAGGATTGACACAAAGTTTGTAGAAATGGGGATGCAGTCCTTTTTCTGTGTTCCACTTTAACTCGTTGGTGTACCTCTTCCTCTTTTCATTCTCATAGTGATCCAGAACATCTGGAAGGAAAACAACAATACAGAAAACTACAGATGTTGAGCTATTTCATAGTAAGAACCATTTCTACAGCCGAGAGCTTCTTGTCCAAGTTAGAACTCATGAGACAAGCAAACATGTGGAGCTCAGCTTAAAAGAAAACATCTTCATTCCACCATAAATAATAGTGAGTTATTGGGGATGAATCAATTTTTTAAAAAGGAAGTGAATCTGAAAACTATTCTCCCCGTCAGAATTAATTTGATTAACACAGAGTGAGTGCTTTTTGTTGAGAGAAACACCGAGCTTGTAAAAGCATGTTTCTCACAGAAAAACAATTTAGGTTTTTCTTCATTTCAGGAGACAAGCCCTTTTAGCAGATGTTGCAGGAAGGTACTTAGTTCATAATGAGTAAACTCCTGCTGTTCCTCCTGTCAGGCTCCAGGCAGCAATGGAAGAAGTTGTTTACACTGGTAAAATGTTTCTCTGATTGCCTCAGATTGGGCCTACCCTGGAGTAGGAGAGGGCAAGACATCAATATTAAATTGTGAAGGAACATTTTGATGACTCTTTAGCTTACAATTATAGTAGCTTAGCATTACAATTGTTAGCATCACTTTTTGAAAATTAATCCAACAGGGATGTTTTAACCATCATAGAGCACAAGGTATTTAAGATGGATGTTTAAGTCATTTTATTTATTGATTTTATTATCAGCTTTTTGAAGATGCTTATTTTTTATATTTAAATCTATTTCTTAGAGTTTTGCAAAACAATTTGAGACATACTGTAATTTAAGTGTTAAGTTAGCCGGCATAAATATTAAAGCTTAATTCTGAGAAACATAAATTAGCAAAACTGTGGAACCACTATGGGGACACAGGTTAAAATCAAGATTTCTTGAGGGCGTCAGGGACTTTCTGGACTTTTTTCTTCAGGTTTTGGATGACATTATCAGAGATAATGTGGTTTCAGGCAGTATAATCCAGTCTCAGTTTGTGGATACCGCTTTATTGGATGTCCATAGTATTTGATACACATACTATCTGGTGTGCTTGATTTACTTTGAGAGAGTGGGTGGTGCATACAAGAATATATCTGGTGCGCATGAGAAACCAATTTTCTTTCCTTTTTTTATTCAGGTCCCCTTATGTGATCCATAAAAAATTGTTTACATAAAAGTTCCATAATCTTCTATTCTTTTATGAAAGAAAATTTAAATACAGTGGGGTTCCTGGTTTAACAGGAAGAATATAATTGTGCTGTGAATTTCTTTTCTGGCTTATACTGACAACATGGACACTAGATTTAGACAGATATGACAAATGAATTTCAGAGGAGAATAGAGTAATTATTGTATGACTGAGCAGAGTACCACAGATAAATGACTCACTTCACCCTTTAATGTTTTTTGTTTCTGAGCAAGCAAAGCAAGTATTAAAATACACGTATTTGACACAAAATTTGATCCATGAAACACTGACTCTATTAGTCAATAATTTATTTTTTTATGAGATTGTTGTCATTGTTGAGGATTTGTTTATGTTTTTTTTAAAAAAACTAGTGTTAGCAGAGGACGCGGTCAAGTCATAAGACTTAAAATAAAATCAGAGTTGAACACCAATTTTAATGATTTTAAACTCAACTTGATAAAATCACCAAAAAATGTGAACTTTCATCAGTGACTTGTCACTGGTGTTGATTGACTTGAAAACACTTATAATGTAACACAGCATGTGTGTGAGAGAGACAGCAGGAGTCTGAGGGAGACAGACAGAGACCATTTGACCTACGAAAGAGAACCTTGTGTGCTCAGGCTAATTTAGGAGATTCACCATTGCAACGTTTCAAAGCAGGTGAGAAAGACTCTTCCAAAATAATAAAAATGTCAGAAAATATGACGTAACAAGTTAAATTGTTTTCTTTTGGGTTAGCCGCTCCTTGTGCTGCTATGAGGAAGCTCTCACTGCTGCCTCTAGCAGATTTGTAGCCTGCAAGGCACTATGCACAAACACACATTCACCTACTTTTTATTGACTGGGGAAAGGCAGAGATCACAATTTTAATAAAAAGCCAATATCGGGTGGATAAGAGTAATATATTTCATGGGATAAGAGATAAGGCAGCAGAGGCTGACACTCAGAGTACGCTACAGGTATACAGCGTAATTTATTAATCGTTTAAGGGAAGGTGTAGTTTTAACATATCTGTTTTGTTTTTTTTTTTGCCCACATTTTTCAGGTGGGGAAATACAATATGACTATAGTTTACACTCGAAATGGAATAAGTGAAGCAGAAACAAATGTGGATTAATCAGTTGATACAGACATCCAGATCTTGACCAACGTTGTACCTTTGTGAGAACTTGAGACACTGGTGGATTGTTCAATAATGATTTCAGAGGAAAAACATGTTGTTTGTCTTTACATGAGTGTTTCTTTAACTTTCTTCTACTGTTACCGTTTTTCTACTGCTTACAGAAATGTAACAAGACCTGCATAAACATAAGTAAGAAAACTGATATTCCTTAAACACATTTAAACGACACATCAAAACTGCAGATTCAAAATGTTTTCTCTTGAAGTTTATTAAAGTCTCAGAACTTAATTGTTGTAATAATATTGCTATGGTGCCTCATTGGCCCAGTTGAAATTCTACTGGAGAAATCCAACTCAATGGGAGAAATTCCTGACAGAGAGCTGAATGGAAGGCAATGGCTAGGCTCATGAGTCCTCTGGCTCTCCTGTTGTGATGAGAATGTTTTTTCAACAAATTATACCTCTGGGTTAGAGCTGATTCTGTGCCATGTACGATATATGCATTGATGCCTTTGTAATGGCTGATGAATAGATGTATGTATATCACTCTTTATTCGCTCACTGGTGAGATATTCTATAATGGTGTTGACCAAAGGGTCGTGTAGTGACAAAGAGCTTTTCAAAAAGAGTTCTGTGATCAGCGCTGTGTGAAAAGTTCTGAGATCTTTTCACATGAAGAAGAAAGGGGATCCAAAATAATAAAATGTATGTAATAACACCTAACATGACTTCTGTGGTTACTCAAACCCTGTTTGACGAGACCCGTTTGGATGAAGAGCTTTGCAAAGCCTTTCTGAATCAAAGTGAACGTTTGCACCATTTGCTTTAATTATCCTCTCTCTCCAGCGTATGAGTGTATCCTAATGTGTCTCTATTACAAGCCCTTTACTCTTATTCTTCAACCCATCTTGTTCCAAAGGTGGTATTAATTATTAAGACCCCAGTCATTATTTCAAATATTAGAAAAAGGAAATAGACTTTTTGAAAGCTTCCAAGACAGAAAAAAAAATCACAGCTTGTGAAAGAAAGGCCAATCACCTTGTCAAATCTGCACTTTTCATATTTTTTTCTTTATATGGCAAAGATCTGTAAAGTAGAAAAATGGTATGATGAATATTATTTTTATGTATTTTGCACTTTTTCCCTGCTTTGAATTTTGCTTGTTATATATTGCAATTTCTTCTGTTGTGTTCATACATTTGGTCTTATCAAACTGAAATTTGAAGGCAAGTTCTTTTATCTGAAACTTATTTTCTTATAGTTTGTCATAGCAGCATATTCATTAATTTAGGTAATTGAACACCAGCAAAATGACATGTACACTGCATAAATGCATTTCTATGCATTTATGCATTAAAATGCTTCTATAACTATATATTTTCAGATAATTCCTTCACATCACTGCACTTTGTTTACACTGTGGCTTTAACCTAATTAATATTTCTTTTCACTATATACAAGAGACCAGTGTTTATAACCCTGACTCCTCTAACATGGTTCTGTTGTGTAAAATCATTAGTGAGAAGAGCTTTCGCTGTATAATTATTATTGATTCAACAACAAGCTGTTTCGGCCGTCTGAATAGCAGCTGCAACAACAAATTCACAAGTTATTAGCAATGTTTTAAAAAAAGACATGCCAACATGAAAGATAACAGAGGTGTTATAGTAAATATGAGAAATGAGCCCCCATGGCTTCACATGAGGTTCAACCAGTGATACAACATGTAACATAAATAATGCTATGGGGGAATTTCTCTGCCATATTTAGAGAGTACATATTTTCAGTATGAAAGAAAGATTTTATGTCTTTCTTCTCAAAACCTGTCATGTTTGTACTCAAAACTTCTGCTGTCTTTCAACTATTCACTGTGCTTTCTCAAACTAATCAAGTTCAAATCTTCTCTGTGCTCTGATGAAATCTCTTGCATACTTTTCTGCTCGCTTGCAAATATTTTTCTTCTCTCTTGGTGCAAAAAAGTACCATCGCCTGGCAACTTCTCTATAGAAAGATTACCTATCATAACTACAGATGACACACAGCTCTACATTACAATGTCACCACAAGAACCCACCCAAGCACTGAAAAGCTTAGAACAGATAAATATGTGGATGTGACAACTTTATCCAGCTGAACAGAAACAAAACTTAAGTTATTACCTTTGGACCTGAAGAGGAATGATCTAGTCAGCAAGCAGCTTCTGGTGTTACAGTTGGATCAGATCAGGCCTGAAATCTGGATGGACTCCATGCATTTATCTTCATTGATTACTGCAACAGTGTCTTCAGAGGTCTCCCTAAAAAAAAAGCTACAACTGATCCAAAACACTGCTGCTGACATTCCCACTAAATCCAGGAAGATAGAGCATATAAAACAGTTCTATATTCCTTCCACTAAGAGAATAGACTTTAAAATACTGCTGTTAATTTATAAATCACTGACCAGCTTAACAACACAATACATTAAAGATCTGCTGTCATTGTATGAATATTCCAGACCTCTCAGGTCTTCTGGTTCTGTATCCCCAGAAACAAAACCAAAATTAGAGATGCAGCATACAGCTTTTATGCACCAGAAATTTGGAAACAAATTTCAAATTTGGAAACAAATTTCCAGAAAACTGCAAAACATCTGAAACCCTGAGTTCCTTTAAATTTAGGTTGAAAACCCAGATGTTTAGAGTTGCCCTTGAACTGTAACAAACAAAACATTGACCAAAATATTTGACATGTCTTAATGATTTTGATGACGACATTTGACAAAAAGTAATATTTGTTGTTTTTTAGACTTTATATTTTTGTGTTTTAATGACGTAAAGCAATTTAAACTGCCTTATTGATCTATTGATTGATTCCATAAATTATTCACATTTTGGACACTTTGATTCTCTTAATTTTTTCATGAAGATCTTTGGTTCCCGTATATGTATTTGTATGTGTTAATTTCTCCAGGTGATGTTACCATGGATTTGCCAGGTGGAATTCTCAGCAACACCAATTTCCCATACAGAATCTGCCTCAAAGTGCAGATTATCCAACATCATAATGCTACTGTAGGTTTTTATCTTCCACTGTGTGCGTGTGTTGGGAGGTGTGGGGGTATGCGTGTTTGTGTGTGTGGATGTACGTGTGTAAGCACCTATATGATTCACAATAATAATAAATCTCAGCCCGGCTAAGATAAACCTAATCTGACACAGGAAGTAATTCCTTGTCTTCCTCTCGCAACAGTGGGATTTGCCTCTGTGGCTGCTGGCTGATAGTGTCATGGGAGAAGAATGAGGGCTTCTGGCTTCACAGAGCAAGGATTATGTCTCCACAATACACCTCTCTCAAAATGCCTGGTCTTTATCTAAATTGTTGCATTAGACTATTTGAAACAGGTACATAATGGATTTGTAATTACACAATTACAAGGTGTTAAATATAGATGTTCTCTACACATGTGGTGATACAAAGCTGACACTGGCTTTGTTTCTAAAGGTTTAAAACCTCTGAAGCTCTTACAGCCACTAAGCATTGAGAAAACCTGTACTTATTTGGAAACCTAAATGCATATATTTTCAGTTCTTTTCCTTACAGATAATGATGGAGAAATAGGCTCGACTGTCTTTGTCGGCTCCAGCATGAGCAGTCTCTGGTGTTGCTGCAGGCCGGAGAAAAGCAGAGGTATAACACCAGAACTGTATGTTGAGGTAAATCTAATGCCATCTGTGTATTACATAACTCCAAAAGCAGCTTGAAAAAATCACTCTCATCACACCGAAGCATAAAATAAGGGAAAGCTCTGGTAGCGCTGCGTATGTGATTACCCAGGGCTCTCTTTCTTCTTCTGACACAAATTTTAAAGCCTTTTCGTCCCCAACTTCTGTACCATCCATAGCAACCACATCGACCACACATTAAAGTGGAAATGTCAGCGTAAGTGGAAGGAAGCTGGAGCAGAAAATTGTGCTTTGGAGAGTTTTCTTTTCTCTTTCGGCCCGGTTTCCTCTCCAAGTCTCCTTCCAGACAGAAGAACAAGTCTGAAGTCTAAATAAATTGTGCTGTTGAATTTATCTCATGCAAGGAAACGTTTGGTGCCAGGGATTTTCCATGACTATCCCAAATATCACTATTTGTTCAAAATACAATATTCTTTGTTCCATAGTATGGAGCGCTCAAATGTTTCAAATCACTGAATGTATTTTCACATTTGATAAAGATAGTTTGAGTCAGTGCACAAGGCAGTTTAAATATGATGATTTAATTTATGAAAGGGAAAAAGCCCAAACTGGACTGGATCTGTGGACAAAATGTAAGAACCACCAAAGAACTGCCTGTGACACCTTTAGAAGCAAAATCTTCCCTTTGTCTTAAGTCAGCCATAATGGAAGATTTTGTATACGAACAAGACATTTAAGGTCATAACTACTATATTTTAATAGGATTTAACTCCAGACTTTGGCTAGGACTCTCCATCTCAAAAACTCACAGCCACATACACAGCTTGGTTTAAATGAGGACATCACCAATGACTTCCATTGGTTGCCCTGCTGCAGCCAACTAAGAATTATAGATATGTCTGTTACTGTCACACATCTCTGCTTCTGTATGTTTTCTGCTGCTCTGTCACCAACACAAAGAAAATCTACCTCACTTATAGAGCACTTACTCCCACAGGAAGTACACACAAGATAGAACACACACAAACACACATCTGTGGAAGAGTGTGTTGGTCAAGGAGGATAGCCATGACTTTGCCAGAGGGAGTAAGGACAAGGGAGCATGGGTAGGGCGGCTGAGGGAGTGAGACTTACAGAGATTAATGACCCCAAACTGTCTGTTTAGAGTGTGTTTGCCATGTGTTTGTGTGGGGCCCCTACAGTAGAGACATTATGCAGACGATGGGGCTGTCTCTGACTGATGGGCTCGTTTCGCAGTGAGAGGCTATTTCCACAGTGACTCGCGCTGGCTCTCACACAGAAATACACTCCGACACAGCGAGCGATGCTGCCGGTTCAGTGTGGGTGTCACCAAAAGTCAGCTGTTACCACAGCCCCCAACTGAGTGACATATCAACCTGGTACTCTCACAAACACACACATGCACACGCCCCCACACATCCACACACACTCTAACTGTTTTTACCCACAGCATGTAAGCTGAGGCAGGATGCTTACATGATGAGATCATTGAGGGGCTTGGCGCAGGATTCTGCATACACACATTTTCATACATATAAATCTACATGCATTTCTAAATACACATACAGAGGAACAACAAAGCAGGGAAGCTGCACAATTAACAAAGAGGAAATCTGAATTAAAGATTGACTGATATTTAGTATTTTCTCCCTTGTTAGGTTGCAGAGTATGTTTGGTATGTTAGACATCCTACAGGGCCCCAGTGTTTTTCTGTTTTTTGTTTTTTTCTAAGTATTGGTTTGCCTTGATTCATGAAAGCTTTTATTTACAACTACAGTTGATATAGAGTTGGAACAGATGCAGAAGATGGTGGTCAGGAAACCTTTTATTAGCAAAGTGCTTGACAACAGTGTCTTTTGTGTGCTTTTGTTTAAGTGAATCACAGTTTTCATAGGAAAAAGGCTAAAAACAGGAATTATATGCATCTGGCTTGGCCACATTCTGAGTTTACAATATATCTCCAGACCATTTAACGATTCAAACTAAAGTCAATTCAATCCAAAAATGCCAACAGATTCAAAGTTAATTGCACAAATTCTAATTTTATCATGATATAAAAATCAACTATGTAGTCGAATTCAGGTTTTAGTGCCAGTGACTCAAATGTTTTCTGATTGCATCAAGGAACTGATTTTGCAACAATTCCTCCTCAGCATAATGAAAAGAATTGACTGACATGATGAAATGTAATAGCTTTGCACCAATTTTGACAATTTTGAAGCTAAACATTTTTTTAACATCTCTGTTCCATAGATATTTTATGTTGGGCTTCCAAAATGTTTAGTTACAGTACACACATTAGATGTAGCAGACAGGTGATTGTGGTACATCTAGTGATTGAAACAAAGAAACAAAAAAGCAAAAAAAAAAACAAAACATTTGTTTTGATTAAATCCAATTTATTTCAGAATCAAAATGAGGCATATCATAGAGGACTGGAATTACAATCCTACTCCAACATTATACCATTTTTTTTTTTTTAACAAGAATAGTTAGTATTAACCCTTGTGTTGTCTTGGGTTCAAGGATTGACTTAGGGGTCATTTCTGACCTGTGAATTACAAAAGTGTTTAAACACCAGAAAAAGAGTTCAAAGGTCACACGCAGATTCTCTATAATACATACACACACACATCTGGAACTCCCACCCCATACATACACAAACATACACACATCAAAGAACTGCAGCTAACCCTTCACATCAAGCTCCCAAACACAATAGAAACCAATCTCAGACATAATTAAAAAAAATAGGTATAGAGGATATGAAGGTATGCTGAATCTGAGTACTGCCAGTTTGTTTCTTGTTGAAGCAATGAGTAGATGTTTCACTGCCCAACAGGTGCTACGTTGTATGTTTGTACATACTGTCCTACATGGGACCTTCAGCATAAGAAGTTGAACATATTATGTTGAAAGAATTCACATGCTGAAGATGTTCAACATAGGAGTATCTTCATATAGTGAAGAACATCTTCATGCTATGAAGATTTTCTTGAACATTTTGTGTTCAACGTGGGATGTTCTTCATTTTATGCTCACCAAAGATTAGGAAGAATAGGATGCTCTTTGACTTATGTTGAAGATGTTCATCATGAAAGCATCTTTATAAGATGAAGAACATCTCCATCTCATGGGGATGTTTTCATCTTATGTTCAACGTATGGTGGGACATAAGGTGTTCTTTGGGTTAAGTTAAAGATGTTCAACATACAAACATCTTATAAGTTGTTTGTATGTTGAACAGAAGATGTTCATCCTGAGTCGAGGTTGCTCAGCATAAAAACATCTTCATGAGATGATCATCTCGTGAAGATTTTCTATACCTGCACTCTCGATCTGCAACTAACAGATGTCCAAACCCATATGTTGAGCAGAAGATGTTCATCTTGTGTTGAAAATCTCATACAATTGTAACACTGTAATGTTAGATAAATCTGTGTTACCAGAAACTGAGAGGTCGTGGGTGGAGAAAAAGCAGGACAATGAGCGGGAATAGCTTAGCGGTCCAGACGTTTATTCAACCATCTTGCCAGAACACCAAACAAAAACCAAAAAAAAACCCCGAGAACCTCCAGGGGAGGGGCCAGCCAGAAAACAACATAGTAACTCCTCTTAAAGGCGCAGTACAACTCCTTAACATCTTTAGTAAACAACTGATCTTCTATAGAACCCTATTAAATAAAAAGTAAAAATAAATCATCTTACACAATTACCAGACACAACATAAGAGTTGATATTAAACAAAATCAAGCCACATTTTTTGTTGTTGTGTTACAAGAGGTATTTTTATAATGATTTGATTCCTAAAAAATATAAAGGAATGAATCATTGACAAAAAAAGTTCCAAATTGTTGATTTTTTGTTCCCTTTCAGTACAATTAATTCAAAAGTGATAACTTCACATTTATAAAAGAAAACTGCTGCAACCCTTGCCTTGTGGTAAAAAAAAAAAAGTGTAATATTGTTGATCATCTTTTTGTATTGTAGAAGAAAAATAAATAAAAAATGAATTAAATTGAGTTGAATTGATAAACAACAGGTTGTTTCATCATGCAAGATACATTTTGGATTTAAAATTCACTTAATTTGCTTTATTTTGGGGCTTTTGTTAGGCCGTGTCATTTTTGACCCGTAGGGCAAAGGGAGTAAACAGAATGTTAGGATCTCATGGGGGTTAAACACATTCTAATGAGACAGCAGATTCTTCACTAATCCCAAACCATCAGCAGTCATAGTTATATTTAAAAAATGTCTATTTATCTTTGAGTCGTTGTAACTTAACATTTCATATGAGTTTTCGATATCTACAGTAAATTATAAATTGTGCACACTTGAGTGGATTACATGGGCAACAATCTAAATCAGCAATGTACTCTGCTGCAGATTAAGAGAGACACAAGAAGACTGAACCAATTTAGCCTGTTCTGTGACAGACTTCTCCTCGTTTTCGACGGACACATGGAGAAAAAGAACGACATACACCGCACAAACTGCAATCTTACTTGTGTGACTTATGACAAATTGACTTCATGCAAATGAGTGTCATGTTGATCCTGAAGGGGAGAGACAAGAGATAGAGAGAAGAGGGAAATCAAGCGAAAAAAGGAAGAAGATTATGAAATCCACAGAGATGGGCACGAAACTCAACATAAACCACAATGACAAAGATGAGTAAAAAGCCAGAGCAATTTCCAGAGTAGGAAGGTGGTGGGAGGTGGAGTGTGATCAACTCAGAGAAACAAAGTGTTTCAGCAAATGAAATCCATCTCCATAAAACTCAATCCTCTTAGTCTGCAATATGCTCCAAATGGACAGATTGATATAAGGGGTCGCAGCTCTGACCGTATCCCTGGCAACCATACTTGTTACCATTCCAACCCTAACACTCTACTTCTTCTTTTCTCTCGTATATTTGAACCTTTTTTCTTTTTTTTTTTCTTGCTCTTTTTCCCATTTCTATAAACTCCCTGAAATTCACTCAGATCAAATTCACTGACTGTAGAGTGGATATTAAAGGAAATACAGTCCACACCCTTGGTCCTCGTTAAAGGACTGGGTCTGCAAGCTGAAAGCAAATATCAAGACATTACAGATAAAAGAGCCCAACAGAACCCAATGATTTTTACATTGCACAGGCAAACGGCTCACACTTCTGTTTGTGGTCAATGAACACAATAAAAACTACATAATCTCACACTCTAAAGGTTCTCACGTTCTCCATCCAAAGTTGAATAGTCAAGGTGTGATCACATGGTTTCCAATTCAGAATACATGAAACCCTCACTCTGATTTTACAAAATGTTTACGAAGGCAACAACAGACCTTCATACAGACAGCTTCCTCTATGGACGATAATATTGCAATTTCCATGCTGGAGGTTTTAGCCATTTCACATTCTTACTATTTGTGAAGTACACATTTAACACATTTAACTGCGTTGGATAATCATTCAGTAAGATGTTTCAGGTCTCATGTAGATGCTCAAAACGGACAGTGGAAGTGGACTAATGAAAATTAATTATCAATATGTTTGTCTGAGCATGGTTTTCATAAAACGCTTAAAAACTTCTGACGAATCACACAATACTTTGCACAGAACTCTGCAAAATCGTTCGATGTGGAACTTGTGTTGTGAAGAGGAGGAGGCAGCCTTTCTGAGCCCTGGCTACTCAACATTTCCTAACCCTAATCTAATGTCATACTTTGAAAAGACCAGTTTTGAACAAAATCCCTTCTGAAGTTAATTAAAAAGATTTTTAACAAGTTCAGTAAATCTATGTGAAACACCTATATGCATTTCACCCCAGCACAGATTCACAAACAGTCTTGTTTCATTCAAATTCAATTTAAGCACTAAGAACCATTTTTTTTCATTGACTTTTCCTTTCAACCAGTTAGAAAAAGCAAAGACACTCCTCTGACCTTCAGTGTCATCTACCAGCTTTTAAACACAAGCTCTACATGGAACTGGAGCTGTTAAGTAATGGTAATGGTCACCTTAAGGTGCAAACATCATTCCATCATGACGGTGGCCTAATGCCACTAAGCTGACAGTGAAGTCGTGAACTGAGGTGAGTTCCTCCGTGACTGTGAATAGCAGATGTAATCATGCATAAAGCTTTTCAGGCACTATATTTATATCTACTTCCTGCTGAGAGACTTGGCAGACTGCTGCGAACTGTAAGGCAACGATTGAGTGAACAATGAAGCCTGCGGAGGTCATGAGTAGGCTAGTTTGTCATTCGCCCTTGTAGCTTGTCTTGTACTGCAGGAGCTAAGAGTAATGAAGTACAAACCACATCTGTCCTTGTAAGATTTCTTATACTCTGCTTAGCAATGGACATGCAGTATATATAAAGCTGACAATTTAAAATGTGAAAAGAATGAGCATAATGTAAAACAAATAGGACATAATAGGAGCTGCCTATTTTAAAGCCACTTTTCTATGGCATGTAGTGTCATGAAAAAGAATTTTCCCCTTACACATTTCTGATTTAGCTTTTTTTTTTTTTTTTTTTCTTGTCACATTTAAATATTTGAGATTGTTATCAATGGAAAAAGCAATCATGGGCCTGTGAGGAAAAAGCTTTGTCACTTTTTGTCTCAACAACTAACATCAAGTATTTCCATCAACTAGACTATAATTATAATTATTATTGTAATAATTATTATTATTTGTTAAACATTGAATTTAATATTATTCATTTTATAGAATAGAACAGAATTCAACTTTATTGTCATTGCACTGTCACATGTACAAAGCAATGAAATGTAGTTTGCATCTATCCAGAAGTGCTATACAGGATATAAATATTTATAAACAGGTGTACAAAGATATGGTGTATAAACAGAGAAAAATCTGTTCATACACTGACTGTGCTATAGTGACGTGCTATAAAATAAAATGTTTTGTATAAATATAAATATTAATAGATGTTTAACAATGTATTTTTGTATTTCATTTGTCCCTCTTTGTCATTCATAAATTTGGGTCTCCACAGACTTGTATGTTTTTATTCAATGGTTAATGGAAGTAAAACAAACAACTTCAGTACATTTTCAAAAGAAAAAGTTTTTGACCAAGTTTGAATTTCTTTGGATTTTGGAAAAATCCTAACACAGGCTCAAAAATATACATACAACCCCAGAAATATTCCGCTACTTGTCACAAAGAGAGTTGCTTGCAATTTCTTTACTTGATGTGTCAATACTATGAAATTCTTTTTGACTCTCCTGTTATGTTTGTTTATGAGGTACAGCAATAATGTTCCTGGGACAATTATATAAAAGTCTCAGAAACAAAAAAATTCTCCAAAACATTTTTGTATCTGATCATTAACTCCAATACTAACCATTCCAATTAATATTTGTGCAATTAAGTTTTTTTTATTTCTCCCAAATAAAGATGACAATGATGACAATTTACTCATTTAGACATAAAAAAATTGTAATTTGCATTTTTTTATGTTCCCTGAAAAACAGAATACACAAAAATATAATAACCATCTTTGAAATAGATATTTTGTTTGTTGTTTTTTTTAATGTATATCACATTTTGATTTTTTTTTTTTCCAAGGGGTGATTTTTATAATATGAGACACATATTTTGTTCCTGGTCAAATTGACCCGCTGATTAAAATCAAGATGAATGAGTCATACAGAGAGTATTTATGTGTGAATGTCCAGTCAGTGTGGTGAGACTTTGCCCTCTGGAAAAGAAAAGGTTCCCATCAAAAGTTATATGAACACCTGCTTTCTCACAGTTTTCTAGTGAAGTAAAAAGAATAGTGAGAAAGTGGGCTTGTGCGCGTGTGTGTGTGTGAAATATGTCTCAAAGCTGCAAAGATTCAAATAGAATTGAACTTTATTTTTACTTTTTACCCTTCAACTTGACTGCCAGGTCTAATTGACCCAAACAGTATCTATGCAAATGTGTAAATGAACCATTTTCAAATTGTACGTAGAGTGCACCTATTAAGACACATTGAAAAAAGTTAAATGCACAAACAATACTTCCAACCATTAAAAAAAAGAAAGAAAAAATAACGGTTCTATTTGACCTGCAACATAACAGGAGGGTTATTAAAAAATAAAATAAGCTAATTTAATGCCTGCCTAATTTCCATAGTAACATGTCTCAAATATTAAATAAATAAGCTTAATGGATTAATTTCAAACATCAGTGTAGTTGTTTAGATAAAATAAAAATAATTTGAAATTAACATTTCCATAGCAACCTGAGAATGTCTGTGTGAATCAACATATCCACTACATGGGTTTCCTATGATGTTTTTGTAGAGTCAGCATGTCATTTCAGTGCAATTTATTGTAGTGAATCATGAGAGAAAATGTGTTTATTAAAACAACTCTGACCAATTTTACTTAAAAAATCTGCATGTTTCAAGGGTAGAAGACACAGAAAACAGGCTGTTCCTCTTATTCTTGGCCCGCATATATTGAGCAAAGAGTGCATTCTAAATGTTACCTGTCATGTAGAAAAAGGTCAAAAACTTAAAAGGACACTTGGGAATCGGGTGATACACTCAGAACTGCTCTGATTTGTGGTTTTTCACTGTGAAAAATATGTGAAAAAAGGTTTCTGGTCAGAAAACTACTTAAAACTACATAGATATCACAAATGCAGATATCGCAATGCAAACTACTATAATTTATTGGTTTCATTCCCTCTTCTTCTGAATAATGGAAAATAAGTTACATTGTATCAATCAATCAAAAAATTAAGTTTATTTGTAAAGCAAATTTTTAGCAATATGGCAGCTCAAAGTGCTTTACATCACAAAAATATGTACAAAAAAACAATAAAAGAAAAAGTAATAAAAACATCAAAGGGTCACCAATTTGAGAAACCAGCAACAAACATTACATTTTGTTGAGTACCTTCATCAAAAATATATAAAACACATAAAATATGTTGGTCAATGTTCCATTTATTATGGTTGAAAGACCACTAACTCTGTGGGTAAGAAACTCAGTGTTTCAGCTGTTTTGAAGTTTTCTGGAAGATTTTTCCAAATTCTTGCCACATTAAAGCTTATATAAATATTTTACTATAAAACTAACTGTGACTACTACAGCAACATGATATGCACAATAATATCTGGTTCGAAGTATATCAATTTGCTAACATCGGGCTTGATATCTGTATACATGAAAAACTTTGACTAGTGAGTTGTCAGTAGATGGGATTATGCATTCACCTTCCTATTGATGTGACATTCACAATGCATCCTGTATCTGAAGATGTAGTAAGAAAGAAACAGCAGGCATTATGATCACAAACTTATTTAAATTCAGCCTTTTTTTTGACATAAAGACTTCTCTAGTGAAAAGGTGAAAAAATATTATAAACTAAAAGAATTTGCCAGATATCAGATTCTCTCTTTATTTTCTTTGTTTTTCTTCTTCTTCTTTTTGGTGGCTCTAATCCTTTTCCATAAGCAAGTCAAGGCAGTCATTATGCTCTTGACTGAATTTTGATTTTCTTTGGTATTAAATTTGCAACCAGAGATATCAATAACACTTATTTGAACATATATTTAAACTCCAATAATCAAAGTCTTGAGTTTTTTAGCTATAGTAGTTGACAGCTAGTAGTTTTTTTCTGGAGGCTGTGAAAAAGTCAAGTGTAAAGATGTCGCTTTGCAGTCCCATCGTAGGAATAGAGATTTTTTGTTCTCCATGTAGTTATTGATTCATCTGTTATTACACTGACATGCTTTACTTTGTTCTATTTTGGCCTTTTCCACCACTGGGAGACAACATTCTGCAAAAATTAAGCTAACAGGCACTGCTCCCCAGGCACAGGGAATTATGCACCAAGTTACTGGAGCAACATTTCAGCTGTTCTCTCAAGAACCTGTATTAAACCGAGACTCCGACTCAGTGGGAGCACCAGAGGGTAGGAGGAACGCTGACATGCACCGACACCAAATGGGAAAAGAAAAGAATGTTTATGGCTATTTAGTCCTGTTGGTGGCATTACATAATGAAACGCTGTATTAACAAGATAATAGACAGTATTTTGTAAACATGCATTTTGTTGGCATCACAATGCTGACATGCAACACATGTTGATGCAAAGCCATTCCATGTGATTCATATGAAGTACAATCATTCTTTGTCTCTACTGATCCAAATTTAAAAAAAAAATCTTCATAAAATAATGTTTCATTGAGAGGCTGTAATTTGATGTTCCTTTATCTTGTGTGGTGTCATTTAGAGAGGCTGATTGTGAAAGGATGAGCATAAAGAAGATGGCCAGTATTATCATTTAGCCCTGCCTAGGACTGCTAAGCAGATCTCGTGGTGACACTTTATTGACTTGTGGGAAGTCAATATTTAGGATCATGCTCTGTAATAATGACAGAAAAGTCAGTTAGATACAGTTCGGAGAAAACAGGCTTAACAAAAGGAACAGAACAAAGCAAACACTCAAGTTACAGAGGATCTCTCAAATATTGCAACTGTGCTCTGGTTTTCTTTGAAAACTGTTGATCCACAAATTGATTAAAGGGGTCAGTTCATGTTCAATCTTTTTAAATCATATATTCACCCTACTGCTCTTCATAATTTAGAGAAAATGATACTGCCTATTGCTACTGATGTCTTCTCATGTACTGTAGATTTTAGAAAACTGTTTACTGAGTGAGAGAGCATTTTGGAACACACATGTAAAAATAGATTACCTAAGGAGAAAAAACAAAATACGAAAGGAAGCAAGTATGAGTTAGGCTTGCTGCCCAAAAAGCACTTATTAGTTCAGTGTAAGGTTTGAAACATCTATACATCTATATAATAGGTACTATCTAGTCTCTGCTCACTGCTACTGGCTGCTAAAGTCAGGTGTTACAGTCACTTCCAAGGCCACAGGTGTTGGTGGTGTTCCTAAATAACAGCAACTCATTCATAAACTTTAAGCGATTTTAAAAATCCCATAGATGAAACTCAGGGAGCTCATCAATCTCTTGCGGTGTGTATTTTCAGACCTCTAAACTCCATCTGATCATCTGATTAGTTCAGGAATGTGAAATATTTTCACTTATTGAACAACTGTATTCAACCCTTCTCACCAATTACAGTGCAAAGCCCGGGATGTGATACTGGAAAACATCCCACCATTCAGACCTTGTTGAGTGGAGAGTTGCTCTCTAGAGGGATGAATCCCATCTGTTGGTCCAGTTGATGAGTTTGGGTCTGGCTTTTGAAAAGAGAGCAGTACTGATCAGATAGCAGTTTGTCAAGAAATTTGGCACAGAAGAGATCGTGGTGTGAGACTACTTGGCCTCCTTGTTCCAGAGAAATTCTTCAGTACAGATAAAATGCCATGCCTCCGAGTTGTAAAAAGCTGTAATTGTATTTCGGCTTTGCATCAAAGAGCTCCTGATTGAAGGATGAGGCAGGAAACCATCTTGTGTACCCATTTGAAAAATGGCCAGGAAGCCTTGCCTTAAAGACTACAGCAGGATACAATAAGTCATTGCAATGGGTTCAAGTGTGCATCAATCATTCCTCCATCCAATCAAAGGAGCACAGATGGCGAGGTATGCCATCAGCAAAGTTGTGATTGGGTTAAAAGGGACATAGCATGGAGTCTGTTGGTGCATTATCGGCTTCAATCACTATAATGCACCATGCTCCCAGAATGACCTCTGGGGTGTGTGTCCCATCATATATCATCACTATCCATCTCTGCGGACTCACTGACCAACAAACTCACATATCCTGGCCCCTGAAGGCCGAGATGCAGCAGGCTCCCCATCTATACAATATGCATGAAATAGCTCATACAAACTATTTCAAAGCATGAATGCACCCCAAAATAGTCTATCAGAGAGCCTATGAGAGAGAAAACAGGATTAGATCAGTGGTTGGGTGAGGGCAGAGACGCAGTGCTCCATCACAGTCTGCAAAGCCTTGTAGGGACAGTGAGACAGTAAGAGGCTGAGAGATGAAAAGGAGGATTCTTTCCCAGTTCATTTCAGTCCCTCCTACTGCTCTTTATCTAACCCTTGACTTGGATGAATCCTGTTATGGTGTGACATGAACCTGGGGCAGGAGAAAAAGAATACATTGGACAGACAGATGCAGGCAGGGAGCTGTGGGGGCAGAGGCTGATAGATGCAGCTGAGCTGAGAGGCTCGTAGACAGACAGGTCATTGCTCAGTCCGCTATGGAAAGTTGTGGGCTGGCATGAACACATAGCCAGTCGGAGCTTTTAGGGTCCTCCCTGACAGAACAAAAACACCACCTATATAGTACTATTCACTAATAATGTTGGGTTTCTGCACAATTTTGATCTTCAAGCAAAGCATTACATCTGTACTGAGGTGTCTGTAGGCATGTATGATTTCTGGGAAAACACCAAAGACTCACAGCAGAACAAGGACAGTTGTAGGCAAACAAATCTACTGATTCATCTCTCAAAATCATGTTCTTCCAATTCTAACGGGAATAAAAAATATATGGCATTTATTGGAGAAAACGGAGGAAGTCAAAGCTGGTAGTTTTTTGGGAGAGGAAGCGTCTCACCCAAAAACTGACCAATGACATAAAATTGCATCACAGCTGGGGGAATATCAAAATAATGTCATGGAAGTGGGTGAAGGGTGCAGTTCCAGTTGGGAGAGCAGGACAGCTAAAAATCTGAACACTGACAAATGTTACTTCACTGGAGATCCATGACAATTATTTTCATGTTTAGTGTTGAGCATTTTTAAAAGGGAAATTTCCTTTCAGGGGGTATAAATATGAAGGGGAAACTACTGGAAAAGATGGTTTCCACTGTGTGTAATAATTCATCTAAAAGGTATATGAAGTGTCAACTATTAAAATAGGCAGTTATAATTATTTTTAGAGGGGGTATCAAAATATTCACAGATTTTTTTCCACAGAAAATCTGTGGGTTAGTGATCACTAACCCACAAGATTCACAGTAACCCATCTCAGTTCCAACAATTATGTAGAAATAAGTCTTACTAAGTTTTTAAGCATACACATCTCAGAACATATAATACATTTAGAGATGTGGTGAAAGAATTATTCGTTCTTGATGCATTTATATTCTGTTCTCATCAGTATCAACGGTATACAAATTGGATTTAGTCTCAAAGCAGAGAGTTTAAGATTTTACATTTCAACCTTTTAAAAACCGCTGCCTTGATTGTAAATGCTGTATTTTACAATTTAGCTTGAAGCAGATGAGTAAGGGACCCTGCTGGATCACAATGTTTTGTCACAGTTCAGCAAAAACTTGGCAAAACAAGAACATTACTGCTGAGCATTAACACACTGTGAAATTATAATGGCTAAATAATTAGCACACACAATTAAACAGTGTAATGGAAAACCCTATGAACACAGGGTAAACCTAGGAGATATACAGAACGTAAAAACACAATAAGAGAATTTCTTACTTGACAATATTGAGCATTAGGGATTTCACAACTCAGACACTATAATTATGTGTCTGAGACAGGAAGTGGGTCATAGGAGATTTATCTTGTTACTGAATGTAAGGGTTATCTTTTCCCAGCTAGTTTGAAAGAAGCTGATCTATCGTTTAATTTGTTCTTGGGGTGCAAAGAATAGTTCATCAAACGATTTAGGATGGACTATGTTTTATAGAGGAAGGATTAAAATGATATGTGATCACATTTCTGGGAGACAGATTTCTCCTAGTAAGACTCACTTTTGTTGTACTTGCTGAGGCTAAAATCAACTCCAAAGAAAAATATAAAAAAGCATCATGGTGCAAAAATGGAACTCATTGACAGTTGTTCTAGATACACAAACATGCAGTTAGACAGAGGAAAGGCAATATGCATTGTACTTTTTCCACTCTGCTCCTGAGAAATTTTAGCTTGACTTTTACCTGATCCAGTCAAGACATTTTTGGATGAAAAGTATTGCAGTCCTTGATGGATTTTTGTCAGTCACACCACCAGCTTGTCATGTTTTCTGACACAGGTTCTTATAATGACATGTAGGTTGATATTTTTGCTGCCCTTTGGATTTCTGAATCTTCATTTACATGCCACTAAATTGTAAAATTTAATGTAGTGCCTTATTAGATCAGATTCCGTACTGGGAAATATATGAGAAATATCATGGGGTGGATTTCCCAATCTCTCTTTTTTTTTTTTTTTTTTTTTTGCCCAAGGTCGAAACCGATGATTTTATACATGACTTCAGTTTTGATTTTATTATGTACAAGTGGAACTTCTTCAAATGTGTCTCATGTATTCTTTGAGAGGATAAACTATATGCATTTGAGAGAATGAGTGATTGCTTTGTATGATCTTTCTGCATGAGCTCATCATACTTGACATTTCTCCTTTGAAGTTACTTAACTTGAGGTCACTTAAGAATCTGCGCTGAGAAAATAAAATGTCTGCAGGAACAGGCCAGGTTATGTTAAAAAGCATCATCCAAGCCTGGTGTGTTAAGTGTGATTTGTCACAAGCAATGGCTCTGCAATTGTGATTGAGTGATCTCCTCAAGTCAAGAACACAATTCCAGTGTAATCACAAAGCTCCCTTTCTGCTCCTCTAACTGCAGAGGAGAGGCGGACAAGCAGGTTGTTATCGGTCATTTAAAGAGCCTCAAAGGAAGCTTCCATACCAAATGACCAAATGATGAGGACAGAGAAGATACATCTGGTCAGATTGTACAGATTCATGAGCTCCATTGAGTGGAGATGTTTCTTAGGTAAAGTTAGCATACAGAACAAGCAACAGTTTAATCCTTTAGAGGACCCTGATGACAAAAATAATCAATATTTTCATAAATCAAAGAAATGAAAAAAATTGCAGTACACTATTATTTAAAAAAAAACATGTCCTTGTTTTACGCTGTTGGCTTCATTCAGAGGGTCTGAATGTGGGATTATTTACTGAAGGCGAAAACATAAAAAAATATATATAAAAATGTTTGCAATAACTAATGTTTTGGCTTTGATATAAGCAACATATGCATGCAATAAAGCTCATTGAAGTTGCCAATGATGTAAACAATCGTCCTCCAATGCAAAGAGAGAAGTGCATCTCCAGGACTCCTCTTCTAACTTCTCTCCTAACTCATTTTCCTAACTCCTAGGCTACATAAAAATTGGCAAAGCATCCGGGGCACATGGCACTGCATCCAGATGTCTTTGGTCTTCACTATCTGATCAATGAGATCTAAGGGAAACAAATACCTAAAGAAATCAATTGGTTCTCTTCCATCAACATTTACTCTTTTTTCTGCTAGAAAAGGTAGCAAGTCTCCATCAAAGTTATTGTCTTGGACTTTCCAGACATATTTGTGGGGTTGAGTGCAGGCATTGCTCTTGTGAACTTTTCTCTGAACATGTACCATGTGGACATTTTCCTCAGCTCTTTCATCTTGCTGACCTCCCTCTGCATCCTGTCCTTCATCATCCTGGCCCTCATCATCTCTACTTTCAGCCTCCTGACTATCTGCATCTCCTTCGTCATCTGTATCGCCAATATTTGTAGTGTTTCCTGGCAGCCACTTCTCATTACTGCTGTCATTATGCTCGTCATCAGAGGGAATTTCCTCGACTATTCTATTGTGATCCTTATTCTTTGCTGCACTTGTGCTCTAAAAGTTTGATAAAACAATAATTTACTAACACAAACTACAATTGATCTGCAAAAAAAAAAATATATTTTTAAAACTAGCTTATAGATATACTCAAAATGAATTTAATTGCAAGCAAACCAGTGATAATGAAAGATAAATCAACTACATGACTTATGTGAAAAAAATATAGTCTGCAATGCATGATGTCCACTGTGATGGACACATAATTAATCGCAATTTTCTACTTACATGAAACAAAATTTTCCAAACTAAATTTATAATATTGTTACTTAGATACTCCTGCATGTCAGCATATTCTTTTTACCTCTAGGATTCTCCGAGAATAGAAGGTTTGAGAGGATGTTCCTGGAGTGGTCATCGAGTGTGTCTGTCTGCCGGCCAACTTGGACTCCGATGACATTAACTTGTAGTTACAACACATTGCCACTGATTTGACCTCAGTGGAGGGGGCAGTAGAGAGCATTCTGAGGACTGATATGCAATTCCACCATAGAAACAACTGCATTTAGGAAACAATGCGTTCTGAACAGCTGTCCACTGTAGTGGCCGCTATGCACCAGAGATAGCATAGGGAATCAAACCCTGGACAACTGAGGACTAGCAGCATCTGCTCTTCCTCTGCACCATGCACCACCCCTTCACTGTATCACTATAATCAGGTGAATAAGTAAATGGAATAAAAAGGAGAATGGATATCTGAGAGGGGGTAATGTGATGTAAGACAGAATCAGAAAAGGAGAGCTGTAAAATGTGTAGCTTTGAAGGACAGACAAAAAAAAGTGAAGTCTTCAAAGTTTCCTGTTATTGTGCTCCACCTTGGTCACTGCGCTTGTAAAATAAATGTGTGAGTGTGTGCATGTTTGTTTACTGCGGTATATGAAGCTGCAGAGGAAAAACAATGTGAAAAAGGAAACATCAAACACAAGAAGGAAAGCAAAAAGGAAACCAGATTCATTTTGTCTTCGAATGCCTCACCACTCCATTTCACTTTCTAATGGAACTTGATGTGTATTCAACCCTTAAACATAAAAATCCCCTCAGAATTAAGATCATTCCTTCACCTGTCACTCCTCCCTCCCTCCCTCTTCTTCCTCCTCTCTTTGACAGTGGTGATGGATGTTGCCTGTGCCTCAGACTGAAAAGGGAATAGACTGCTCTCTCTGTGCGTTTCACAGCAATCTGAAGCTGTCAATAAGCACACAAACACACACACGCATACACACAAGTGTGTGAAGCTGTCATGTCTCTATCAAACAACCTGCCTCATGCATCAAAGACAGACAGCAAAACACCCAGAGAGCACGCAAACAGCAACAAAAACCCAAAGTTTGTCCATGGAAGGTATAGAAAAGTTGTGTTTCGTTATCGCAGCGTCTTCGTTTTCTCACCTCAACATTTACCTTTGATCTCTCAGCAGAAAATGTTACAAAAAGAAGTGAGTGTGAAATCAACTGTCACTTCTGTCTGCATCATTGTCATTGAGTTGAACCGTGATGCAGTTTCATATTATGACTAATGCAATCTCAGTGAAGTGAAAATCATTCACTTCGTCCTGTCTTAATGATGTAATCTTTCACTCTGTTTTTGTCTCAACACTAATCAACCAAGACATCTCTTGCAAGAGTGGCTGTTGATGTGAGTCATATGGGCAGTTATCCAAGGCAGTATGGGTAAATAAAAGATAAGTCCTGTTTAGTCTGCTTTAATCGAACGCTAGCTTGCTTTGCCAAAAAAGTCTGGTTCTTCTAGGGAGGTGTATATTGAACTTTGATGTGGACTTAAAAGCAAAGTCAGGTCTGCCTGAAAAGGTTTTTACCTGGTTATTGGCAAATTTTATAGAAAAAAAATAATCTAACGCCACTATTGGAAAATTGCAGTATAATGGCAGAGCACTTCTACAGCTTTTGGTACCGTCATCTTTTACAAAATACTGTGAAAATATAAAAATTGAAACACAATAAATACTTTTTGTTGAAATCCCAAAGGACCCTGTGCAGTTTGCTCTGGGAGTTCCTCCTGAAACCCTGATTCACAAAGACCAGAGATATATATTACACTTTATTTTGCAACTTGAAAGGAAACCATTACTGCAAACTGGAAAAAATCATTCCCTCCATCTAAAAAAGAATAATATTAAGGTATGTCCATAACTTAATGTTATGGAACATTAAGCATTTCATAATGACTTAAGCAAGGCATTATGGAACACCTGCCTTCAAAGGTCCAACAGAAAATGGAAATCTTTCTACAAAGATTTAGTCTAGTGAATCAATACCTTGAGATGTTTAAACAGCCACTGTCGAGGATGGTTTTTATGTATGCACAGTGCTTGTTTATTGATCTTAAATAAAAGTAAAAACATAAAATAAAAATAAAAACCTGGGTCTCTGGTCTGAATGCACGTTCGAAGGCCAAGAGGACCAGAGACCGCTCAAGAAGCAGGCAGTGGACAGTCCACTGCATTCATGACAAACTAGAGCTAGCTGGAGAAATTACTTGCGGTCTTATGGGAAAAATTAAAGAACAATCTTCCAACTGCCGAAATGTCCACTCCATTTTTGTTTCTGTTTTGTGAAGAAGGAAGTTGCACTTTTCTTTTGTTTTGTTTCCTTCAGTTTCTTGGTGCAGCGCCACCACATGTGAAGGGGCACACAGCTGGCTCCAAAGGTTTAGTTCGTCTGACACAATGAAGTGTGAAAATGAAATGCAACGACTTAATATGTAATATTGTGGTAAGTTTGTCTACTGACCAACCAATTGTAAAAAGATCTAGCAATGGTGTAGGGACCAAAACACATAACTGTTCAGGAAGCTTTGTTCATTGAATTTGCTTCACATTGGGTTTCAACACAAAGCGTAGGATCTTTAGGAAATAAAAACATTGCCCACAGTCCCAAAAGGGTTTTTACCACTTGATATTCTCTGATTAATGCATATAAATCTTTCAGTCATGTTCATTTTAGGAAAAAGACCAACGGATTTATGTCAGTATAGATACAGTTTCATGTTTGCTTCATTTTCAGAGAGGAGTTAGACAGGGCTGTATTTGAGGCAGATTTCACAACAATCCAAGTGTATTTATGCAGCTTCTCAAACACTTGAAGGCAGATTGTAGTTATGTTATTTTGAAGGTGTGTGATAGAGGAGCTGTTACGAGCTGAGACCTAATTATAGTTCGCCCGCACATACATGCACAATCCCTAACTTACTTTTTTTCTTGCAGCTTAAACTGACGAGATTCATCGTTGGTGCAGACACGGTGTTCCTGCTTCAGTTGATAGTCATCCTATCAAGTTATTTTCAGTCTCAAACATTCTCCCGGCTTTATTTTTGAGCAGAGTTGTTTCCGGATTTTGGCACACCGGGAGAGAGTGACGTGATGTGGTGATGTCATCAGAATTTGCTGGTTGTTTTCTATTTGAGTGTATTTATTATTATTATTATTATTATTATTTTTATTTTTTTTAAATTTTTTTTTTATACGTTAATAGTTTATTTGAGTTAGAAGTAATGACTTAGATTATTTTTTGTTTGTTTGTTTTTTTGTTTTGGTTGATTGGACTTTCTGTGGGTATAAAAGCAGGGCTCTGCTTCACAGGGAGGCAGTTTGCAGCTAGACTCTGGAGAAGTCACACTGGAGGTGATACATTCTGACATTGAAGGTAGGGCTGTTTTGATTTTAACCTGGCTCTGATGTCTTTTGTACATATTCTGCACCTGCCATCTTTGTTCACTGCATTAATAGATAATAAATTTCATTGAAGTTATCTCTGGCCTTGGTCAGTCATTTTTTTGGTTGCCCAAATCATAAGTGAACCCCGTCACAAGGTGGAATGTAGAAAGCAGTATAAAAATGCAATTTATGTTTGTAATTATGTCAATGTCATCTGCAGAGGAACATATTTGAAGTATCCAGCTTTTCCTTCTTAAGTAAATACAAAGCCAACCAATACCACACTCATGTTTCCATATGACTCTGTTAACAGCTTCTGCAAATCAGAAAACATTCGCTGTCAGACAGAGAGATGGTTCACTCAGTCTTGGTTGTCCAATCTCACTCGCATTACTGACTAAGCAGTTGGGTAAACAGAACATAGATTGAATTAGTCCAACTCTGTCATTCGTCCTAGCTTCAGAAAGAATAAACAAACAGTGTGATCAGCCTACAGGAATGATCTGCCTGCTGCTTAACCAGCTTGATCTGTCTAAAGATCCAAAATGATTCCTTGCATTTCCCAACATGCTTTCTATCACTTAGTCTGCCATAGCAATGGAAATGTATTTAGTGAAGCACAACTAATATGGTTAATAAAGCATTAGAATTCTGGTCTATTTTTAGTGCTCTAATGAGTCTTCTGTTGATGTTATTTGAGGGATTCAGAAAAAAAAAGATCTTCCTATTTCAATGTCCTAACAATCCTTTAGGCTGCAAACCTAAAGGCAATGTGTGAGTGTGTGGCACATTCAGAGCTTGGCTCTGTCTTATGGTCTTTTATTCTACCATTAAAAAGTCATCATCAGCAAAATCCTGACCTGAAATCTTCCAACCAGTCATTTAGAACAATTGTAATTGTCACTGAGTGGCATGCTGGAAAGCCCATAGGGGAGCCAATCTGTTATCGGGCGGCGCTATTGAGGTCACAAAGCATAGTCCGTTGACTGGGGAATAAAACATTACTGCTTGCAACAAGCACAAGGCAGGCTAGAATGTTACCTTATCATACACAAGGTGACACCATGTTGGCTGTGTGGGTTTAACCCCGTCTGCCCGGTGAGAGTCTAGCTGGTTGTGGAAACGCTCTCCTTTATATGCCGGATCATAAAACAATGTGCCGACCTTCATGGAAACAAATATTTCTCAGACTCTGCTGATGGAATGCTATGTGGAGACCTGAGGGATTTTTGCAACTCCTTAGAAGCATCAAACAATATTACTGAAATTTTTACCTAACAACTTCAGCCTGTTGAGCATAAATGAAAGTAATTTAACACTGCAGTGTTTTATCACTTTATTGCTTAGGTTTATCATTTTGCAGTCATTCAGATATTGCCATTTGTGCATCAAAATACCACATTTTTGTGCCTCAAAGATGTAAAAAACAGGATCCAGATGAAAAATTGGAGATTTGCGTGAAGAGCACTTTAAAAGCACACCTGCTGGTAGCAACATATTTTTATCATCATCCTCATTGGTATCATAATAAACATGCTTTGGAGACTGAGACTTTGAAAAATTCCTGCTTCATGGTGTTTTGATTTAAAGTATAAAAAATATGTTTTGTTTTAGGTCAAATGGACACATAAATGCAAAGAGAAAACTCTACAGGGTCATTTGAAACATTGCATAAATAGATTTTAAGCGTTCCATTCGGCCTCATTATAGCACACCATCAATATATCTGAAGGGGCGGTGTAGCACTTGGTGCAGCCTAATGAATGGAGCATCAGCAGTGACAAATTGATGGCACTTTGCCACAGATTGAACTCAGTAGATGAAACTCTGTGCCAAGTTGTCTGACCGTCCAAGGAGTATTGATTTTAACACAGATGATCATGCTATGGCAGATATTACACAATGCTGATGCTCCCCCTGCAGTAGCAGCGTAACAGATGACCTTTTGGTTTGGAGCCCATCTATATCATCATAAACTGCAGCTACTGGAACCGAGGGAAACCCTTCCATGTTGTAAAAGAAAATACAAAACTCCAAGAAGTGAGAAATAAAGAGGAACTTTTTATTGCTTAGGAACAGCACAGCTCCACTACATAAAGCAGAGATTTTGAATTTAGACATACAACTTAGACATGTTAAATACACCATTGTTATGTCACAATATTGGCTGTTCCAACTTTTTGTCTTCCTAGGGTATTTTCACACCTGGTAATCCGATAAACTCAGCTTTGGACCAAAAGCTGAGCCAACATTTGATACATTTCCAGCAGCTGCTGTTCACTTCCATACTGCACTGTGTCAAACCAATAAAACCCTTTGAAAAACTTTTGTACTCCATTTATAGTTTTTTCATCCACAAAATTATGCATGTCTTTGAATTTTCCAATATTTTCAAAAAACATCTATTAGATTAA
This sequence comes from Poeciliopsis prolifica, assembly GCF_027474105.1. NCBI lineage: Eukaryota > Metazoa > Chordata > Actinopteri > Cyprinodontiformes > Poeciliidae > Poeciliopsis > Poeciliopsis prolifica. The sequence goes on along the minus strand of NW_026562435.1, from coordinate 486,393 downwards.
AAACAGGGGGGAACTGCATACAGGAGGAACAGATAGACACAGAGCGAGCATGGGATTACCAACAACTGCCCAGCTAATATGTCAGGAAAAATGTTCCCCTCTGCTGCTGCTGGTATACTGTTCATAATCACAACTATTTAATTTAGTATCACAAATCTCTGCTACAGCCATTGTCTGAAAAGTCAGTCCAGCTTAAGACTGAAGTTAAATACACTGAACAGAGAAAAACAGAACTCTCTCTCATTCTAGACTCTCCTTTTCCCCTTGTTTTCTCTATCCAACTATTCTACAGAGAGACTCTGTGAACAGTGTCTCTGTTGAAACTTACTGAGATTACATCAGGCCACATGAGGTAAACTGCTGCTGATTCCTTCTCTCTAGCCAACCCTGTTGTTCCCTCATTCTGCTGTTCTCCAAAGCAGTGATATCACAGAAACACTTCATATCCAACCTCAAGCCACTAAATCAATTTCCTTCAAGCCAGGCCAATCACAATCACTTGAATGTGACTGCAGCTCCCCCAGCATAAGGTTGCAGTGCCAAAGCGACTCCCACTCTATTGGTCAGTGATCACTGTTGTTTCCAGGAACACAAAGGAGATTCTACTGCAGGTTGGCTTTCCCAGCTGATTGAAATTTACATGCATAATTCATAACAGCTTCTAATAAAAGTCCAGCACTTTTGATTATATTTTATCTTCGTCTATGACTACTGTCAAATAATATAACAGTTAAAGCTAATTTTCTCTCAGTACTGAGGTTGTTAACATTAGCAGAATGCAAACTGAGAGAGGCCATGGCATATTTTTATTAATGATATAAAACAGCATAAATGATATTCTGAGAATTTATTTTTGCACTCATAGAGCAGTTCACTCTCATTTGTTCCTGAACCACTTCAGGAACAAGTGGTTCCTGAAGTGGTTCAACAAGAACCACTTGTTCCTGAACCAGTGGTTCCTTACAGCAAAGCTTCAGATGGGAAGCCAAAATTTGTCCATCTATTCCCAGAAAACTGCCACACTGACGCATCTGTAATGCCTCAGTGTAAAATTAGCCTGGTCATAGCCTTCCTTATCAATTCCACACTATTCTCATCTCGCTTCAGTACTCCTTCTGGGATTTCTCCCATTGAGCTTGATTTCTCCAATTGAATTCCCTCTTTCCAGAGTGAAGGAGTTGTGAATGATGAGGTTGATTTTCTGGCTGTTTTAGAATTGCAGTTTACCTATGGTTGTACTTTGGTAATGGCAGTGGAGGAAGTGAACAAGCCCATTCACTCCATGTTTTGCACACTTCCAAATACTGAGCAATTAATGTTGAAGCAAGAGGAATGTTTAATACATTTTTATTGTTGGCAAAGATATTATTTGACTTGGCATTTCGCAGTGGGGGATGTGTAAGCATAAGCAATTTCCGGTAAACTTCATCAAGATCACATAGTTTAAAACACCAAGAGAGTCCATGGCTCAAGAAAGCAATCTTTTTGTCAATAGTTGAGGGTCCAGTCCCTCTGGACGAAGCAAAGCATAGAACAAGAGGCAGGATTTTACCATTCTACTCTGTGGGCTGATGAAAGTAGAACTTTGTGTCTTGAGGAAGCACCCAAAGGACAAAACAAGGTGCACAACAATTATAAAGTTCATTTTATTTATAATATTTCCTTTCAAAAATGAAGAAAAAAGTAATATATCAGCCATACATTTTAAGCTTTTTTTCCAGCAAACTTTTCTTCCCTTGATTTAAAACTGACAGGAACGTGTGTGGTTCAGAGGAACAGTTTGTGGGTTGGTTATCTTGCCAGAGCACCCTGTTTTTGAGAGAGTGTCTTTATGTGAACTGCTCATTAAAGCGCAGCAGCAGCTACTGATAAAGAGAATTGGATTACTGTGATTAATATAATGTGTCACTTGTAATGTCTTTGACAGTATGAATCACAGAGCTCCATGTACAGAAACAAACCCACATATTTACTTATTTCAACAGTTTGGAGTTGCAGAATGACATGAAGCTCATCTGTCTGAGTAACACACAGTCCTACAAAATGTCACACACTCATAGCAGTGGTGTTTTTTAATGGCTTAGTGTGTTCAGACTTTTCCTTAAAGCTTTGGATTATTGCACCATCATCAACACCATTAACAGTTTTGTGAATTTGGTTGGCATGTGTGCACTACATCTTCCTCTGTTCATGTCTGCTTTTACATGTGTGCTGCACTTCTGGGGCTTTGGGACCAGTTGCCAAATCCCCAGCACGCAGCAGAGTCCTTTAATTGATGAAGTGAGGACGATAACATCCACACGGTGGGAGATGATGATAGTAACCCGAATAAGCAATATTTGTGTGTGCTTGTGTAGGTGTCTGTGTGGGTGCGTGGGTGTGTGTGTGTGCGTGTGCATGCCTGTATATGTTTTGTGGTAAGGTCCCCTGGCTGAGGTTCTTTCTGGCATCTCAGGCACAACAGATGCTGCTCTGTTACACAGAACTGTGCACAGGCATTTATATACATGTGCATACAAACCCACATGTGGTGATATATTGAGAGCAAAAAAAAATAATAAAAAGTGGAGTAATCATTTAATCTATTATACAAAAGTTGTATCTTATCCAAAGAGCATGTGAAGGTTAGTTGACAAGGCAGATATTTCTACCTTTGAGAATGTTCCATCTACTGATGTTGTCTCTTTTGTCTCCTCATCAGCTTGTTTGGAATGAATAAGACCCTGAATAAGTCCAGCAGACCGGACAACAAAATGAGCAGAACCAATCAGGAAAATATCAACAAACATGTGAAACAAAACAAAACTGAACTATCAGAAAGTCACACTTAGTTAATGATAGCTACAAAAAATGGAAAACAAAGCAGCATTGTCCTGACGGCTGTATGCTCATGCTTGCTGGACAAGAATGTTGATGGTATCAGAGAAGGCACCACAAGGAGTTTGTACATAACTTCATGGCAGCAGGGAAGATAAAATGTTACAATGCAGTTTGCTCAGTGACCCAAGATAGTGTGGACCATTGACAGGTACAGGATCCAAAATGTCTACACAAGGTAAATCCTCTCTGTCTTACCCATTGTCTGCAGATAAAGAAACTACCTGCTGTCAGCCAAACAAATAAAACTCCACCCTGAGACTGCAACCCCCATTTGACTACAGGACTGTGTAGGAATTGGTGGCTAACCAACAAACAATGTTTCTGTATACAGATTTGCATGAATTATGCTTTTTAACCAAAAGAGTATTGTGGTCAAAGTGATTACATTTTGTTAAATTGGTCATGGATTTTACATTAGCCTTCACAGAAGTTCTGGTTGCACTTTCAGCCTCTTTTTTTTTTGTTGCCAACAGCAAAAAACAGCCATCTTTCTAGGACTACGTGATTAGCACCGACAATACAGGCTGGGGTCCAAATTAGTGAAACGGGGTTGGAGATTGAAAGCAGAGGTCAGCTCACCACAGGAAATAACAGCTTGGTCAGCAGCAGTTAAAGTGTGAATGTCACTAAATGTATGGTCGCGTAAAGGTCTCTGTGGGGCAGTAAATGAAACACACAGACACACAAACTTGTCAACAGTGTGACCAGTTCACAACTCCCCTGGGATGTGTTATGAAGCTGCAAGGCCAGCATTTATAGATCTCCACTACTCCCCACAAATACACACGGGCACACACACATCTCCTCAAAATCACACACAACAAAGAGTAATTGGGCTTCCTGTTTGCTCTCCTTCCTGGTTGGACCTGAAGGCCTGTGGAAGAAGAGCTATCTAAAAAAACATTTTTAATCTTTCCCATGAAACTGGATCAAGTTTCTTAGTGGAGACTGATATAAAAGGGTACCAAATAAAGAAGATGAATTGCAGCAACAACTGGAATAAACATTTTCTTGATGATCTTTAAAATTAGACAACACTCCTTAAAAATCAATACCTCAGTAGGATGAGTATAGGGACATTAGTTACGTCAGTCTTTAGGATTCAGGGATCCGGCTGATGGAGACTCGGGCTGGACAACATGCTCACAATTTTACATCAGGCAAATATTTAACAGAATCTATCCATCAATCCTCGTCTGTATTATATTGGCCATGCAGGGTTATGCGGGGGTGCTGATCTCCAGCATTGAGTGAGAGAGAGGTGGGGAAAACAGTGGACAAGTCGCCAGCACATCACAGGGCAACATAGAGACAGACAGGGCAAACAACCAGGCACACCTGCGGGTTAATTAGAGCGATGAAGTCAGAGTACACAGAGGGAACACAGGAAGGCACAGAGTGAACATGCACACTTCATGGAGAATCACCCAATGTTTACCAACTGTACAACCATGTAGTCCCATTTCAAAGAATGACAAGACAAAATGTGATGGTTTGTTCTACAATCATGTGCAGTGCCATGAAAATGATTTACTCTCTAACAGATGTCTTCAGTTTTTGCTACTTTCCTCCTTTATGTTTCTGTATCGTCACTGTTTTTGAGAATTGGATAGATAATTTTTATGAAGTCTCTCATTTTATATTTGATATTTCATTTGTCGTTATTTTGTGGAAATCAGTTTTCACTTGAACAAAGACTACTTATTTTATCAAAAAAAAAACATTGTTAATCATAATAAATTTGTGGAAGGATTAAAATAGATAAAACACAGAAGGTGGTAAATGCTTTTTAAAGGCACTTTAAATTGGTGTTGCATTTTTTGGATGAATGTCTCAGACTTCATATCATAATCATAATTCATTCTTTCCTAATTGAGTTGCATCAAATGGGCTAGCCAATATTTGCATTCAAAAGTGTAGTCAAGGGAGACGGTTCAAATTTGAGTGACAACCACATACAGTGAGTGAAAGATAGAAAGATGAGACTCTGCCAAGAGATGGAGAGTGGAAAGAGGAGACAATTAATTAATAGAAGATGTATAATGAAGATTGATGTTGATGTAAACACAAGTAAGTGGGACCCTGCAGTGCTGTAGCATTAGAGGGAAAACAGAAATATTAATAATCATGCATATTAATATTGATTAATGATTAAGTGGCTGATAGTTTGTGTAATTAGCATTAGCTAGATGCAATATGCTGCAGATGAATGTTGCACATGCAAATCAGCTATTTAGTTTTCAATTATCACACTGTCCCCTGTTCCCTGGTTCCCTGTAATTCAGCCACCGTTTCTATATTTACTCATACGACAGTCTCCAGGGTGTGTGGGCCTGATGACTTCTGTTGGGACTAATATGTGTTCCAAGTGCAGAGTGTCTGTTACTACTTGAATGAAATACAGCCACAAGCCTGCTTCGAATTTGCCAAAACTCAGAACCTAAAGATTTCTGGCTTTACAAGCCAGGCCCACAGCATGGCAAATGATGATAATAATCATTCAGCAAAATGAATTAAGTTTGGAACCCAACACTAAGTAAGCCAGTACACTGACAGTGTAGGAACCGCTAATTGTTGGCTTCTGACAGCGCTTCCTATGCCAATAAATAATGCTGCTGAATCCAAGTGACTGAAGACAAAAAGAAGCCAAAACCGGAGTGAACAGCGGTGCACAAGGGAGACAGAGGGAAACAACAGGATCTCCCACCGTCTCATCCACCTCCTTGTTCCCTTTTAGCTCATATATTGTTCTATTGTTTTCATTGGGGAAAAACAAATGAATACATGGCAAGTGCTGAGAGCTGTACAGGCAAGAATAGAGAAGGCTGACCTTTGAGAGGATTATGGGATTTGTTTCAGAACAAAGCGAGAAGGCAATATGGCAGATGGATTCTGGAAAATAGACTATTGGTGCAGTGAGATGGCAGGAATGGCAAAGTGAGTGAAAGGCAAAACAGGAGATAGGATCAACAAGTTAATGCACAGGTCTGATCAGAGTTGCTTCTATGAATAGCAGTTCACCCAAAGTTACACTACTGACAAGATAAGACTGGTTTCTGTGGAGAAGCTGCCTGTGAGATTTCACTTCATGGATAGGGAAATTACTTTAAACTGTTCTGTTGGGAGTTTCAGGGGGGGGGGAAGTAAAGTTGATGTTTGATTATGTGAAGAAGACATCAAAGTGTAAGCTCACACTTTCATGGTGGATATAAAATAGTAAAACCTGTCACACTATTGATCTTCTTATATGTTCTTGTTTGCTTCACATGGCAGGACTTTAAAATCCTCAGAGATCACACAGCTAGCAGAAAGAAACTATTAGGTACAACTGGTCGGATAGTACCATGTGTGGTGGGTGTGCAGCTACAGGGTAGGAGTAATGCACCAAACACAAGCTCATTTCACTTCCCAACATTGAGATACCAGACATACGTGAATTTGGAGTAGACACACATGGCCCAGGATGCAATGGCAATAGTTTGTAGACTTATTTTAAGTGATAAGAGACATAACAAAAACAAAAGATGCTGAATAAAGGAGTGGAGATAGCAGCTCCATTTGCTGCACTATGATATGGAGATGGAGGTAAGTTGTTCTGTTTTGATGTTTACAATTACATTGAGAGCAATGGACACAGAATGACAGATATACTGTAAGTTCAATTAAATATTAAAACCAGGCATTAGTAAATGCTTTACTAGCACAACTACAATCTACGTGAAATACATGTAGCTTGTTTCAGTGTCAAGCCCTGCCTGAATGAATAAAGTTATTATAACTAACTTATGTCACGTTATTGATGGATAATACCACCTAACTTTTAGCTGAAAAGTTAGGCGTTACCAACTCCACTCTTACTCTTCTTCTTGATATTCCTTGCATCAAATGTTGAATAAACATTCACGTTGTTGCCACATATCATCGAGACAGTCCTCCATGTCTAATGTCGTCCACCGGATTCTAATGTCAGCTGTTCTTTTCTTTTGGGATTCCCCTCTGTGTTTTTTTGATTGGCTACCTGTCACATTTGTGGAAAATTGTAGTTTATCTATTTAAGTTCTTGATGAATAAGGCTGAAGGAGAGTCAGTGAATTGAATTCATAAATTCAATTTTCTAAGACTAAAATACAGCTCTGGTCCATTTGTTCATCCTATCCTTAGGGGCTAACAGAGCAAAATGCTATCAAACAACAGTTTCTAGTTCTCTTTCTTGCCTCTATCTAAGGTACACCCTAAAGATAGTGTTTCATACTGTCATTTCCTTTAACCTTAACTTTGCTCGCATGCGCTCTTGTGTGTGCGTGTGTATAGACGAGCTTGAAAATAGCTAAAAGAGATAGAGGAAAACACAGACTTCAACAGGTTGAACAGGATAGGTTGAACAGGATAGAGTCAGGGGACTCCACACAGCGTGTGGAGTCCCCTGACTCCACACGCGCTGCAGTATTGGGCCAAGCCAATCCAACATGTCGAATATCCCAGATTTTATATTTTACTGACCAGACCAGTCTTAACACACCACACACAGCAGGATTATCAGGTACAATTTTCTGAAGCGATAATCTTAGAACGCAGAACCTTATTGTTATCATTATAAGTTAGTTATAATGATAACTTTATTCATTCAGCCTTTGCTTGACACTGAAACAAGCTATGATTGTTGGAAGGGGAATATCAGCACCAAAAATCCTGCAAAGTGAACTAGAAATTATAATAATTAAGCTCTCTAATATAATTTTTTCTTGTTGATTTTGAAAAGATAACTGTGATGTGAATAAAGTACATATTTACATTTTATTACATGGTATTTTTATTGCTGACAAGTTGATTTGAAAAATTCCTCATGTTTCTGATATTAGTATGTGTTATTATATGCATGTTCAAAGTCAAATAAGGATGACAGTGTTTTGACAGCAGTAATTTTGCATTAAAAATGTCTTTTGGGTAAGGTTGGAGTAAGTACCGCAGCTTTTACAAGGCAAATATTTATTGCATGTTCAGTCTCCTTTGTGAAAGTCAGATGTGCTTTCTTCATGCTCATCCATCACACCGACCTCAGCAACGTGGACTTTCAGTGGTACAACATAAAGGACACTCTGCTCAGCAGGATGACACCTAAAGCTGACACATTGTTGAAATCAACAGAACTGCTCATTAAAACTGATGCCAGGACATCCATTCCTCAGACAAAATGTCTCAAATAACAGACAGAAAAATCTATGAGAAAATGTTAATTAGAATGAAAGCAAACTACGGGTTAAACAGGACATTGGTATATATTATTGGCCAGTTATTGACCAAGATGACAGCAGAACTCTGACATGTTCTCAGCTACATGAAGAGTCATGCTGTTCTCTCTTCCCTCTCCTGTTGCCTGATGTCTGACCTCTAAAAATATGGCAATGGCAGATTTGTGACTCACACTGATAACCAATCAGATGGCTTTTGTCGTGCCGGGCAGACAACCCCCATTGTGTCTTAAATCACATTTTCTCTTCATCGTTCTGTCCCTTGGTCTCTTTGTCTTCTTAATAGCTTGTTGGCGATGGTTTTATTCAGCGCTGGTAGATAGTCTGTGGAGTTCCCTCAGGACTGTGGAAAAACTGACAACCAGAAAGGTTGAACACATCTGTAACACACTTACAGCAAATGCCTCAGACAATGAAAAATTCTAAAACAGCTTTGAAAATTACAAAGGAATTAATTACTATTATAAGGCAATGAAACTATGACTGGTACACACCTCTGTGTATGCAGTATACCGTGCTGGGGACAATACCACACACTTTGATTGTGCTCGCATTTGTACGTCTGCTGTACTAGCCTCATTACACACATGCAGTTATGAACATAAGCTTACAACCCTTGGCTCAAGCTTCCAGTCAGAAGCAAGCCAAAGGAAAGGCTTTGATCAATAAATAACAACATCACCAGGGGTTCTGCAAATGGGTATCTGCTCATGCTGTTTACATCGAGGTGTCTACAGTTGGATTTAGGGGGATGGAAGTTGTTTTTTTGTCTCTTAACCCAGCTTTCCACGTGCCCCCCTGACCTCCTACCAGGATAATCAGCTCTGTTCCAGGTTCTTGCAATCAGTTGGCCTCTCAGAGCCCCACCAGATTGAAAGTGCAGGACAGGATTTTTGATGTAACCATAAAAACATCAACTGAATCCTTGTGTTATCAAGATGCCAGTTTTGTGAATAGCTGTATTAATTATAATTATATCAATGTTAAAATTAAACATGGCAGTATTATGTATTTTCTAGACACATACTACCATTTCATAGCACAATCAAGTAAGTATCAAGTTACCGCCAGTGATGAAAATGCTGTACATACCATATGAATTAAAGGAAATTGACTTGAAATTGCCCTCTGTGTCTTTAAGAATGTCCTACAGATAGACGCTGTCCCTTCAACACTTTATAGCAATGATGCTTCTCTGTCATGCTGTTTACAACTGTTCTTAGGAGCCCAGCAAATGCACAATTCCACCAGAAATTAGCAATTGCTAATTGCTAATTTCTAATTGCTCCTGTCACTAGTCTGGAGGAGCTGAGAGGGGTGTTTTCTGAGTCAGATACTCATCAGCAGACTGCAGCTCTAATGAGGAAATTTGTGGTAATAAGCAGTGCTTTAAATGAGGAGATGATAAAGGCATGCGCAGTTAGTTAAATTATTGGCTTACTAAGTAAAACATTGCAGTTTGTGATGTGTAAAAATTCATAATTACTTCAAAAATTTTATATTTTTGACATATTTTTCACTCATGGAGTATGGCATTTTTTCACCTGTTTAATGCATGATAGGTTAATGGGGCTATTCTGTACTGGAAGCTACAGAGTCAGCACAGAAAAGCTAACTTTACCTGCATTATTGTCATCAAATTCCATTTGACTGGTGTAAATTTAGACAATCCACACTACGCCGCTGTTGGCTGTAATAAAAAATAATACAAAAAACAGTGAATCGCCTAACACAACTTCCGATATTTGTGCCCTCAATATTTTTCTCCTTAAGACTTTGAGTCTTTTGTATGAGCAAAACTGCTGAAGGCTCTAACAAGCTAAAAACAAATGACATGCAACAATTTGTGGGCAAAAGACGCTGGGAGAAACATGAGAGAAAGGCAGTCCTGGAAGGTCTTTTAAATGATAGCAAAGCTTTTGGTACTGCTTTATGTGAAGACATGAACCCAACAGCAGACTGAAGTTCTGACCTGATACAGACATGTTAACTACTCAAAGCTATTTCATTCATGAAACTGAAGGTTGCAGCAGCAGCAGAAACTCTTTCCTCCGTTTGGAACTCATCTTTACCTCTTGTGATTTCTACATTCCCATCAATTTCAACATGTTCTGGCTCAAATTGAAAAGGCTTAGCATTACTCATTGCTATTTTGGCTGGATGGAACTAGCACAGCTGGACATAGCATACATCATTTACCCAGAATGCATTGTAGTGTAAGCAATATGCCTATGTACGTCATGACAGTATTTTATTTCAACTTATAAAACCAAACTATCTTCAACATTTTTACTGAATTGTTTTTATATCTAAAATAAATAGTTTTCAAATAAAATTATTTGTTACAACTAATCATAGAAATGACATTACAATAGCTAACAAAAGTTGAATTTACATAATCTCCCTATACCCACAATCAAGTGTAACTATGTCACTTGATTGTGGGTAAATTATATATAACAACTTAATATAAAAGGCTTTAATCTCAAACTAAATATTTTTGAAGCCCTAGATTAAGGTGTCCAGACAAAAGTAGCTGAATAAATCTTTGGACAGCTTCTTTGAAAGCTTTGATGTTGGAAGCTCAGAGTGACTCTGGGCATTAATATTAATATTCTAAATAAACAAGAGTCTTTATGTTATGCATAATGACGTACTAAGTTTTGATGTGAAAAGGTTTTTGCCAGCATGTCCAGATAGTCAGCTGTTGCCAGATGAATCCAGTCAGCAGAGCTGCAGTTAGCCCAACGATGCCAACCATCTGTTGCCAGATCACCATTAGTGTGGTTAACGTCCTGTAGCTTCCCGCCCACTCACTGAATAGGTGATTATGTTGTAAGTTACATGCCTAATTAAAAAGTGTGATAGAGAGAAAAGCTTTGGTTCAGTTTAGAATGGCAGGATGGCACAGCTGAGCCAGGAAGATGTCTGCCATTTCCCCAACAGAGGATGTAGGAAAACAAATAGAAAATGCTCATTTAGCCAGTCTCTGGCTATGCATAGCAATAACTCTATGACCACAGAAATGAAATTCTGTGGATATACTAAAATTTCTTATGTTTGAGCAATATTAGAAATTTAATACAGGCTGATGGAAAAAATTTCATTATGGCATTTCCTAGCCTGATATAAACAAGCTCTTACTACATGGAACAGCCTGATAGGACCTTTTTGGACTTTCTTTGATGCACAAAAAAAAAAAAAAAAAAGTGAAGTGTTGAAAAATGTTCTTCAGTTTGGCTCCGGCTGGGACACAGAGTGAGAAGGAAAGTGTTAAAATCTACAGAGCATCTCTAAACAGCACTGATTAAGGCTGGCTTGTCTCTACAATTCAGATAAAATGTTGTAGAGCAGGGAACACTGAGATTTAAAGGTAAACGGGTGATTCATTCAACGCAAGCACACACATTTTAGAGCCTACCACAGAAAGCCCCGGGATTCAATCTCAGAAAAATATCAAACCCCAGACAAAAATGGCCAGAAATATTAGTTCAACTGCTTAAAACAAACAAGGTACTACAGGGCTGAAACAATCAGATTAATCGAGTTGAATCATTGAAATAATCATCAACTGATTCATTGTTAACTAAATAAGAGTTTTTAACCCTAGCCCTCAGGGCACACTGCCCTGCATTAGGCATTCCCCTGTTCAACACACATGGTTTCAATTGATGGCTGATTAACAGGGTTTTGCTGAATTGCAGTCATCTGAATGAGGTGTCTTGAAGCAAGGCAGGCAGGTCAGTGTGCCTTGAAGACCAGCTTTGTAAATCACTGAACTAGACGAAAAGACTAAAAAAAATGCATTTAAGATTAAACAAGTAGCACAGTTCAAAATAATTATCACCTTTTACTGATGTATAAAACATGTAAATCTTCAAAGTATTTTTTTAGATGCAGATGCATCCTTTGCTACAAATGATCAAGTGTTCTCTATAGGAATGCTTTAAGAGCATTTAGGCAAAAAACATTCATTGTCTTGTTGAAAAAGAAATGGAATTTTTTATTCACATGACTTTAATGTATTTCTAATATTGTATGAAAAGGTTCAAATGGTTAAATGAGAAATCCGCAAAACATGTCAATTTTATGTCTTATCAATTAATCATCCAAATAATCAAATACAAAAATAATCATTAGCAGGAGCCGTAATATACATATGGACATCTATAAAAAGTTGTGCAATTTTCTTGATTGATATTTGTAAATATACACTGGCGCCTCCTCAAATAGTTCTGAAATTCATTATTTCTAGATGTTTTTTTTTTTTGGGTGGGGGATGTAGCACTTTGCAAGTAAGGAAAGAGGGGACATTGTTATGAGCACAGAGCACTGAAAGTAAATCATTAGGGTATTTGTTTCAGGAAGAAAGGAATTAATCAGCATGAAAGTAACAGTCCCAAACATCCAAGCAGCAGGTCAAAGCAAGCACTGAAAAGGAAACACAATTACAGAGTAGGGAGAAAATATATGACAGTAAGCATGGAAGTGAGTAATATTTTCAAAAACAAAGTAATGAGGATAAGTCCTGTGTCAGAGGTAATGCTTCTCAAACAAGCACACACATTCATAATTTAGAAAAGATTGTGGGCACACAAGCTGAAAACAACGCAAGTTAAATAATGAAAATTTTGTTTTTACTGTGTATCGCATTGAAAGGGCAGGGGGAGCAGGAAACTGTTGCAAATAGCACTCAAATGGAGAAATCACACTCAGACTAGTTTTCTGGCATGAGGACATGAAGCATGCCCTGTGAGGCATTTTACTGCATTTGAGCCATCCGTTAACATTGCATTTCACATAGTTTTAACACATGTTTTATGCTAGATATCTGCTCTTTGTCAGATTGTTATACACAGAAACTCCCGGTTACAGGCTAGTGCAATCTGGTCCATCAAATGGTACAGGTGTGAGAACTTTGTTTGCATCAGATAGCTGATGGCTGTCCTCCAGTTATGATTTTAATTTGACTCAGCAGGCCAAAGTGAATACCATAATAGAAGAAACAAAAAAATGTTTAATCACTGTGAGTGCCAGGTCCCAATAGATGAAAACCTCACCGCCTGAATTTACTTATATTAAGTCAGAAAGGGTTTTTCTGTTAAGCAGAAATTAAGGTAAGTATTTAAATAAACCATGCACAGTGTATGAAATGTATAGCATGAAAATTAGGCTATTAGTAAACCAGTGTTAAATCATGTACTAAATCATGAACCATCATAGTGCAAACATCCCTCAGAAAACATCTCAGAGAAAATGCAGCTTGGTGAGGTAACATATAGGAGCAATGCTGCTGGACATGCCAGTGGATGTTGTTTCTGAAGCAGCCAATCCAGAAGCACCTTTCCCTTGGCCGCAGCACAGCAAAGATAAGAAACAGCTGGAATGTTAGCTTCTTTTGTAGCATAATGACAGTCTGCACTGTGTATATTAATGCAGATTGAGGCATATTTGGTGTTTGAACTGTTACAAAAGGCAATTATAAGCATGGGGAGTCTCAAGTCTTGGTAGAATTCAGCTGTAGATTGGTGTGTGGTTGGTGTTCCCAAGCTCCACTCTGGGGGGCTTGGGAACCCCCCGGGTTCAACACAACTGCCTTTAGCAGTTATATATCAGACTTATGTCACATACAATGCTGGTCTTTAAAAACAGGATGTTTTTGGAATTCATTTTCACTCAATGTGTTTTTAATTTCTTTCTACCAAGTCCTCATAAAACATAGACTCATTACTTGGTATTGTTTTTCTCTCATTAAACATTAATAACTACTTTAAAGTAATTCTGAAAATTCTCTTAAAAACATCAGTCTCCAACTGCATTCTCTCTCCCCCACATGGTTTCTATGGTGATGCTAGGACTGTAAAGAGGGCAAACCAAGAGGACCCATGCCATGCAGAGAAATGGATATTTTACTGGTCAGGTATATCTTAAAACAATCAAAGACTTGATGAATTGGCTCAAAGGCTGATGTATGGCTGGGATGGAAGAGGTATTTGGAGAAGGTTTGAGTCAGGGAAATGCACCTCATCAATCAGCATGATTAAAGGTTTTGGCTGGGCTAAAACAAACTCAACACTGCGAGGACCCAGCCTTAAAGGCACAGCCTCTCTTTCTAGATGCCCTGCATCAAATTACCATGGAGAAACCCTTCATTTATAGCAGCACAACAAGAAAAGTCAGTATTATCATGCCACTTTTCTTCAATTTTCATTGAAGTTGGACATGAATAATACACAATTTCATTTGTTTGTAGTTAATGTTGCCTGAATGTGATTAGAACCTGATTATTTGTCTAAACCAGATGAATGTGAGCCTCTAGCTGAGAGCAGACCAAAAGTGATGGAGATGACATGAACAATAAATACTTGCTACTTTTTAATGACACTTTGACAGCAATACAGCATGTGTTTCATCGGTACAACAGAGAAACTCCTGAAGAAACAGGCTTCTGCACACACACACAGACTCACACATCAACTGTAAAGTACTATATATGTGCCCCATGGCCAAATCCATTGTAGCCAAGGCTCTTTACTAATAAATACAGCTTTGTGTCAGCAGCTCTACATATTTAAAGACATTAATGGCTTCTGGAAATTGCTCACTCTTGCACACAAACCCACAAGGAGGAGCAGAAAAACCACTAGTGTGAGGAAAGAAGGCCGGTCTGTCGGCACAGCAGCAGACTCCAGCAAACAGGTGTGACTATAGAGGGCCAGGTAAGGTCAAATGCCCTCTTCCACTGCCAAGAGGGTAGTTTGTGTCTCAATTTTATTCTTTTGAAGTCCACAAAAACTTTATATGATTCTGTGGTTTAGACGTACCTTCAAGTCAATGTATTTTCTCCTGGAGTTTAGGACAATATCCAACATGTTTTATAAACCATATCTACCAAATGAACAAATGTTGAACCCAAAGGGGAACTATGTGTCTTCCAGGCACAAAGTGTCATTTCATAGCACAATCAAGTAACTATGTTACCTTCAGTTGTTTTAAAAAATGTTATATTTACTAAAACAACTTAAAATAAATTTTACTTTAAAATTTTAAACCTTTGAAATGGCATCTGTCTCTTTCAAAAGCTCTGACATACCCTTCATTACCTCATCATAGCAATGCTTCTCTGAGATGCTGTTTACAATGGTTCTTAGGAGCTCAGAAGATGTGCAGTGTTACAAGGTGCTTGCTGCTGTCACTAGTCTGATGGAACTAGCGGCAGGGGGATGTGAATGGGTGGGTGCTCCTTAATGATAACTTTCTCTATAATTCACATATGAATGAGCATATTAGAGCTAAAAATGTCAGATATTTTTTGGATTTGTCTTCCAGCTCAAGGGCGACCAACCTGAACAACTGCCACAGATCAGAGAAACTACTTTATTCTGGCCACGAGGTGAACCTTCACTGTGGCCACTCTAATGTGGCCACCATCGAAACAAACTGAAATGTGATTAAATTGGGTAAGAATTAATTTCTTGATGTTACTTCAAACATTTTTTAAAACAAAATAAATGGAACATTGAACACAGGCCCAAAACTTCTTAATTTCACACTAAATATGTATGCCCTGAGAGAGCAACCCAGCAAACTGACTGATGTACTTTCTAAATGGATGACAGAGTGGAAAGACTGACTTTAATATCTTCTTTACAACACCTCACACACACACATGCACACACACGGACGCACACAAGACAGGTTTGGTAAGATAAAGTAACATACACTTCTTCCACTGCCAAGAGGGTAAACATGCTCACAGTCTAATCTAAGGAGAGACACCATGTTAACCAGCAAGAAGACAGTTTTATCCAACACTATTAGCCCTGAAGCTATTTCCAACTTGGACATCAGAGCAAAAAGAAAGATGTCCAAGAAAGAATTAAGGGTGGAGTGGAAGGAAAGCAGGTTGGAAATAAAATGTGAAAGATTAATGTTTTGACTAGTTTTATTCTGTTTTAAAACCAAAGTGTTTTCTTCCAAGGGACAAAAAAAAAGTCAGTTATATTTGAACATCAGTACAGTTCCGTATGGATGGTTATCACAGCCATTGCTGATCATAAAGTACTTCTCTTTAAAGATTTTAAAATAGTTTTTCAATGGCCTAATCTGGCAAAGTTTCAATTACATGACTTCTATGATAGCACACTGACATTAATACAGTAGGAAACTGCTTCTGTTAAGCATTGTAATTCTGACAAATCCAGTCTACAATGGAGAGTCCCTCAGGGATTCATCCTAGGGTGAGTATTATTTCTTTTTCATAATGACTAGATTAAGGTTTATGGCTTGGAAAAAATGCCTTTAACGGAATGAGCAAAAAAGAAAAAACAATTCCATTGAATCTGATCTGATAGTTTCAGAATTTTATCGAATACACTAACTTCTATAATGTTAACTGGTTCCACAGAAAGTGTCAGTGTCATGTTTTGTGTTGAGGATGATCGACCCAAATGCAGCAGTCTAAAGTCATCCAGTGGTGCTAAGCTAATCATTTAAGGCAAAGAAATGAAGAACAAAACTTACAAAATGTGAAAGTCCACAGAAACAGAAAAATGCAAAAACAAAGTCAAACTGGAGACATACAGAAATCATGAGGAAACTACATAATGATGAGGAAATGACCAAGTAGACATGACAAGAGAAACAAGACAAAGTGGCAACTAGCGGCAGAAACCAACTATTGGGAGGTTGAGTGTGGGAACAATAGAGATGAATGATGAGCTAATAGGCTGCACATGAGAGTAGTTGGAGAACATTTAGGTAGATTTAAGGGGGGGAGGAAGGGTACAGGGAAGATTACACAAGGGAGGAGGAAAAAGTAACAAAAGATACCAGGGGAGAAAACAGGGGAGCAGGAAATAATTTTCACACTAATGAAAAATAAACTATTGAGACACAGATATAAGGAGAAACTGTAAAAGAACTGAACAAAAACAAAACTGATCTAATAAGGACAAAGGAACATAGAATACTCAAATTTGAATAACTAAAAAAATATGAACAAAAACAAAATTCTATACATTTTATAAACTTCATGCCAGTGAATCGTCTTTTTTATTAGCCTATGTGTATAGCAACAGTATTCCTATCAGCTCTGATTAGAGTATGCCGGCAGACCGAATAAATAAACCAAATAAACGCAATCAGTCTGAATGATTCAAATAACACTAGACAGTGTAGACTTCTGCAGACAGCATTAATATTCGACTCATATTCCGATTATTTGCTTTGGAAGGAATGGGCCATGTCTATGCTCATCCTTCACATTCACACATACATCTACAAATAGAGACAAACATGCAGACAGATTTTTATTGGAATGAAAGTTGTGTATTTCCCTCAATCACTAATCCAGTCTAGATTAATAATAATAACCTGAAACCATAGTAACCAAACAATATGAAAATGAGATAATTCCCTCTCATTCAAACAAACCGCAGTATGATCTGCTTTAGAGTCGGAGAAAGTTTTGTTTTCATCATCTCTGCGATACATACATCCCCTCTGGAAGAAGGAGGAATTGTGAATACAACTGATGACAAGATACAATGGAGAGCAGAGAAAAGTGAAAATGCATTTTCCCAGTATTGATCAAACACTGTTGACTGGAGAACAAAAGAGAGGTTCAAGAAACGTGAGATGATTTACTCTGTGAGTCCATATTTTTCAAACCATCAATATTTACACTGAAAAACATATGTCACATGTATTTCAGAGTGGAAATAAAAAAGTGCATCCAACACTGAGTAACAGCAACAGCTTCACCCTCTATGCAGGTATGACGAAGCCTGGTCTGATCATCAACTGCTGGGGATCAGAAACCCAAAAATCTCTTCAAGCTGAATCAATGGAAAACATGGCCTGTTAGCCTCATGCCCACAAACTTTAGAATGGTATGGACTCATCCAACCACAGAAATGATTGACAATCTTCTGCGGTTTTGCTCTGTCAGATGAAATAGCTCAACATAGCAACTGTCTTATAGCAACCTTTCAGAGTCTTCTTCACAATGGGAAAGGAAAAGAGAGCCGACACCAGCCACAGATCAGATTACAGCAGAGTCAAGCCAGAAAGCAATGCTATGCTTCTTCAACCACAAAAGAAAGATATAAAGAAAGAACGAAAGAGAGAAAGAAAAACAGAAGACACAAAGAAGAAAAGAAAGAAACAAAGTCCAGTTGCTTGAAAAATATGAAACAGAAGGATCCTTACCTAAGACGCCCAGACGGTAGTTGACTGTAATAACAATGACGTTCCCATAGCTGGCTAGGATGCTGCCGTCAAACATATTTCCAGTTCCTTCCATGTAAGAACCCCCGTGGATAAAAACCATCACCGGCTTGGGGCTTCCACTCTCCCTAATATCTGGAGGAAGAAGAGGAGGTGGAACAGGCAGAAGGACTGATTAGATGAAAGATTGGAGGTGACAGACAGTGATGAAATTTTAATTCTCTACTAGACTTTGGCTACCTCTTAGGTCTTTTTCTAGAATTGTCCTGGCACACTGGCTTTTTAATATGGAGACCTTGTTAGCTTCAGGCATCAAATTGATTTCTTTTTTCCATTCAAAGGATTGGACTGTGTTGATTGGTTAATGGGGGTTTATTTTGTGGATCGTTTTAAATTTCACATACTCTCTGTGTTAGTGAAACAGAATACTTAAAGCGATGAGTCTTGATTATACTCCAGGAAATCAGCTGTCAACAGGCAGAAATGGCAATCTGACTTGTCATATCAAGCTGATGCAGAAACTGAGCAATTAATCTGCAGAAAACTCTGCTAGTAAATACTATGATAGATTTAGCCTTTTCCAAAAAAAAAAAAAAAGAAAAACACAAGTCTTTCAGGTCATTGAGATGTAAATTTGCCATCTGGTAATTGCTTCATTTATCTGTCCAGCTGTAGAGAAATATTTACCTTTTAGTAACACTTCTGAAACACAGAACCACTTGATAGCACCAGATGCAAACAGCACTAATTTGAAGTTAAAAAGACACCTTTCTGTTTAAATAAATAAAAGGTTTTGCGAATATGTCTGGAAGTTTATTGAGAGTTAAATAATTTCTATAATGCTCTGTTAATCATTTATGTCATAAAATAAAGATGGTATGAAACTAAAAGAAATAAATTGTAGCTCCATCTGAGTGTTTGTTCACACGACACTAAAAACAGAACAAGTGTAGTCCATTTAAGTAGTCCCTCACCTTACTTATCACAGAATTAAAACTAAATTCTCTCTCAATAAAAAAAAATAATAATAAAAATTAATCTAAAGAAATGGTTCTAGATGGACAGAATTTGTTAACCGCAGCACAACAATAGTTATGTACAGTCATGGTAAAAAAAGAAAATGTGCTAGTTAGGGTATTAATAGTCTGTTCTATGGTCTAAAAATATTGACATCCAAATACAAATTTAAAAAACTATATGTGTAATAAACAAAGATATAAAAACAGATAAAGCCAGTAGGGAAGTTTAGGACTAATCACAGAACCGTAGGCATATGGAAAACATACAAATCTCTGCCATACAAGTATTTGTTTGCCTTGAAAAACACATGATCTATTTGTCATGACTGAATTTCAACTTCAAACAGTTGAATCCTGACACCAGTATTCTTTCACAGGTGAACCAGTAGCATGTTCAGCCTGTGCAGTTCAAGCAGGTTGGACATGTCTTTTACAAGAAACTTACAGGATGTGTATGACTGCCTGTACAGCTGGATCTCAGTTTTGGGTTGCTTATATTATATTGTTTGTTTCCTTATATATAACATTGTGGCCGAATTGGACCATTCCTCCCAGGGTTCTGTTTGAGTGTCAGTGAGTGATTTAGTTTCTAATAGTGAGCTAAATTAGAATATGCTACCCTGTTTCCACTGAAATTGTTTAAATCTCATTTCATGACTTTGGCTTTTTAATTGTGGCTTTTGAACTTAGATATTACATTGACTTGATGTGTGTTAACATGCAGCGATTTTCATTTTCCATTTTAGTGTTTTTGCTAAATTTGAACATATTTAGAACACATGGCTTCTGAATTGATTGCTCCAAGTATTCGAAAGAGTTACTATATTTGGCTTTTTCGTAAACTTTCAGTTGAATGAAATTCATTATCTATGTTGAAGTTCTGGTTATCAGCTATTAAGAATTCTTCAAGTAGCTGCATGTTTATAGTCAAGCTCTTATTTTAAAGTGGGTGATGACTTAGCAGTTCCTTTTACAAACAAGAAACATGCCGAAACAAAATAAAACACAGACCCTAAAAAACAAGATATAACCATAAATACAACATCTAAGGACATTACAGAACATGCTAATTATGGTGTCAAAACAAAATTATTTTTGAGCATCGTAGTCTGTCAAGGGCAGATATAATTTAGTTAATCCGCTAATACCTTGTTGGTGTAGTGCTTTAGTATTAGCAGAACTAGTGTTTAGTAGTAGTGCTTAGTGCTAACTAACCTTTTAGTATGTGGTGCCCAGACCTGCAGTTAGAAGTTATTGTTTATTTTTAACTGTACTTGTTTAAAAGACTAGTTGCTCCTCCCTAAATACATTCATATTCATTAAATTAGAAGATGTTATTGATGGGTCTTGTTTGGAAGATTATAAGTATATCTTAAACACCCTCAATCAGTAATTAACCATAATTTTCGATCGCATATTTCTGTAATATTTTTTTTTAAGACTGTGATGTAATATTCTTATCTTAAATGTGGTGTTTTCAGAAAATCATCATAATTAACAAAAATAAAAAAATTGAAAACATCTTCCTATCCTCACTGAGTTTATGTAATGTGTTACTGAAATAAATAAACTTTTCAGTACTAGTGTAATTTATTGAATATGACTTTGATTTGTTGATAGTTTTTGTTTTTCACTACTTAAAGAAAATAAAACATTTAGCATTTTTTTACAATGGCTTGTTCCACAAAGTAGGCAAAGTGACGTAGTGAAACCGTTGGTATGAATTGTCAGCAGGTGTGTGACTATGTACTGCTGATACAAGCTTCTGAAGGTTCAAAGTTTTTTAAATGAGTACAGACTGAAAGGAAACCAATATACTGCTAGTGAGTGAGTCATCATAAGTTTTGGAACTGTCAGTTTCTAACAGAAACAAATCATCAAGAAGATTAAAAGCAAAAGTGTTTGGCATGGGAAGTTAGAGCCCCTGACAAGGTTCTGATATAAACGAAGTTGCAAGCAGAAAGGATGACATCATTTGTGGAGATCTAACAACATCCTGAAAAAAGTGACGTTTAAAACATGGAGTCACTTTCATCTTCTGTTGCCCAGAAATGAGCAACTCATCTTGCTTTCTGACTCTCAACATGAAGCAACATATTTTGTTTATGCTGCTGATGTGTTATCACTGAGGAACTTTGGGCTAAAGAGAGATCAGTGAGTTCAGGGGGAATTAAAAATTAACCGTTCAAGAAAAACTCTTACTACAGTAAAAATAAAAAGAAAAATTGTGGAAAGGAGCATATTTGGCTTCCTTATACGTCTGCCATTAAGGTGACTCAACAGCTGTAGAACTGATTGATACCAAAGGTGTTTAAGTCTATTATTCAATCAAAGCAGCAGAGCATCAGAAATGTCCTTTCTCCTAGCAACATAAAAAATGCTTTGTACAGTCACTTTTTGTGACATCAAGAAAATGTATGTCATATGGACATATTTGGATTCTACATTGTAAAATGCACATTGTTTATACTGGACGAGTCAACTGGGCCAAGGATTTACTAAGCATTGGGTTCACCTTCCTCCTTTTGTTACATATTCTCATATTTTTATTCTTTTTTCTCAATTTCTTTCTTGCTCTATTTTTTTTATTTTTTCCATATTCTAAATAAATAAAGATTTTATTTCAAAGGGAAACTAGGGGTAAACAGAGGATAAAAGGCTGTCCATGGTAAGTATATTGTCTCTTTTAACCTTTTCTATATATATAGCTAACATCAATCTGTAGTTTTTTCTTCTCTACAATCCAGCATCTTTTCACAGAGCTCACCGAATCATTCCAAAAGCTTGTATTAGAAAACAGTTAAGTGTTTGTATTCTACAATTAAAATACTGACAGTATTTGTGTGAGTCACCATGGTGATTTTCATGTCGCGCATAGTGCTAATGTCATAATATTAATCAAAATGTGTAGCTGGAATTCCAATGGTATAACCTGGTAAGTGTAACTTGGTTACAATGAGCCTCAGTAATGAAATCATGAAGCCTTGATGATGAAAGTGATGAGTGACAGTAATGAGGATGATAATAGCTGTTATGGAGGTGATGATAAGCATAATTAAAGCCATTATACAAATGAATTTAGTCATAACAATGTTGACAGTGAAGATGGCAGCAAACAAGACACAGACGCTGATGTTGATGTCAATGGCAGCAGTGATTGAAACGATAAAAAAAGCCAACTCTCTTCAATGGTGATCACCATTGAAGAGAGTTGTTGTGTCACAAGTGTGGTTACTATAGTTATCTGCTACAGATGATGATTTTATAGACAGTGATGAAGGAATGATGATAAATTGTAGGGCAACTTAATTAGGCCCATGATTTTAAGCTTTTAGTCAAAGCTGATGGTGATAGCCATGCTGGTTTGTAGAAGTCAAGATTGTGAAGCCTTGATGTGATTATTACTCTGAGACTGGTGCTGATGATAGTGATTACCATGGTAATAATGCTGAAGAACCAAACCAACAATCATCTTTCAACAACCGGTGCATGATTATCACATTATAATGAAATATTTATGTTAATTATACTTTTAAAGAGTTAAAAATGACTCTGTTGATCTCTATGATAATGTAATTGATCATTTAGAACCTTCCTTTGCTATTTTCTTTTAAACTTTACATTTTCTCCCCGTCTTTCACAAAATCTGTGATTCCAGTCAGAAATGCTGGAATTAGGCCCATGCCTTTTCAGTAAGACAATGAAGTCATCTAAGTAAAAAGAAAACAGATCTTGAGAATGGCTCTTTTTATTCTTTCCGCTAAAGTAAATGTGAAATGAAAAACGTACTAGTTGTCTCTACTTCTTGTTTATTTATTAGGTCCTTCAGCTGGTCTACCTTATACATATTAGGATTATTTCTGCTAGCAGAGATTTCTTTTCTATCTACTGGTAAAGAAATCAAGACAAATGTAGCATCCACAGTACATGTAGCTAACATCACATTGTGAATTTAATATTCAAATCTGATTTTCTACTGAGATTTTATTGGTTATTTGCATTGTAGTTTTAATGCGATCACCATCAGATCGGGATGATCTAGCACCACAGTGACCCACAAGATCAGAAGAAAAAGGGGCATCAAACACAGGATTCTGTTTTTATAAAAGTAAGCATATATCCCACTTCTTATTAGGGGTGCAGCATATAAGCATATATATTAGGGGTGCAGCAATAAAAAGGCTTGGTGATGATTCAGTCGTGATTTCCTTAGTCTTTGGAAGTGGGTGATTGGTGGATACTTGCGTGTGAAGCTGATCTTATCCACCTCTACAAAGGTCTGCCAATCAGATGCTTTTCTGTTGCTTTGCTGTGAGAGAGGACTTTCTACCAGGTCAGTTCTGGATATAAATGGTTTACAATAGTCACTCCACTGCTAGCAATTTGTAACAATGTTTAGTGACTTTTCAGACAAAAAAAAAAAAAAAAGACAGTGTTTGCCAAAATGTGCACTGGCAGGTCAGGATTTTTAAAGATCAGTGATCGGCCAGAGAAATGCAATCGGTGCAACACTACTATTTGTGTACAACTGGACCAAACAACTTTCTGACTTGTATCCACTATTCATAAGAATTGTAAATACTGTTGACACAAGACTTTTATTTTGAAGGAGAGTGTAGGAACATGTTTGTGTAGCTTGGCTTGATGTACTTATGCAATGCTGTTTGCTGGCGTGTAGAGATGCATCTGAAACGGGCAACAGTGGACCTGAGCGCATAATTAGATCAACAAACACTACATGAGCCGTGCTGCTGTCACCCGTTATTTAGTTTTGATGCTCCTGATTTTCACCTCCTCCTGTACAAAACCCTGTGATTCAAACCATGGATAAAGTGTGACATCAAATGATTTGCAAATGTTGTGTCATGGTCAGATGATGAAAAGAAATCCCAGGTATGGGACATATTTGCCTGCTATATGAATGTATTCTCCATTCATTTTGTTCACAAAGAGCCCAGGGAGGAAAATGGTGAACCTGGCTTTGTGTGTCTCATTTTATGATTGGTATCATAAGGCCATGAGATTCCCTTCTTTTCATCGTGGACTGCATTCTCAAACTTCAAGGTAAGATTGCCAATTTGAAGATTTAAAAGCATTGAATTTCCTTTTCACCTTGTTCAAAGCATTGAGATTTGAGAAGCAAATACATATTTTACTATATATGCTTAGAGTATGCAAATATGATTATGCTGTTCATTTTAAGGTGAAAAAGCGAATATTTTCACATCTCTTCTGCTAGAGTCCAGACAGGATTGTGGCTTACAGAAATAAGGTGGGTATCAAAACTTAATTAATCTCACCCAGATTCAAATATTTAGTAATTTTTCATGATTTTGATTTTGATAATCAAAACAATGCATCTGGTTTTTACTAAGTTTCCTGTTAATATGTTAAACGTTTGATAACCTAAGCAGTCCTCCTGCTCTGTTTGGTGGATATGAG
This sequence comes from Poeciliopsis prolifica, assembly GCF_027474105.1. Taxonomy (NCBI): domain Eukaryota; kingdom Metazoa; phylum Chordata; class Actinopteri; order Cyprinodontiformes; family Poeciliidae; genus Poeciliopsis; species Poeciliopsis prolifica. The sequence continues at coordinate 461,573 of NW_026562435.1, read as the reverse complement.
CTCTCAAGTACTGCTTGAAAAAATAACTGAAAGTCTGCCTTGGAGAGATACTGTATATCCGGCACCGTTGTTCTAACGACCTCCCTTTGTTCTGCTCTGAAGGTCAGTGGTAATGAGCTGAGGTTACAGGAAAACTGCAGCAGCTTTGTGTGTGAATTTGATGGATTCACCTGCATTTACCTGGATTTATAAAATGAAAGAAGTTCCAGTGTCAACAGAGCACAATGTATTTTGAAATTCCAGCTGTAATATCTTCAGCTTCTTTTATTCACTATATGCTTCTGGCATGCTTTGATTGGCTGTCAGAGAGCCAAAAACAATCCTCTAAAGCCTTTTCGTTCTTAGAACCTTTCAATTAATCTTCATTCAGCTAGTGGAGGGTTTCATCATCTTTCATAACATGACTTAATGATATATTTAAAGTGATTACCAGAACCATTGCTAATCACATAAATATTGATTACTTTGTGTAATACTACAATCGCTTGCTCTTAGTCTGGTTTTTAACTGAATTTTCCTTTTGCATCTATTTCTTTTTCACTGAGTATTACTTGCGGATCACGCTAACTCGTAATAAGTGAGCAAACAAATCAGTGTCGTTCCAACCTGGATTGTTTTAAGGTGAGCCATAAAAACAGAAAAATATGTGAAAATGAGATGTGATCTTGGAGCGCTTCAACTATTTAGATATTCCTGAAATAAGTCTATGTGAGACAGAGAGAGGGAGAGAGCAAGAGAGAGAGTGAGATAGATAGAGAGATAGAGAGAGAGCTGTCTGAGAATAGCTAGTCTGCATTTTTTTCTTTCTCAGGTATGAGGATATGATCAAAGAGATTCAGGAGCTTTAGATTTCTCAAAGCAAACCCTGAGAGATGCCCGCAGGCTGCGGCAACAACTTTAGTATCCTCTTCATCTGCTCATGTTGAAGACTTATCAAACCAACAAGACTAACAAGCAGTATTTTTTTTTTTTTTTTGTTCTGTGATTCTGTCTTCTGGCTGTGGCTGAGGTACTAAATAACTAATGAATCTGTACTGTAGTGTGACATATTGAAGCTGCAAGTGACCTGTTTCACAGTTTGGATAACATGCACTCCTGATCTCAATCTGAAAAACTTGGACAGAATTTTGAAGAATTTGATATTTATCATAAAAAGGTTATAAGTGGTGCTCAAAAGAAGAGCAACAAGTTAACCATAAAACTTGTAAAGAAATGCATTTGGACTCAAACAGCTGATCAAAGTCTTAAGGCTGTTAGCCTTAAAATTCAGAGCATAAATCTGGCTTTCATTACGTTTTCTGCCAGGCATTCACAATCATAAGCCCCAGAGGGCAAGAGTGGCGCTCTGCCTTTGAACAGGAGTGCTGAGCTGCACATCCAGCACATCCAGCTACACGCTATCACTGCAGAGGTTGGACGCAGGGAGGCAGTCGTTTTAAATCTCTTAAAATATCACAAGATTCATGGGACAAATAATTCAAGTGGTAGACTCAAAGCATTCATTCACCTGCACAGTTCCGGGGGATCTGGTGGGCTTTCATGAATGCTCTGGAAGATACTCAGCCTAAATTAGGGCTCTAACTCTGCTTACTGCAGATTCAGTGCCTGTAAGAGAAGAGTTGAATGAACCGAGGCCACATTTCCTTCAACACTAAAAACATTACCCTATTTAATGTTTGGGGATGGATGGAGAGAGAAGTTTGGAAAAACAGTCATAAGATCCAGAACATGGATTCGCCTCGTTAAAGATGCTCCCTCCAACAAGTGGAGGGATTTCCTACAGGTCTGTAGGGAGATTTCCATAAAGCATTATGAAACTCATTTTAAACAGGAACAATGGTTCTTTTCATATGTTCATTTTTGGTTTTATTAGCTAAAATGTTAAACTTTAAACTGTGCCAGTTAACATGTTTTCAGTAAAATATCTTCTGCTGTTGATTTGTCTCTTGCTCTTCTTTGACCGTTGTGCATTTTGAAGCTCCACTTAAAGATGGACTCTTTTAAAGGTTTGATAGAGTGTATTTATTTTAGTGAAATTCAGCAGATGCCTATTGGTTCTTTGTGAACAACTGTGGTTTTAATTTCTTTGTATGGTACAGTTATGTAAAATTTTCATGAAGTGAGGCTCGGTGGAACAATAAAGGGATGTAGACAGATGAATCTGATGAGATATTTTGAAGTCAGTGGAAAAGGCCAATACTTAAACTCAAACCAAATGGACTTTTTGAAGACATTTTATGTGTTTCAGGTAGCAAGTGACTATATTAGTGACCGAGAACTGCTCTGTCAATGTGGTTGATAAGTAAAATTCAATTAACCCGTAATTAGAAGTGAAGTAAACATTTGGATGAACTGTGCTTAAAACTCAAGAAAAAGTCTGGGTGTTTTCTGTTTAAGCTCTGAGCATTGTAGTCTCCTGGAGGATTGAGAGGCTTTTCCACGGTTATAGACAGTCGACCATGAGGGTCCTTACTGGAAAGTAAACAGTGTCTGTAATCAGTACTGTAAGATTAAAGGTGATGCTGATTTAAAGGACTGAAACAAGCTTCTGCATTAGCCACGATGGAACGTTTTGGTTTGCAGTCATTTCTAGATGACAGAAACTTTTGGTCTCACCAAGTTTGATCTCAGCAGGCAATCTGAACTCTGTTTCTTCATCTAAAACTGATGAAAAGTTTGTGATGATGTTGTGCGTTTGAGAAGGCGGTTTATAATAAGGCATGTGATTTCAATCAGCTAAATCTGTCAGCTTTCCAGGCCTGAACCTGATGACGACTGGTTTGGCTTCAGATCCCCGTTGGCCTTGCAGCAGCTGCTTGCAAATCTTGGCCTCTCAAAATATGATACCCAAAAAAAATAAATATGAGGTATGACAGGGTTTATGGGCTGCATAAGCTCTTGTGAATTCTAGTTCTAACTTAGTAGTTTTAACTACTTCAGCATTGTACGGTGAAAATTTTGAGTTCGGGGCAAATCTCTAGCTTTTAGAGACTTTCTCAGTTACATCTCTATTGTCAACACAAAAAAGATTACAAACACCAGCTTCACAGAGTCTACAGAGGCAAATGCAAGATTTGCTTGTCAGGAGTGGCGGTGAGGTCAATGGAAGTTCTCTGACTGCGCTACAAGACAACATTGGGTCAAAGGTTAAGAGTAATCAGACATTATGTGTAGAGAGAAATGGGTGGAGGGGTTGGGAGTTGATCAGAGCGGGTCTGAAATACTTTAGTTCTGTGTGTTTCCCCAGCCATATTTTCCTTTATGTTAAACTGGATTAGTTTTCCTGCATGCATCCTTTATCAAGATAATACTTGAGGCTTGTTGGGATTTTACTGTGTAAATCTGTGTAGTTCTCACTAATCTTGTTAGTGTGTGTGTGTGTGTTGAAAGGGTCCAGGAGACTTGGTATGTATGCTAGTTCCCAGAAAAACAGCATGTGTCACAGATCAAAAGGATCTGGATGGTTATGAGTCTTATTTGTGTTAAATTTCTGTTTGCCTTGTGATATTATACAGTAGAGGTGATTTATTGAGACCTGTCTGTCATCAAAGCTGCACTGCAGCAGTCTTCAGGGGATATGACACTCTCTGATTTTATCAAGGACATTTTTTTTCTGATGTGATTTTTACAACAGACTTACTATCTGCAGCAATCAAGCAAAACTTTTCCTTTTCTTTTTTATTGAGAATATATGAAGCTTAAACACACAGTCAGAGCTCTACAATTAATTTAAATACCAAGAAGAGAACTGCTCACGTTTTAAATTCTTTGTCATAATTTATAGAAGGCTTTGATGTTGGACTCAGTGCCTTTACAGCATCAACACCTTGGTTGAAATGTAAATGCATTTCAGATACGATTGAAAATTATGTTTATAGCAGATATTTCACTGCACTAGTTTTTGCATGAAAACATGAGATTAGCTTGACTGAATCAGATAATGAATGCATGAACTCACCAAAGAGTAAAGCATTGCATGTGTTCCAGCAATATATAAAGCTGAAACCATATGTTTACATACACCAAAAAAAAAAAAAAAAATGACACATCCAACATTTTTTTTTGATTGATTGAAGTTTTTTTGCTGGAGTTCTGACCCGCTCCACCAGACATAACTCTGTCCAGTTTGTATGCCACCTTGCTGCCCGTCTTCCTCCTGAGTAGTGTGCTGGTTAGACATTCCCATCAGGTCTGTATTTGCATATAATTGAACAGATGAACGTGGCGCCTTCAGGCAGCGGTAAATTGTTCCCTGGATGAACCAGACTGCAGCAGCTCTACGATTCTCTTCCTGATATTTTGGACATCTTCTGTTGACTCTTCCATCAGAAAGCAGTGAGTTCCAGGTGAGGCCTTAAAATCCATCTACAGGTTAGCATATTATTAACTTCCATGGATCAGTTAACCTATCAGAAGTTTCCAAAGCCATGACATCATCATCTAATATTCCCCTGATTATTTAAAGAGACAGTAATGCTCCTGTATGTAAAACTCTAATTTTAAAGACATTAATAAATTAATTTATTCAAAATTTAAATGAATTGTTATATGCTAAATACACATTTGTGTGGTTCTCAGTAATATAAATAGTTTTGCTAATTCTAGCAGACATAACAACGAGAAGTTTGGTCTGATATAACTTCAGACTGACAGAGGAAAAAAGGTGTGTGTTGTGTGTGGGTGCGCGTGTCTGTGTTTGTCTTTTAATTTCATAAACGTCTAGTTTCAACAATAGTTCTGCACATACCCCGATACTGTGTTGCCATTTGAGGTTGTTTCAATCTTAGATTGTCTTTTTTTTGTTTTGTTTTTTTTTTAAAGTTGGAAATTGAAATTGGAAAGGAAGCCTTTGGCAAGATTGTGACACAAAGGGAGTCAGAAATTATTTTTTTAAAATGTAGCATGGAAAGAACTGGAGGAATATATTTGTGTGAGTTGGTGGTCTAAGTGGTTTGCTTCACCTTCAGTAAATACTGTGACTTCTCCTTTTTTCACCTTTTGCACACATGGTACACAGGAAATTTGTTAGAGGATTCAAGATATTGTTACTTAATATTATTTTTATTAGATTATATTTTTTTATTATTTTTCAGTTTTTCTCTTCATTTGCATTTTGTTATAATAGGTGGCAATGTTTCATGTTTCATGATGTTTTTATTTGTTTTTTTTTTAAGTTAAGGGTTACATATTTTAAAATGAGGAAGTTGATAAATGCAACTGGAGTACCGATGCTATAATTAGCCAGGACTTAAAACTGGCTACAGAAAGATTTGATTTGATGCCTGAAACATGAACAAGTCTAAGAGTTAGTAAATTAGCCAGTGGCTGAGTTCCCTCAACACAACCACGTTTAGGCAAATTAAAGGAAAAAACATGCAAAAATGTGGCAACAGCTAGCTGAGGGGTTAATAGGTTCTATATCTGTTGGTGGGATGCAACATAGAGAAACAAAGAAAATGTAAAGGAAACAGCAAATCCAAGCAGAGAATTTATGTTACGGTATTAATATCAATAAATGGTGGGACACATGTAAACTTCAAGACATCAAGCTGAAAAGGACAAAACACATTCAGCCCAAAAAGAGTTTACGAGTAAAGAGCAAAAAGAAAATGTCCATTACTTTCAAAAAAAGGACAAGAAATGTAAGAAAATCAAAGAAGATAAAAATTGGAAGAGAAAGGGTAAGTCTGGTTTCCCTTGTCATGCAAATCAGATTGGCATTTGGGGGAAAAAATACCTTCATCATCCGTGCGGTCACTATCACTTAAATCATCAGTGTGTTTCTTTGTAAGGGGACCTATAGGACCAAGAAGGAGAAAATGGAGGAAAACAAGGTCATCAAGAACACACACAGCCTTTAAAAGATGCGCTCAAAAGATAAGAAAAGTTCTCAGTGAATATAGTCTTTTATCACTTCTTTAAAGAAAAATTCTCACTCCGACTGCAGAAACGTCACCTCATTGTCAGTTTCACATGTTTATAGTCGGAATTTGGTGCAGAAAAGTTTGCTTTAAGATAGTTACAGAGCAAAAAAAGAGGGAATTTAAAAAAGAAGCAAAAAAAAATTGTTCTTTGATAAAAATGAAGAATTAACTGACGATGAACCCATGGGATCAAAAGACATTAGGCACTGTGAAACAGTGCATATATTAGCATATATTCGACACTTCTGAGGTATTATTGTAACAATTGAAAATGATCTGCATAGCTGCGAAAGAAACACACAGTAAAAGAAGCAGTATTTTTAAGAGCATAACACGCTACAGAAGCATATGACCAGCTCCACCTGTTGTACATTCAGAGTTCATCTTGTGTTAAATAATACACAAGCATACACTGTAAACAATAAAAAAATCAATTAAAAGCAATTTCTTGTTCACATTAACTTTCAATTTGATAGTTTTTTTTTCTATTTCTACATTATATGGTGATTAATAGATTAGATAAATAACCCATGTAGGAAAATTTTATAATATGTGGCCTGTTAGATCTTTGATATAATTGAAAAAAATCCAAAATAACAAAGGAAAGAAAACATAAATAAAAAGTGAATTTACTTTTTGGTGATGAAAGCAAGCTGGTTGCTCAGATGTCTGGAATCCATGTCATATTACGTGTCCCAAGATTGTTTGGTTAGCTTAGCTTGGCTTAGCTAGTTTAGTACAAAAACTGGAAAATGCATTCTGCCACAACAGGCTCTTTGAGGACACTCATGATCTTGATGTGACCCAAAAGGAGAATGATTTGACACTTCTGTACTAATAGCAGGATTCATTTGTATTTTTTTCCATGTGCTATCTTTGGCAGGTCAGACTTGTCCCTGACATGTCAGGGAAGATTAGCTATATAAAAATTAGAATACATCCCAAATGAGTGATTGAATCCAGACTGCATCCAGCATCAAAGTAGGCGAGCCACACAAATCTAATAATAATCTGTTTGTGCATGACTTTCAAAAATTTGGATTATATGTGTCTCAAAACTATATTCATGTTTGTCTAAGTATTGCCCTGAAATTGTTGAACATGATTCCTAATTTCTAACCAAATGTTTTACGCATTAATGCAGAGGCAGTAACGCTGTGTCTATGGAACATTATATAAAATGCAGCTTATTATTTATTTGTGAAAGAAACTGACGGTAATTCTACAGCAATGAGAGTAAAACTGAAACACATGGACCTCTATAGTATTCACTCTGGATGAGATGCTCGTTATGTTGTGATTATGAAATGGGTTTCTTCCCTCGCTATGTACTTTTAATTTTTTGAAAATCTTAGCAAAATACATTTTAATTTGACCTTCTAACAGAGATGTAAGTTCTCTCTTGAAGTCAGCTCGCCTTATACATCAAGAACTCAGCATGGACAACGGATTATTGCTGTACTTTATTATGATTACTTTCTTTTCGTTGTGCTCTACCACTGAATCTCAGGCAGGGGGAGAGGTCAGTTGCTTCTTTAACCACCCAACATGTTATCACTTTAAGTTTTTTTTATTCACACATTATCATAAACATGTTCATCCCTCAGAAACATACACAGACACACAAACACAGTACAAACATACCAACATGCTCACATGTAAAGTTTAGGACATCAAAAACATGCTGAAGTAAGATTGCAAGATGTGTGGCATGCAGAAAACAATTTGATCTTTATGCAACATGAACTCAGAGCATGTGATGCCACCAGGCCTTGAACTGCCTTAACCAGGAAACTTCTATGCTTATCTGACCAACTATTGTACAATTACCAGCCAGCACTGCAACCCATATCCTCTGCAATAGTCTGACTTTATAGCCACACAGTCTGTATTAAAGTAAATGTAAACAAAATCTCACATAAAAAGAGTACAAAGGTAAACTCAGTGGGGTATTAATAACTTACAAGATTTACAACAGCATCAGTAGTTCATGAGCCAGACCTTCTCAGCTATGCGAGTGCTTCTTTCTAATAACTTTAAGTGGAAGAAGTTTCCCTGCATATAATTATGTCCCACAGCATTCTCTCAGCTTGCCTTTGTGAATCTGACAAGTGATTTGATAAGCAAAATCTGAGTGTGCTTCCTGGAAGTGCTGAATGAGCACTAGACAAAAAAGTCACTTATTTGAAAATGTGGAGCGCCGAAGAACGGCTCGACTGCTGCCTGGGGATGTGTGACCTGTTCTAAAAACAGAACTTCATTGATGCTGTGGGTCATTTATGGTGACCTTTTAGCATTACGCTGAGTGATAATATGATATTATGGAGAACAAAATCAGATATTTTGTCTTCGCTGGTCAGTAATCTGGATTAAAGCCGGTTAATGCTGTTCTTTCTCTGATTAAACTCTTGACATGTTTCCTGGCTCCCTTCAGTCCTCTGATCATCACAGAGTTCCTGGGAGAAAAACAGCACCACCCATTTCTCTATTCTTCTTCAGGTCTTTTTACCATCAGGGGATGATCATAAAAATGTCTTTCCCCATGATGTAATTTACAATGTCCCCAAAGAGTAATGCCCTTTTTTCTTTAGGTCCAGAGTATTGCAAAGAAATAAAATGGGACAAACAGAAATAAAAGACAATCTCCCAAACAATCTATTTTAAAGTCGAGATTTAATCTGCTCTGTGACAAAAAGACCCAGCCACAGTTGGAGCAAACACCTTCAGTGCTGCTTATATCAAAAACTCACAAGTGCCTCATTCAAGGTCCATATGACACTATCAGCCCACTCCAGGCTTTACTAGTTGTTTTTGATACAGACAACATGGCTCCCACTCCCACATCAGCTTTGTCTTCTAAGGCTGAAGTTGATCTCTGATTAATTGTTCTGATATACAGTCATGCAGTAGCCTGAAGGTGGAGGACACCAACAGCTGAAAAAACTGATCTGGAAGGCCAGCAACGTCGTTGGAATGGAGCTGGACTCGCTGACGTTGGTGTCAGAGTCAAGGATCCTGCACAAGATGCAGGTCGTCTTTCACAATGAGTCTCATCCACTTTATGACATACTGGATGGACACAGGAGGACCTCGGTTCACTGCACCAAAGTGAACCACAGAGCAACACAGAAAACCATTTATGTCTGTAGACAACAATTTACAATACCCAACTTTGAGTAACTTAAATCTAATTTTCTCTGCACTCATTTTATATTAAAGTATTTGCATGTGAATGCTTGTTATTTATTTATTCTTTATTTATGGAACTAGTTTTAGGTACATATATATTTTTAAAACTATCTCTTATGGTTATATTTGTATCATTAATAATTAACACCTTAGATGGAGTAGCTTGTCAAGATAAGCAAATTCCGTTTGGGATCAATAAAGTACATTCTATTCTATTCAGGAAGATGATTAAAAAGTTTATTCCATTAAATCAACTAGTGAGTTGATTTAATGGAATAAGCTTTTTAATCATAAAGGACATTATATTGATTATTACATGTTGACTGATGTTCTCAGGCTTATATTTATCTAAATTGTGATTATTATTTTTTTGCCTACAGCCAATATTAAAATAAAACATTTAAGATTATAGTATTACACTAGACCAATATAAAATAAAATAAAAAATACAGAACTGTGGGCTTAATGAAAAGCGTATTTAATACCTGATTATATGTTATTCTCAAAATATACACCTGAAAGACGACCATGAGCCTTAACAGAACACATAAATCTTTTATTGTTGTTATTGTTGTGAATCATGTCACTGTTTTATGTGTATGCGGACCAGGAGTCCGCTGAATAAAGCAATCAATTAAAACATATTCCAATTTAATGACCATGACTGTATTTACTGCATATAACGACAAAGGTTTTACTTCCTTTTCCTGTTCCTGAAATATGTACTTACCGCAATTTCAAGAATATAACTCGAGAATGACCTTAAGTATGCTTTTAACTGTAGTTGGGCGGAAATACAAAATTATATGTTGTAGTCCACCTCAGTTCAAAGAAAACAATACTTTCTTGCAGTTATCCCTCATAATATGTTGACCACATGTAATTGGTGATGTTTACTTATGCAATGAAGAAGTGTGTCAGATCCTATAATTGAGGCCTTGCTACTGAATTTGTCCGAATTAAGCTGGTTTTGAGGGAAAGGCTCCTGAACACATTGTGTATCACAGTGGTTAGAGTATATTGCTGCATGGCTACCAAGCAAACTTTCATAATACAATGCGTGACTGGTGTAGATAAATGTAGTAGCCAGAGCAATTAGATCAGGACGATTAGTAAAAATATAAATAAAGATTCTAAATTATTTAACTTAAGTTCACAAAGTAACCTGAGAATTTCTGAGAACTGAATCCTAAACCACTGTGTGCTCCCCAATAAATGATCTAAAATAATTAGGAAAAAAAGAACAAATGAAAACTTGCGAGGTATAAAAAACCCATGACAGATGTGGCTGCTATTGGAGTTGCACATGTCCTGTAATTATTATAGCATCTTTTTTGACTCAGGGGCTTAGTGGGGATCAGAGCAGACACAACAGCTGCATGACAGCTCTTGTCGCAGAAACCACGAAAAGGTGAGAGAGAGAAACACGTCCTCCTACAATCAAGTGTCATTTCTAAATCATCAAGTGACAAGCAGGTCCTGACACTGGCCTTTAGCCCCCTACCTGCCACTGTGGAATATCAGTGAGACACGTCCACAGATACTGGTGAAGTTTCAGCTGATATCAGCATTGACTGGGAACATGGGAACATCTATCTGTCCTTGTGTGTTATCGTTACAGCTCTATTATATTTTCTCTGACTGATATCGTACACTCATTTCTTCATCTGCTTTTGGCAGCACTCTGTCTTTTAAACAGGTTGCATACAGACTGAACAGTCTGGCTAGCCTGCAGTGATATAAGCAAGCTTTTATTTGGATGGAAATCAGGCAAGTTTTATTATTTAAGGTATAACAATGATCAGAGGAGTGAAAACACATGTACAAAATTGGGAAAAATCTTAGAATGTCAGTGAGATAAAATAGATCTCCTAACACAACAAAATGTTAGAAGTTGTGTGAAGGACTTTAGTGTCCCAAAGAGTGTCTTCAGGAAGAAAGATTTTGTTTAGACCAACAGAAAACGAGAAATCCTCTGTAAAATGCTGTTCCAAAAGCAGTCACTGCGTGTTAGAACTGCCTGGCAATTAAATCAATTATGCACAGTTTAAACATCACAGTGGACCTTTAGAAAGTCATGAGGACTTTAGGAAGAGCACATAGAGGGGTGTTTACTGACTTGGGAAGTTCTAGGCAAAGGTAAGCATTGAAGACGTTGAATGAAAGACTAAGGAGGTATGAAAATAAATCCCAACTAATTGCTGTTGAAGGTCCTGATGTAGGTTAGACAGTGGACACTGTTAACTAAAAACTCTCACATAAATATCTTACTCAGCTTCTAGTATTGACCATAGAAAACAGTGAAGGACACAACGGTGGCTCTTGAGGCAGATTTGGCCTGGTTTTAGAGCTAAACCTGCTTAAATGGAAACATTAGTCTTTCTTAAAAGTTTCCATTTGCTCTAAATTTATGACATAAATAATAATATTGCAGGTTTTTTCTACACTTGATGTTAGAAGTGAATAACTTAGAGTGTGACAAAAACTAGTTGAATTACACAGTAAAACTATGAGTCCTGATGCTACCAACGTTTGCCCACTCGTTAGTTGTCTTTGGACATCTGTTCATGCCGACCACATAGATGGATGACTGTTAAAGTGGACTTTCATGCTTTCTGAAAGACCAAAAACCAATCACTCCAAAGCCGCCGGGGAAGTAAGAGTGATACAGACAAACACCTACAAAAACTAATTCAAATATCCGAGCTGAACCCTCAGGCTATCCCTGGTCTAGGTAAGGTATTCATGTCATAAAGAGTCTCTGCATTGATTCGCACTCCACGCAAGAGCTGCCCATATCTATATTTTGGTCCATGTATGCATCAGTCAAGGCCAGCTTTGCCATAGAGACACACAACTTAAATCATCACCAATGCAGATTAAAAAGGAGCTCCACCACAGGACACAGTTTAATGAGCAAAAGAGGTAATCTACAAGTAACCAAAGATAAAATCCTCACAGGATTTAAACTACAAACAGAATTCATTCCCCACTGTAACAGCAGGAGTCCATTGGAATTGAGCAAACATTCTGATGTGAATTAAGTCACCTTAATTCAGCAAAAATTACATCTTCTGTAGGAGTTGGTGGTGTAGTTCATCACTGAATAAATCTGTATATCTGAAAAAAAAATCTAACCTTCTCATTAGCTAAAGGAGTTGTTAGTTTTAAATAAGAGTCAGTATGCTACTTTACATATTGTTGAGAAAAGACTAAAATTATTCTAATTTTGACACTACAGAACAGCTGACAGATGTGGTGGATACCTTGACTGAGAAACAGTAAAACTCTAATGGCTGGTTTACACTGCAATGTTTTTCTCCTGATTTTCTCTTTCTGATAACCTTAACAATGCTCTGATTATTAGAATAGCTCAAGATAATCTCGAGAGATTATCTGTGTGTGTGTTCAAAATGATGTACACTCAGAAGGACATTGGGACCTCTTCAAAATAAAACCGAGAATATTCAACATGTTGCAGCATGTGTAGTGTTCCCCAAGGAGGTTGTTGAATGTGGTGGGTAGTCAATCAGATAATAAGGTGATTTACACAAGGAGGGGAGTCCCAAGTACAAAAGGTTGAACAACTGCCACAATCAACCAGAAAGTCTGGCTGATGTTGAAAACATCTTTTTCTATTGTTTTTTTTCTCTGCTAAAAATAGTCTACAAGCTATCATCACTCCTTCTTCCCAGTCAGCCAGGTTTGTTTAGTCTGAACTCATGTTTAGCAAGATTTATGGGTTGACATCTGAATATTCATATCAGCTGACAATTGAAAATTCTTTCCATATGAAGATGAATTGCACAAGATGAATTATCTCATTATCTGGATTACCTTGAAATAATTTGGTCCATTAATAGGAATGTTAAAGATTTGGTTTGGACAGAGTTGTCACATAAAGAAATGTACTAGTCATGGGTGCTGACATGTCTAGAGAAGTGATAAGGCTACGGCCAGTTGGCAAATTATCTGAGTCAGTCATATCAGTGGATCACCAGATATTGAAGATGCTTCAGATACTTGAAAAAAGATTAATGGCAATTGCATTGCAGGCTTGATTTAGGCCGCACTTTCCTTTATGATTATTTTGGTAGTCGAATAATGTCTTAATATTTGTCTCAAGTACTCCACTGGTAACCATTACGGTAATCAATCTCTGCTCTGTGTGAACTCCCCACTTGTTGTCAGTAAAGTGTTTTCTACGGTAAGCCTATATGTGTAGACCCATACATTTCTAGATCTATTCCCAGAGTAGGTTAAAATATCTGGATAGACAAGAATTTGAAAATGTTTTTATTTATTTCTTTGATAAGGTCTAATTGATTATAATAAAACTGACATTGGTATTGGTATTTGCCTGATACCTGTGCTCTGGACTATATATGTGTTAGATACTTGTGTTGAAACCTTGTTCCATAGCAATCTAAGATTCACACCTATAGTCCAATCAAGCTTCTCTTCTCCGACCAGGAAACCAGAATCATCTATTAGTCAGAGCAAATTTGACAGATTCCTTTGATTCTGTATTTTCGTTCTCATCTTGCATGGTTTTAATACATTTCTTACTCTTCAGCAGGGGGAGAAAACTTTTGTAGTTTGCAGCAGGGGTCACACTAGATGTTTTGTTGTCTATGATTTGACTAATGGTGTCAAAAAAAAACTGCCATAATCAAGTTTTACTCATCAGTTTTCAACAATATTGATAATCAATACATACTGCATTTTCACCAAACTTAAAATTGGTTGTTATTAGGTATTTACTTATTAAAAGTTTAACTGCAATTTGGAGTATCATTCTACCTGAAATATTGATCTTTACCAGGCAATTTGACTTCTGAACATTTAAGATCTTCTCTTAGGATTGAATGTCAAAATGTCTTGTCAAGAGCAAGGCAGTAAGATATCAGGTTTTTGTTCTATCTACAGATAGAATGCAGCAATGCAGCAACACAGTGTTGCCATGGTAACACAGATGCTGGGTGAGAAATCAAATGTTTCCAAATGACATGTTTTCATTTGGACAAAGGTTTGCTTGCTTAGTTTGCACCAGATTTCAGGTGAACTTCCATGACTCTCCCACGAAAGCAGACTGTACAAGGAGTCAAACTATGTTGCTTTGAGCAAACTGAAGTCAATTCTCATCAAATATATATTAACAGCTATTTCAAAAGGCAGAATATTGCTTTATGAAAACTATTCCTGACACATCCTGACACAGTCTGGCTGAATCTAAACTTTAACATGTTTTCTAAAACAACATACTTAACACTTAAGCCATCCATCAAAACAGCTGTACAGCAGAGAACATAATCAAGCTGTCATTTGTGAAGATGACATTGAAACATGATGAATGAGGTGTCAGGGGAATTACTAAAATATGTCATTTAAAGGGGAAAATATGTCCTAACTCAGAAGATCTTAAGATTATACAATCCTAAAAGGTAGTCTGCGAACAGGGGATGATGCATTAATTTTCCAGATCATCACCAGGCACGTTGCCTGTAGCATATAAAGTAAGATTAGTCAGAGGAGACAGACAGAATTGAGAATTACTTAATCACTTTGACTCCCCGCCAGCAGAATAGAACTAAATGAGAAGAAATGTTGCATAAATCTGCATACCGGCCTCTGATTTTAGGTCTGTGACGAAAGGAAACACAAGTCATGAGGACTAAATAAGTCAACCAACTGAGGCAGTGCTAGACTTTACACAGGCATATGGCTTTACCATGTGATGACCTGCATTTGGATGCCTGTTTACGTTTATCATATCATGAAAGAAGGGGAATAAACCACAGAAATAATTTTTTCCTGCTTACAAGCAGTCGGAGGCAGCAAAAGAAGGAGGGGGAGATTCACCTACCTGAACTGAGGATTTCTTATTTCTCTTTTTTTTGTGACCCATTTTCTTTTTTTGCAACCACTCTACTTTTCAGGCATCTTAAGTAACTGCATTATGAGACTAAGTCTAGAATTTATTTAGCTAAGTTGTGGGGTTTAGCCTTTGCTTCTTAAAGGGAAGGAATGACCCAACACCAAAGCTGCATAAATAAATTTAAATCTCTCTGATGTGAGCAACACAAAATCACACAGTTAGTCAGACTTTTAGACCTGTGATGCAAAAACACCTCTGACAAATTTGTCTATTTATGTCACACTTAAATGTAGCAGAACATCAGTCAAATTTTAATCTCATACAAAGATAACCTGAGTAAATAGAAAATGCATTATTTTATTTGTCCAATAAAACTAATAACTGCAGGCCAGCACATATTAATTATTTGCAATAATTGTCCATTTTTTTATTATCACTAGGATCAGTTGAAATATATACTTAACTTGGAATCCATCTTAATGATTCAATTGAATTCCACTTTGTTTGGGAAAGTGCTCGAGATGCCATGTTTGGTGATTTAGATCTATGACAATAAACTGAACTGATGTAATTCATTAATAAAAACACCTGACTGTTGTGTAGACAAGAAAGTGTTTATAGATAAAAAAAACAGCATAAAATTATATAAAAAACTCTTGATTATATTTTACTTTTTTTTACACAAATCAATGAGAGATATTTTTTTCTTCCTTCAGGGAGCTCTACTTGTGAAAAAAGGGATGATCTCACCATAAGTCTTCAAGAACATTAGAAAGAGAAACCTGAGTTCACGTCATGATTCAGACATTACTGCTGCAGATCAAACAGTGAGCTTTTATGCACTATAATGAGTTCTTCAGTATTCAAGGGCACTTCCACAGCTTCTTGATTTAACTTGAATTGCTGCATTTACACAGAGTGAGCTTTTTGTTTTCCATCTCATTTGTACAAATGAACACTAAACAAACAGACTGAAAATGCATTAGGAAGAGGATGTTGTTCCAGAGGAGGCTCAGCTCTGAGCTGTCACCTGATAGACTAACAACATGGCCTTCAAGGTTAACTGTGCTAAACTGAGTAAGCTATATCTGCAAACCTGATGTTTTATTTCCACAATATGAATCTACTTGCCATCCGTTTTCATTTCATTACGGTACTCCTTTCCTTTAATGCTGGTGAAGAATGTTTGGTTGCTCCGTCCTACGATGGCCCATAAGGACCAACAAAATGCAAAAGCCTCAATGCAAGTTATGCTAAAATTTAAGCTATGAAAACTTGCTAACATAATTTTTGTTTTACTCTATCATTCATTGTGGATTTATTGATGTTTACTCTTAACCAAAATGTTTGTTTCCCCACAATAAACATATAGTCAGCAAGTGTTTAATAATTTCTAACATGCTAACATCTCATCACAAAAACAATACCTCCACTCTGTCCATGCCAGCAACTAATCAAAAATATTAATGTGTCAAAATCTATCTGTCTATGTCTACAAAACTATGAGGGGGAAATAGAGTTGAAGTGAGGCAGACCTCCGCAAACAGTCTAAATCTCATCCTCCCATTCCTCATGTCTTCTCTTTTTCTGACCAATATTTGTAATTGTGTTTTCATGTTGTCTACTATATTAGTGGAAGGAGCAGAGAGACCATGTTTAACCATTGAAATAAATTGCTAAAACAAAAAAAACAGTTTTGAAGTGTGCTATCTCAAGGGTGAAACAACTGATCGGATTAATCATGATGAATCAATTTTTTAACTAATTTATTAAGTAGTTGATTACTGGAATAGACACTCAAAATATGACAATTGTTGAAAGAACAACACACTCAGAGAAACAAAGCCAAAACTATGAAAAATAGTGAAAACATTTAGCATTTAGCTTCTTTGTTCAATCCAGATCTCCTTGATTTGCAGTTTTTGATTCACCAGGCTCAAATTATGTAAGAATATGTCTCCCTTTTTCTGTCCAATTATTTTTGTATTAATCCAAAACTAATCACCAGATCAGCTCCACACTGCATTTATGTGCAGTCCAACAGAAAGTAGTTTTTAGCTGCAGATTCATTCTTTGCTACAAATTAATAACGGCTCACTCAAATAGTTATGTTATTGAATTTTAGGAATTGAATTATTTACCTATTTTCATCTTTCAATTCATTTATAGAAGGCTTTACTGTTTCGATGAGAAATTTGCAAAATGTGGTAGATTTGTGTCAGTTTAATCTTCTGAATAGTCAATAGAGTCATTGATTACTAAAATATTTGTTTTTTTTCTGTTTTGCTTTTGAATTTTTTAAACTCAAACATTTTTTCATTCAAATGTACATATTGCACATTGTTATAATATTTGAAATTTTTAATAAGAAGAAGCTGCAATGAACACTAGGAAATTTCTGCAGACATTTTGTTTTAGGTTCTGTTGGAAGTTCAGATTAAACTGTCAATCACTGTTAATGATACATATTGAAGGACTTCTAATAACCACTCACAAAAGCACATATAAGCTAAATGTAGGACAAACTGTGGGCCGTCCAATGTTGTAGGATTTAGAGGAGCTGATTTTAAAACGGTTGGAAGATTGAATCTTAGCCTCAGTGGTTCAGTAGTCACTGTCCAGTCTCACCAAATACATCTCTGGATGTGTCATAGCAGCACGTCTCCCAGCTAACGGGTGGGGAAAAAACAATATTTCTTCATCTTTTTTCCTCTTTGTTTCCTTTGGTAAAACTGACTCATTTTGACCACATTTGTCAGCTAATGGGCCAGTGGCCAGTCCATTTATCAGGGAGTCAAGCTGTTTTTGAACCGAGCCTCCTCTCCTCACGCAGAGACTTGTCAGCTCTGCTCAGTGTTCACATACTGCACTGTGAAATATGGCATGACAGCAACTGCAGAGGTTTTAAGCCCCAGTTTGTGACCCTACTTACACAAGAAAGAAATATGGATTCTGACTTCAGGCTTTTGAGGCAAAACTCAGCAGAAAAGATGTTTGTGTAACTCTGCATAAGAAATGGCTCCAGGGAGGGAAAGTCTGGTTGGAAAGTCCATCCTGTTCATGCGTAACAGCTTTTGTGCTTTGCTTCAAAAGATTATTGTTTGAATTTGGCACCAAATAAAAATGGACCATGTGACACATCAATTAAGACACCCCATATATTTAATATCAATGCTGACCATGCAGTGTGTATATATATATATATATATATATATATATATATATATATATATATATATATATATATATATATATATAATATATATATATATATATATATATATATATATATATTTTGCTGGGCTCCAGCACAGATGACATCCAGAGTTGTCCTTGCTGATTATAAGAAAGGTTTTATTTTCCTTCATACAAAAGTCCGCCTGTCAACACCTAAACCTACCCAGCTGAACGGGGAAAACAGTATACTGCTGAGCGACAGCGACGCATTCACCGACATCAAGTAAATATGACTACCAAAAATAGATTCACAAAACCAAGTTCAGAAGAAATTAATAAACTACAGTGAACAATGAATGAACTTATCATAAACAAAACAGAATTGGTGGGGTACCTTATCAACTAATAAATTTGATGTCTCTCACATATATATATATATATCAAATATATATATATATATATATATATATATATATATATATATATATATATATAAACCTTATATATATATATATATATATATATATATATATATATATATATATATATATATATATATATATATATATATATATATATATATATATATATATATATATAAAATATAACAGTAAAAATATATAATGACACTAAACATTCTTTGCAGATTTTTAAATTGGTATCGATTTTCTTAATTTTGGGAGAATTACAATCAGCCAATACATGAGAAGACGATCTTTTATGTATCAACAAAGGCCTGAAAAACATCCGCTGTCTCCTTTCTTTTTGCTGTAAGAGAGGACTGACTGATGCCAACTTAGCAACTTTATCACTATTTTCAGTAATTTTTCAGACAAAAGATCATTTGTATTGGCCAAAATTGGATTTGGGAGATCAGGCTTTTTAAAGATTCTGATTGGCCAAAACATTTCAATCATTGTACTCCTAATTAAAACCTAAGCTGAAATGGACCATGTAACATGACAATGATATCCACTAACGAATGGCGAAAAATTAAGTAATGGAAATTTCTGGGCTCAGTCAAAGTCCAAATCTTGAAGCAGTAGTGTGACTTAAAACTGGCTTAAAAGTGAAAAGTCTGTCAAACCTTACTTATGATAGATATTGAAAGTTATTTTGATCTCCAGAGATAAATTGAAATTAAAATTGATATTGATATATGAATAGTTATTGGTGTTTATTAATAAATAATAAATAATTATATGTATATGAATAGTAATTACTTTCCGATGATTGTCTACACTTGTGCTGAACATGAGAAATGTTCACTAAAAATCTGTGATTTTTACTGAACTAAATTCACTAAACAGATTTTTTGTGAATTTCTAGGATTCTTATAAAAGGACAGAGAAAATCTGCAGGATTATCACACCATCAAAGAGAATCAGAAGAGCTCTTTAATCCCGGTAGGGTTCTAAATGCCAATGCAGTGGAAAGTACTCGCTCATGCTTTTAGTTGATGACCTTTTCATCTCTGCTCTAATGTTGTCCTATAAAATGAAGAATCAGTGATATACTGAAATAATATGCAGCATTCTCACACATTTGTTGTTTGGCTTTTTATCTTTAAAATAAAGAGAAGCATACTGTTGATGCCACCACAACTTTTTTAGACGTTTCTTTGTGGTTACAGGCAAAGAAAACGCAGCATTATAAGGGAAACATGAAATGGGAAGAGAGTTAGTAGATACAAACCATGCGTTTGACTTGGTAAGTTACCATGACAGCTTGAAGTCATATCTAAGTGTAAGACAATGTTGTTTAAATGATGCGAGTGTATGTGACGTAAAAGTGATTTTAAAAAGGAAGCCCAGGGCTTCATGGTGACAAAACCAATTAGTGTAAAAAACATGAACATGCAGCTGCATTTAAATGAATCCCAGCTCATTTTCTGCTGTCTGAGCTGTCTTTCTTTCCTTCTGTCTCAAAACTACAAGCTCGCTAACAGAAGTTCTAAAAAACTGTCATGCAGTGGGACACTGCGCTGTTAAATGAGTTTTGTGAAACTTCATGGCAGCTGTCTGGATCCTCTATCTTGATTCAACTGTTACCTTCTTACAGTACAGTGGAAAATAGGTATATGCAATTATCCAATATTTCCTAGTGGTAAATTACTAAAACTGAAAAATGACAATCCTTGAAAATGAAAAATTACAGAATCCTTTTACTGACATGTTAGTGTTTTTCATACTGTTGTATTTTAACATATGTGATCTAATTTTAATAAGTTTTCATAGTAAGTATACCCTTATATACATTAGTTTTAAAGACCAACTTTCTACTAAGATTTAAAGAGGTCTTCATTGCTTGTTCAGGGTTACTTTAAGGGATCCTAGTTGCAACAACAGATTGTAAATAAGAAACATTCATTTCAGATGTAAAAATACTACAGACTGTTTAGTTTTTATAAATTTCAGTAAAATATCTTCACATGGTCATTGCCACGTTGATTATGCTGTATTGCATCCTGGGTAGGCGACATATGCAATGTGCTAGCTCCATAAATACAGATGGAGCTAGCATCTGTATGGATGCTAGCTCCATACAGATGCTAGATGGATGATACATCCATCTAGCATCCATACACAGCAAAATGGGGTATAGAGGGACCCTTCATTAATAAATGTGATCAGATTATCTATAGATTATTATTGTATGTCCATTTCAAACAAACAATTACACGCTTGATGAGCTGTTAAAATCAGCTTTTAATACCTTTATTAAAGCCTTTTCTCTCATTAAAATGATTTTTTTCTCATAATTTACAACTTTCTTCCAGCAATATTTTATCTTTATTTTGCCAATAGCATAATCATTCTCATAATGACATAATGACGAAATCAGATGTATGATTTCATTCTTGTAATTAATAACTGGCTGCGAAAAAGTCAGAGTTTAGGGGTTAAAAAAAAGAACAAATCTCTTTGTATTTGATTTCCAGTAGCTCCTGTTAATGGTGTTAGCTCTAGCTAATGTAGTAAACACTAGACCACATGGCGAAAACATTATTTTCTTTCAACGGATATCTGGTGTGGAACTTAACCATAAAAACTTGTAGGCAGCTTGTCACAGATGCTTTTTTGGGGGGGGAAGCATGAGTCAGCATTTTTGACTTTTTGTGTTTTGCTTTTTGACTTTGGTTTTAGTCTTTTCACTGTCTAGTTCTTGTACTTGAACATGACAACATGTATTTCAAATGTTTGGAGAACAAAAGATAGTAAATCTTATCAGCTACACCGGAGTAACAATGTCCCAAAGAGAGCTCTTTAAATTAAAAAAAAAAAAAAAAGAAAGAAAGAAAAACGATACACAATCTATCTGCATGAAGAAGTTGACAGATGCAGTTGTTTGATGTTTTGAGCAAGATAATTCCTTGGAAATAACCTTGTTTGTTAAAAATACACAAATTTATGTGTGTCAAAAAAAGGAAAATCTTCAATTCATCTTCTACATTCTGAAACTGTAACAAATTGGTTTATTCGAATCTATTAAATTCTCAGTAAATCCAGATGACAGTTGTCTCCATCAGTGGTGACACAACAGATGAATCCTTTGAATTTAGGAGGCATACAATGCCTGAAATATTTACAGGATCGTCTTGATTCTGCTCTAAAAAGTGTCATCTACTGGCTTGAAAGTGGGTGGAAAATAAATAAATATCCAAAGAAGATCTTTGTAACAATATCATGGGGGAAATACAGCTGAATATGTTATTAACCTATGCACTGGTTTTGTTAAGAAAATCAGAGCACATTCATTTAAACCGTAAAGATGATAACAACTTCACTGCTTGTACACAACTTTAATCCAAGCTAAGAGCTACAAACTATTTGTTTTTCCTACAGCCATGTAGCCTGAAGGCTGTACTTCCACCTTCATGAATATTAAATGACATGAAATGTCACCAACATGGCTGACTTTCAAACATCTTACAAGATTATTGTTTATTTTTTTTGACTACCCAGACTTCTTATTTATGTTGAGGAGAATTATGTTTTCTCACCAGAACATGCTATTCTTTTAGGAACATTGAGTACATTCCCTTAAAAATGAAAGGTAAAGTCAGATCAAGTTTGTTTTATTTAGATATAAAGCTGAGATAATTTCATAATGCCATTGATGACGTAATCAGTGTTATGTTGTAAAGGGAAGTGTTGTGTTTGATTAATCATTCTGTCCAGGAGTTGCATATGCAGGGAACCAAAGATATATGTGACTGCAAGGTCATTAGCAACAAAGGAGAAGTACAGTATAGTGGAGTAAATATGATTTACTGATAAATTATTGACTGAGAATATTTTATAATACTGACCCAGGAACAAACCAAAGTTTAAGGTTTAAAAAGTTTTAACAAACGTTGTTTTGTTGTTTTCTTTTTAGTAGTTATTTTCTACCAGGTTACGGCTTCACTTTCTGTGTGAATCATGTTAGTCAGTCAGGTAACAGGAAGTACATCCCTTTTATTATTAAAGAAGAGTCAGCCAACACACATATAACATGCCAGAAAAGCATTTGCTGTTAGTTCACAAGCTAATTATCAATGATTTTCATGAACGTAGTAGATATTAATTGTTTGTATTTTCTATTGTATTCCTAAATTAAAATTCTATTTAAATTCAGATTTTTTTCTTTCTTTTTTTTTTTTTTTTTTTGTCTTTACAAACAAGCACAAGCATCAATAATCAAATTGAATAGAAATATTATTGTCCGGGAAATCCAGGTAAATCGAATCTTGCTAATTCAAATTGGGAGAAAACTATAAAAACAGAAAAGTACAAAAATTAAATAGATAAATGATAGATAAATAAACTCTGATTAGAAGAAATGTGCAACTGGGTATGATGAGAAATATACCAGTTGTTCGTATTTGTGCATCTTGTAAATATAACAAAGCATTTACAACATTTTTAGGAGTTTATACTCAATATGTTGCAGAGGCAGAAGATAATCTTTTATTGTGCAATAGTTAGATATCAACACCCTTTTGTAAAACTGATTATTACTGATTTTTTTTAGATATATAAGTTCTTAAGTTCCAAAAACACGTGTTAAAAACATATGTCCTACTGCAACAACTATACAGTGTAGAAAATGGATTCCTCTCCTTGAAGATTTCACTCTTTTCATTGCTTTTACAAATCAGTGATCAACAACATTTGGCTTTTTGACATAAAAATAAAAAAACAAAAACTCTCTCATCTCAAAGTAAAAACTGATTTGTACAAAATAATGACAATATTGAATACCTTTAAAGTGACTGAGTTAATTCAACAGAGGTCCAGCCAAATGGTGCTGGTAGTCTCATGACGAGTGGAATGGAGATCACCTGATTTTATCTGCTGATGTCCTGTCCTACCTAAATAACTGAGTCATATATTGCTGTCCTTTTAAAGTGTAACATATAAAAATATTCAAACCCCTTGTTATACATTTGGACCTCCATTCTGGATCAAATATTTTCTATCTCAACAAAACAAACTGCAAACTGAACTCAGAATTAAGAAATAAAATGACCCCTGATTTTAAAGCTTTGAGCCATCACTAAAATTATCCTCATGTCGAAAAGGTCAAGTGTGTCTAATTAGCTCTGTGATATTGATGTGACTCAACAACGTGACTCCACAGTGCTAATTGCCCCTGGCAAATAAAGTGACGCCATATTGACAAGTGTAGAGTTAAAGAGACGTGCTGCTATTGGCGACACTGTTGCCTGCCTTTCTGCTGTACCCTACATTTTCCAATTATTGACTGCAAATATTCTTCATTCTAGAATCTAACTGCTTATACATCATTACCAGCAGTGATCAATCACTGATTATTAAATGAAATGTCCATTAAGGCTGAGGGGATTTCCATTCTGGGAATAGGGCCAAGAAGTAATCCTGAAGCAGCAGCAGAAGCCACTGCATTCAGTCCCTGCTGCTCTTCCATTTACATCCATCCATTGACTGCGAGGTCATTGGAGGTCACATCTTTTTCTTTTATTTTCAGATGCTTCCTGGTTTAGATGTGGACCTACATGTGAGCTAAACAAACACTGGTGTTTGCATTAATAAACAACATTTGCTGTCATTCAATTACATCACTCTACATCTGGCATTTAATCCAATCTGTTCAACTCTTTCTGTCCTTCAGTCTCATTTCCTCTAATGTATAATCAAAATGAAATATGGACCTGATTAAACATTCATCTTACCAGCCGTTGTTTACTTGATTAAGGTTCTTGTATAAAAAGCTATGTTTTCCTTGTATGTTACTAATTTCTGACACAAGTGGTAATGATTTTTAAAAATCCTTAAAGTGGACATATCATGCTTTTAAATCCTTCCTCTTCACATGCAAATAATTTAATTAGGGATTATTTAAAGTACAACTGAAATGCTTTGATCTGAATTCCTCATCATGTACTTCTAAAACTGAGAAGTGTAGAGTTTTACTGCACAAATTTGATGGGAGGGCTGCACAGTGGTGCAGTTGGTAGCACTGTTGCCTTGCATCAAAAAGGTATTGGGTTCAATTCTCAGCCTGGGATCTGTCTGCATGACAGATCCCAGGCTGATTAACCTGACATTCCTGTCAGGTTAATCAGTCATGACCAATTAAGAAATTGGTCTTTCTTAAGTGACTCTGTTCTGTCTGCCAGTAATTTTTGGAGTCTTTCTGCCTGGATACAGCTCAGATCCGTGTGATTACAGGATCTTCAACTTCAGCAGTGTGACTGCTGTTGCTTCCAGAAAGTGCAGAAGCAGCATCCGCATCAGCTGCCTATGCAGAGAATCTTTCATGGAGTCAGAATGTGCTATGACTTAGGCTGGTCACTTTGTCCTTAGAAATGAGGCCAGTGGAATCATTTCAGTTTCAGCTAGTGTTTTATTTTTATTTGGTGGAGCGAGTGTGAAGTTGAATGAGGAGCAGATGTTGATGATGGGAGGATATTTTGGCTCAAAGCAGGACATGATAATTCATCTAAGTGATGGGTTCCTCCTGTCAGTTGTCTCGTCAGATTCGAAGTGTTAGACTTTTCTTCAACTTAGTTCCCAGAGTTTAAGGGTTCCCAGAGTTTTTTGGTGAGGTGAATGTGACCTCTCTCTTGTGTTTAATTTCCAAAATAACCAGTATTTATCTCAATATTTACCTCCAATTCCTTCATTTGCAAAGACTGAGGTCTTTGTATAATACTGAGGTGGTCATTGTTTTGAGTCATTAATAGAGTTGAACCTGGATTGATCCTGATATTCATTGCTGGATCATGACTCTTTATTTCTACTGACTGTATAATAATGCTGATGTCCTCAGAGTCGGCCAGAGGCATCTTGTCCTGGTTCAGCTTGGAAGTGGAAAATTCCGCAGAGCTTAGATCTGAAGTAATCCAGTTATGAGGTTTCATCCATCCAAGAACACGTGGATGAAACCAAAATTCCTGTACCATGCATGACCCATTAAACTCCTAGCATCTAGCTTTGGGTTGACCTGCAATGAACTTCTGTGAAAAAACACAAAAAAAGACCTGTTCTATTAGCCTAATTTCTTACATCGCCAAACTTTGCTGAAACGCAACCTTGATCACTGTGACAAGGCTTGCTCACCCATCCACAGGTTGGGACTTTAAACCAGTGCCTTGGTTTGATTCTGATTCAAATTTGCAAAGTGAATATCTTCTGGGATTTCTCACCTATATATTTATGAAATCTGGAACACAACCTGAGTTTATGTGAGTGTTGACACTTCTGCTTATAGCAAGATGTCTGGGTGAAAATGTGCAAATGCACACATGTGAGAAGTAAACCTCCGATCCAATCAGCTTCAGCTTGATTTCTCCTGCACTGGGAGCTGACACTTAAAAACAGGGGAGGGGAGTGCCAGTGAGACTAAGGCCCAGAACAAGGCCTTGTTGCAGTGGGAGAGACATGTTCAAAGGGGCTTGGTTGGCCCCAACGGTACCAGCAAACACAACTCATTTGCCACTGCAATTCTATTTTCACATCATTTCAATTTCAAAGAGCCTTCTGGCTACATTTGCATTCGACTGGGATAAAAGAAAAGTTAGTGAAGGGCGGAAGGGTAGAGAAAGAAATAGCAAGCGGAAGTAAAGAAAAAAACGTGAAATCTGTACTTTATATACTGATACTGGATTTTTTATTTTTTTTTTGGCATTTCTAAAATTAGTTACAGCAACTCTGTGTCACAAGAATTTACCAGAAAACTATGCGATTGTCGGAAGTTCAGTTGATAGGTCGGATCCACTCCTGGTTGAAGGATATGATGACACTTTGGCAAGTGTTTGCTTTCAAAGGGAGCCAGGTAACCTCAGGATAAAGAGTGTGATTCTCTATATAGATCATTATAACAACTGATTTAATTACTAGACCAGGCCTATTAGCACTTGGTTACAAATCAAAATCTTGAGATGGAGAATGAAAAGTTTTGCTTCTGCAAATTATCACACTGATTTAAAAAGGTTTGTCTCCCCATTTTTGTTATCTCTCTATAGAAGATACATCTGATTTGGCGTTCTTGGGTGTGATTCCTTCCTGGACAGGGGCATTGGTTGAGATAATGCTGCCAACAATGAATCATTCTCCAAGTCCTGCTATCAACCTAGGAGTTACTAGGATTATGTTACTTTTCATTAAGATACATAGAAAGTACTTATGTGTCAGTTCATCTGTTTTGGTTTGCATCGCTGCAGTCCGTCATGGCAGATGGTCGTTTGTATTGATCCAGGTTCTGGTTCTGCTGGAGGTTTCCCCATGTTAAAGGGGAGGTTTTCCTCTCTACTGTTGTTACATGTAGAATCAGTATGAGGGATTTTTCTAAAGTCAACAACTCAATACCAGAGTTTGTCTGCTGTTGCTTTGCCTTCATCTAGAAAGAGTGAATGTTGTTAGTCAATGACTAGATGCAATCTGATTTGTTTCTTTAGATATAAACTTTATAAACTAATTTGAAGCTTAATGTACCTAAGATCCTATGTGTGATTGAATTGAAATGATTTATTTTGTATAGTGCCTCAAAGGTGAATTGGTTGTATATAATTAAACTAAACTGAAACCAAATTAGCAAGAGTTGCTGAAAGGAAAAGAGCAGTGCAAATTGGATTAGATGTAAGCATGTAGGCCTGACCACATCAGAAACGGGACATCAGTAACTAGCATGATCATACTAGCATATGATCATACTAGTATATGATCATACTAGTATGATCATATAAATAAAAGGAATCTTCACATGTCTGTCACAAACTACATCTGAGATCAAGTTTTGCTTAGACTTTTTTCAAAGGCCATCGGCTTTGACGCATGACTCGTTTGAGCTGAAGACTTTGTTACTAATGGGCTTAATGTTTGCCCAGCACTATTTTCCACTGCAACAAGCACTCAGAGCAGAAAAATGGTTCTGTCATTGAAGACCGAAGTGATTTGATGAAAACCAATGAGTAATTATAATTTCACCATGTTTTAAACTCCTAACTCAATTTTAATTTCAGTCTCCCTAATTTAGGACACATACCTAAAACAATATCATTAAAAAAAGAACAAAAAAAAAAAAAACACAAGCCTCTGTATGGCTCTTATTTTTTTTTTAAGTTTCATTAAAAATTGTCCAAGTGAGTAAAGTCATCCTTGAGCTTACTGAATTGTTACATTTTCAATATCATCCAAGCCCCAAATATTATGTATGTGTATGTGTGTATGTGTGTATATATACACATACACACTCAACAAAAATATAAACACAACACTTTTGTTTTTGCTTGCAATTTTGCATGAGATGGACTCAAACATCTAAAATTCATTCCAGATAAACAATATTTCAAATTTTGTCCACAAATCTGTCTAAATGTTTGATAGTGGCACTTTTGCTTTGCTGAGATAATCCATCCCACCTCATAGGTGTGCCACATCAAGATGCTGATCTGACATAATGATTAGAGCACAGGTGTACCTTATACTGCCCACAATAAAAGGCCACTCTGAAATGCGCAGGTTTGTCACACAACAAATGCCACAGATACCGCAAGCATTGAGGGAGCGTGCAATTGGCATGCTGACAGCAGGAATGTCAACCAGATCTGTTGCTCGTGCATTAAATGTTCATTTCTCCACCATAAGCTGTCTCCAAAGGCGTTTCAGAGAATATGGCAGTACATCCAACCGGCCTCACAACCACAGACCATGTGTAACCACACCAGCCCAGGACCTCCACATCCTTCAGGTTCACCTCCAAGCTCATCTGAGACCAGCCACTCAGACAGCTGCTGAAACAACTGGTTTGCACAACCAAAGAATTTCTGCACAAACTGTCAGAAACCGCTCAGGGAAGCTCAACTGCATGCTAGTCGTCGTGTGGGTGAGCGCTTTGCTGATGCAAATGTTGTGGATCGAGTGGGGTGATGGGGGTTGATGGTATGGGCAGGCATCTGTTATGGACGAAGAACACAGGTGCATCTTATTGATGGCATTTTGAATGCACAGAGATAGTGTGATGAGATCCTGAGGCCCATTGTTGTGCCATTCATCCATGAACATCACCTCATGTTTCAGCAAGATAATGCATGGCCCCATGTTGCAAGCATCTGTACACAATTCTTGGAAGCTGAAAATGTCCCAGTTCTTGTATGGCCAGCATACTCACCGGACATGTCACTCATTGAGCATGTTTGGGATGTGCTTGACAGGCGTATCCGAAAGCGTGTACCAGTTCCCACTAATATACAGCAAATTCGCACAGCCATTGAAGAGGAGTGGACCAACATTCCACAGGCCACAATTGAAAATCTGATAAACTCGATGCGAAGAAGATGTGTTGCACTGCATGAGGAAAATGGTGATCACATCAGCTACTGATTGGTTCTGAGTCCCAAGAACCCCAATAAAGCAAAACCAAAAATGCACATTTCAGAGTGGCCTTTTATTGTGGGCAGTATAAGGTACACCTGTGCACTAATCATTATGTCAGATCAGCATCTTGATGTGGCACACCTATGAGGTGGGATGGATTATCTCAGCAAAGCAGAAGTGCTCACTATCAAACATTTAGACAGATTTGAGGACAACATTTGAAAGAAATGGTAATATTGTTTATCTGGAATGAATTTTAGATGTTTGAGTCCATCTCATGAAAAATAGGAGCAAAAACAAAAGTGTTGCGTTTATATTTTTGTTGAGTGTGTGTGTGTGTGTATATATATATATATACATAATGATGTGGCTCAGAGCTGGATTTCTGTAAAAACCCAAACAGAATCTCTTTTGTGTTTTTCTCAAACTATGACAAAAGGTTCTAGCCTTGGTCCTGGTCATGCAGTGGACCATATTTAGGTTACATTAATGAAGCACAAATGGCATCACTTGGCTGCATATTTTCATCTAACATTCCAAATTAACAGAGGAAGCACTGTGCCTTCTGCTTGTCAAGGACACATTTAAAACATCTGCTTTTTCAGCAATAGGTAGGACATAAAATGTCAATGAAATATGCAGAGCTCAGTCAGTCAGCCTGTATGGTTCATTTGAATATATTCTGCTCTGGAAGAGAACATACAGGTATGAAAACTATCAAGTGATAAGACACAGAAACGTCCCTCTTTACTCTGAATAAATCTGAGTAAAGAGTGTGCAGGTCTTTACATCCTCCTCTCCCCCCAGCCACCAAGTCACAGTAATAATCACTCACAATGTGATTTCTTGCAATATCTTTTACCTTTCTGATGCCTTTATTCTGACATTTTTTCACCTGGCTTTGAATTTAAGTCATTATTTTTCTCTTCCATGCTATATGTGATGTCATAGTGGTAGAATTTCTTACCATTATTTAGGTTTTCATTTTAATGCAGTTTGGATAGTCAAAATAACTAAAAGTAAGACAGTTCATGTTCTAGGAGGAAGTGAAACATTTGGCTTCAGAGAGGTTCAGACAGGCAACACAATGTTAAACAGCTCAAAAGGTTCAATATAAGATCCCGTGTGGCCCTCAATTCACCTGTGTAGATGAAGCTTTTGATATGACTTTAAATAACACATTGAAATCCTAAAGCATGGGGGGAAGAAATCATAAAGGATGCAAATGTTAAAAGGTCTGCTATGTTAAATTGACTAAAGTCAAACACTAACTGTTTCTATTATGCTGTAAAATTTACAGTACATGTAAGCTGATTGGTGTATTTTTATTTGAATAACACAGATCTCAGTGCACTGTCAAATTTTAACTGCTTTCAACTTGCAGGCATTTTTCTGGTTCCATTAAGGAGATTTCCAACCACAATATAATCTGATGTGTCATACTGCCTTTAACTGAATTTATCTCATCTTGCTATCATCTGCATATGTTTGGAAACATCTATACTGTATATCTCTACTTTTGCTCTACCCTCTGGTCCCTGCTTTCTCTCTCTCTCTCTTACTGCACCAGTGAAGCAGATGCATTTGATGCCATGCTACAAATCATACATTTAGCTTTTCATCAATATTTCATCTATCCATCCTTGGCTATGCTCTTTCTAGCTCGATAAATCATGGGGGGAAGCTCAGGGATGTTGGAAGACATTTGACTCAGAACAGTGAGGAAAACCAAAGCAGGCTGAGGTCAAACCTTTTGCTTATGAAAGCTGGATTAAGGCTGCAGACTGATATGTAGGGTCCTTAAACAACCTGACAAAGTGGGACACAGTAGATCAACAGGTAATTATGTTTCAGCTCAAATCCCCATAGAGGTAGGTAGGACTGTTCCAATAAGCAATAAATAAATGAGTTGAATTCTAAATTAAAATGAGCTCAATACTTTTCATTTGCATGATTTATTGTTTTTCTTTTCTCACTTTCTACCAAAAACTGGTTGATAAAAGTCTTCAGTCTGATGCTTTAGTCTCAGCTAGCCCTTTCTAGCTAGATTCTGTAAACAATTTTGTTTACAGAACCTGACTTCATAATTTATTTTATCTGTTGTTTCTGTTGTTTTGTTGAGTTTTTTGCATACTTAAAATTTCTTCCAGTTATATTCTTAAATGCTCATTACAATTTAAAGTTTATTGATCTTTGAGAATGTGTTCTTGAATTATTATTTGTCAAGTGGAAGGAATATGATCTTTTTCAAATTATTTTGTTGA
This sequence comes from Poeciliopsis prolifica, assembly GCF_027474105.1. NCBI lineage: Eukaryota > Metazoa > Chordata > Actinopteri > Cyprinodontiformes > Poeciliidae > Poeciliopsis > Poeciliopsis prolifica. The sequence continues at coordinate 430,300 of NW_026562435.1, read as the reverse complement.
TGAAGATCTGACACATAAAGCATGTATTTGTGTTCAACTCCAAAAATAAGATCATTTACCTCCAGAATTTGAGAATCAGAATCCACCCTTGAGTGTCTGGATCCCTGTGTAAAGCCATCAGTTTTATAAATGTATGAGAGGTTTCTTAGAGACAATGGGACATATCAGACAGATCAAAGACAATGTATTAAGAAGTTATATATTGGAGGGTTATGTCAAAGACAGCCATCAAATGTCCACTTTGCAGTTTGACTCAAACCACGTGGAGGAGACAGTAAACAACTCAGAAAGAATTCTGATCAGTTGAAACCAAAGAAGAAATATTTTGCCTTTTATTATAATGTTGCATTCAACAAGAGTGTTATTCTCTTGGCCTGTATTCAACAAGAGAATACAGGCCAAGGTGACCTGTATTCTCATTGTTTTCAGAATAATGTTATAGAGATACAGTATTACAACGTTTGACAAGCTGAGCATGTCTACACGTCACACTTTTCTGTTTTTTTGTTTTTTTTTTTGGAAAAACACACAACTGCTCATTACTTTCTCTTTATCATCAAGTAAAGTTCCAATGTACCTTTCACTGAAGGTATAAAGTGGCATTTCAAAAATGAAGATGAATACAAGACACTGACAGTGGAAATGAAATGTGGGGAGAAAAAGCCTGAAAAGTTGTAGATTTTTTATATTTGATTCAAAGTTTAGTAAAGGCACCATGAACATTCACACATTTTAGTTTAATTTGATTTCAGGTTTTTTTTTTTTTTTACAGTCTCAGCACAAAATCTAATTCTTCTTTGATAACATAAGCTTGTTGAGGTGACTTTTGCCAACACTACCAACGTGCTCTTCTTTTAAACAAACCTGAGAAGAACCTCTTACTTTAGATAAAAAGAAGAGACTAAATTGTTTCTGGATAATTCTCTTTCCTCTGCAGCTCACTCTGAGCAGAGGAAGGATGTGCTACCAATTTAAAGTGGAGCACACAAACCTTCTTTAACAAGGAGATTCTAACAAGAAAGAGGACAAAGGTGTAATAAGGGAGACTGCAAAACAGATACAGATTGAAAATTTTAACAAGAGGGAACCACATTTTTATTTATTTATTTTATAACAAATGTAAAACACAGAACAACAGTCTTGCTGTTTTTTTTTTAATTCTCATCTTACACTTCACCACATTTTGGGTGATTTAATGTTATTTTTTTTCCTTTCTTCTGGATTGTGCTTTGCACTCCTGACTGCTCCCTTTGAGATTGGCAGTGAGTCAGAAAGTGGTAAAATAAATAAACCTCAAATGATTTGTAGCTTCACACATTTATATGAGTTTACTCTGTTAATAAATGCATCATAAAACAAAGAAAAAAGTCAGTGTTTGTCAGCATGTAATAATTTCAGTAAATGTGTGCAGATATGTCATGTCATCCAATACATGTGAAATTCAACTGAGAGCAATTCTCATTTGTGCAGAGATGGTGGGATATTTCATATTTCCAAGATAGTGGAAGGTAGCTCCATAATTTACAAATATGTATTAGTATTGTCTCAGATTATCTGTGACAGACTTTAGTCCTGAGGTGGTAGCACTGCTGCCGAGCAACAAGAAGGTGCTGGGTTCAAATCCCGGTCTGATGTTGTTTATGCTGTCTATCTCTGTATTGCCCTGCGTTAGAGAAGCGACCTGTCCAGTGTGACCCCGCCTCTCATCCATTGACCTGCATGGAATTCAAACCCATGACCTTCTTGCTGCAAGGCAACAGTATTACCAACTGGACCACTGTGAAGCCAAGGTGGAGAACTTACCAACTTTTAAAGATACAACGTGTGCCGATTTTTTGTCTGGACTCTAATATAAATATGATAAAAAATATATATATATTAACAAAATTAAGGACCAATCTGACAGATTCATAAAGTAAAAATAAAGAATATGAAAAATAAATTAAACTAATTTAATCCCAGTGGAGGAATTTTGTTTTCTTTTTTTGATGTCAGAAGCTACACAGTCCCACGTCTAAAGGGAAGGATGGAACAGTCAGAGGCATTCATGCATTCACATGGAAAAAAGCACAAACTGCTGCTTCATGGTAAAGAGTTGCTGTGTAATTGACTGCACAAATAGATTTTGAAAGAACTGAGGCAGAAGTTTTTACAGACTGCTGAAGGGTAAACAAAACAATATGTCGAGAAACAATGTGACAAAGTCAGCCTTCAAAGAGTTATTCCAAAATCGGAGCACTTTTTGGTTTACTCATGTCAGCTTGCAGCAAATATTTCTTTTAGAGTCTGATCACAAAGAAACTTAGAGATGAAATTAGACAATTTGCTACATTCCATGGCATGGCTTCACACAGAGAAGCCATATGCCACAACACTGTCCCCACAGGTGTCTTAAAAAGTATTTGCCCCTTCTGATTCCATTTGTGTTGCTTTCGTTCTCTCATACTTAGTTGTTTTTGTCTGTCACTAATTGTTGATGTAACAAAAATGATGTCCTGAATAAATACAAATATGGACTTTTTAAATGACAATGGCATTTTATAATGATGAGTTATAACTTAGCTGTAAATTTGTTGGATTCTCAAACAGAACTCGTAAGAAAATCAAATATAAAAAAAAAAGGCTCAGGAATCGTAGTTTAAATCTAACAGTCTGGGAATGGTTGCTAAGTCATGCGAGGCTTTGGGGCCTCAGCAAAACAAAAAGAGTTGCCTTAGTTACCAATTGAGAAAGCATTTAATAGTTGTTCGTCAACCAAACTTACTCTAACAAGTGCATGAACAACAAAAAAATCCAGAACAAGACGCAGAGCTCAGCAGGTAAGCTGTGTGTAAAAACGTGAATTCAGTACAGAGGACCTCTGCCAAATGGAGGTTTAGTACCTGCAGAGTCACCTATTTGAAGATTTTCCTTGGAGATGTAGTTCCAAATTATTTGTACAAAATTTGTTTGTTTCCACATTTTTTTTCATGAAGCATTTAAAGGCATTTAAAAGAAAATACAGCTCAGGAAATTGAAATAGTAAGGCACAATTCTACTGGGTTGTGTTTGTAAAGCAACCGATCCAGAAGTACCATTCATATTCAAATATATTGGTGTTTGCTGTACCCCAGAGATAAGATTTTCTTTGTACATATCAGTGCATACTAATGCATAATTGAATATGTTTGAACTATAAAAATGAACAGTTAAAGACATTTTCAGGGCAGGTCTCAAGTATTTCTGAATTTCAGCTGTTGTTAATTAATATTTGAGCACCTGGATGACTAGCCTTGGCTAATGAAACCATGAATTTTGTTCTGTAGCAAAAAATCCTCATGGAAAATGTTTGGTCATCAATTTGAGACCTTTACTAATGTAAATGCACAATACATGCTGTACAGTGAACCCCTGTCTGTTCGCGTCTGAGTGTTTGCAGATCCCTAAATTTCCTATTTCTGAATTTTTCTGTGGAATGTGACACCAACGTACCAGAAAATGTTTTTTTTTTGTTTTGTTTTGTTTTGTTTTTTCCAGTCTTCCATTGAGCATGTCTAAAATATACTTAAAGTAAATGCGGATTAGGAACCTGAAATACCAAAACGCAATACCAGTAGACATTCTGTTGTCAGCCATTTGCAACATAGCTAATTCATTAGAAACATTTCATTTTTTAAAACATTTCATTTTTTCAACACCATGCAAAGATACATCAATTTGATTTAATTAAAAAAAGCATGACTGATGAATGGGGCAGTAATGTGGAAAAGTCATTTCAAAACATTTTTCTTTTAGTGTTTCCTCAGGTTGTCTATTTCCTATTATACTTGATGGTATGACACATTTAAAAGAGACACATAAAATCAAAATCAAAAGAAATATGTAAGGGGGAAAACACTTTTTTACACCACTGACTTCTTTATACCTGTTAAACAAATTGTATCACTTGTTCCATTTATTGTAGCACCAGCTATAGAATCTAATGTCTCACTGCAGCTCACAGATAGATGCCTTCAAAATACTTTTTATCTAAGGAGTTGTGTTCAAAGTGTAGGCTTTGTTCAGAAAAATGTGTCCCACATTCAATTAGCTGCTGGTTAAACGTGAAGCACCTGTGAAATGGATCTACATGTTCACAAGTGTGCTTATTATTAAGTCATTAATTTCGGTTTGTAGCCAAAATGTTTCTGTGTGATTATTGGAGCACTGGCTGGATGACAAATCCTTCTCATCAGTCTTCAGGCTTGGCAGCTCAGCAGTTCATCCACTGGTCTATTTATGGAACAGGAAGTGTCTATGAAGCATATGTTTTTTTTTTTCTTTTATCAAGTGATTTCAATACCAAATCTGAACAGTTAGACAGGAAAAGGAAATGTTGCACATTTTTCTGACAACTCAAAACAATCACTATTGTCAGGGTACCATTTTTATTTCATTATTTAAAAATACAATTCTATTTAAGAACATTAAACATACTGAGCACACTAAACATGAATTGTGGGTCCATAGGTCAGACCTTGAAATGCCTTCAGGCCTAACATCATCTATCTGCTACTTCAGGGCAGGAAACCTGTGGGATTTATTAGCTGCTAATTGCTCAGAAAAATACAGCAACACTTTCATCAACAAAGTTTGCATAGCTTTACATGTATGAAAGAATTAGGGAAATCCAAAGTCAAAAGAATATATAAATAATCTGTATTTGCATAATAAGGCATTGTTTTTACAACTGGGAGTATCTCTCATATATTATAGCCTTCTTTTCCATCAAATCTCAAAATGGTAAAATTTATATCCCCTACTCAAACATGTCAGTGTGTGGATTCATAATTAAGCAAACAAGGTGGATTAAGCAATGAATATAAAGTGCCAAAATTGGGAAAGAGAATGTGCAGTGCTAAGGTAATTCAAGGAACTCAGGATTGTTAAAATTGAAGTCTTCTTGTCCTAAGCATGACCCAAGTTACTCTGACCACTCTTTTGCTCTAAGTTATTGAGGAAAGGCCTTTTCAAGATACCACAGTAGAATAAAGGATTTCTCAAACATATATAAAATAATGACATCAAAACTTCTTTGTTTTTCATGAGGAAATGACATTATGATATTATGGGAAGCTGAAGAAAATTAATTTTATGTCATACTCTTCCTTATTAGACATAATGGTTTTGTTCTTGTTGGCCGAAATACACACAAATTGTCCGGTTCATTCATCTTTAAACTGCCGTTTTTTGTTTTCCATCTTATTTTTACTGGGGAACTTGGAGCATGACTCGATTACACCAGCTTCTGTTTTCTGAAAGCTGTTTCCACTGAGCGTTCAGCTGTCTGACCCAGTAACAACCTATCGATTGTTGTCACATCTTTAGCACATTCAAGCAAAACCAAAGCCCTGATTCCCTGTCCATCCAGTAAAATGTCACAACTGTAATGCTAAGACATCACATGTGGAAAAGAGGGATATGAACGTACATCAAGCTAATCAAACTGTCAGGCTAAATAAATCCACATACGGCATACTGTTTCCTGTCAGTAGAGTCAGTCTCCTATAAAGCAAAATTCTGTTTTGATATACACACATTAACATGTGTAGCATTCACATTTACTTCCATAAACTCAAGATTCTGCAGGTGATGTCATTATCCTCTCCATGTTCAGGTCAGTCCTCAGTTTCAGATCATTTGATAGCATTCACATTCAAGTTATAACCAAAAACACCAGAGCTAAGGAAAAACATGTGACATTAGGCCATGGTTTACATGAAGGACAGCCATGTTGGGAAAAGAAGCCTTTATCATCTGATGGCATTCTAGTTGAACTGGAATAGAATAATCAGTTTGTAGCTGTAAATATCACTTCTTTAATGGGTGTAAGTGTGTGCACAGGAACCTTTCACACCGTCATGATCAAACTGCAAAACAAACATGAAAAATATTTAGCTTGCTAGGACAAAATATGGAAGATATTAATTTACTTTTTATGTATTGGAATGAATGAGTGAATGAATAACTTCACTCATTATGAAGCACTATTGTGAAATAGTGCTCCATAATGCAAATGTAAGAATGACTTTACCATACATTCACATTTCCCTACCACCAGTTTCTAAATTGAATTTGTACAAGTAACCCAAAAATATTTGTTTCTATGAAAATGATTTTGTTTCCTAAGCTTAGGCCAGACAGTATCCTTGAAGTGACAGCTCTGAAAGCATCATGTTACATTATTCCCATTCTAATGAACCTCCCTTGGGAGGAGCAGCTGTTTGAATAGGCACAGTAGGGAAGCTAACATATGAGTCAGGCTTCTCCCACAGTTTAGAAATATTTTAAGAAGTTGCAGCCATCAAAGACCTTTCATAACTGCGATCACCTTCACTATTCAGATGTGATTTCTACTCTTATCCATACATCACAGGCATTCATTTGGCTTTCAGCTTTCTCCTGTGTCGTTCTTCCTTCTTTGTGACTAATGGCTGGAGATGCTCATTCTGGCAATTTAGTGAGAAAATCTTTGCTTGGGTGGAAAAGGTTTCAGTGCAGCCTGAAACCTAATCCCTGCCTGTTGTTTGTACTTCAGTCAATAGAGTCAACAAGAAGGTCTGACTAATTCATTTCTTTTCTTCTAAAGCGACTGCAGGGTAGTGAGCACACTTATAGCAACAATACCTCATCAATCAAGTACAACTTTTATGTACTTATGTACTTTTTACATAGTATTTCACACACACTTTAATATGGCAGAAGATTAAAGGCAGACTGCTTGACAGAAAATCAACCTGTGTTAGTGGATTAGCTTTACTGGATATTGTGAAAAGTGCTAACGTGCTCTAAATGATCACATCAAAAAACAAGATACACCATCAAATTGTTCTGCAAGTTGTTTTTCATTAATCTACAATATATAAAAGGAGAATGTTTTGACTTCCAATTGATCTTTATTACTAACAAACTGAAATCAAGTCTGACAACATAATTTGTAATTTCTATTAACTATAACCTTAATTTAGTTATTGCAAATGGTAGAGAAGAAACCATGTTTTTATTAAATAGTACGTGCCACAAAATAGAAGAATTAGAACCACTCAGTTTCGTCATTATATTTTGAAACAGAAAGCTGCTTTAAAGGAAAGACAGAAACACAAATACCTGCACAGCAGTTCACCATCAGCATTGAACTGCATTGATAAAGTCAATGGGCTGAATAAACAGCAACAGCAAAAGGAGAAAATTTTCTGCCTACTGAGGAGAAACCCAACACACGGGAAAACGTGGCAAATCACAAGATTTAAAGATTGTTCAAATATCTTGTGTGGCATCCCTAGCCTGTGTGCGCACTTCTACATCTACAAGCTGAAAACTTCACATGCAGGATTTTTGCTGTCGGGTGACACTCACTTCATTGTACAAGTTGCATAAGAAATGACTGGAGTGGGAGTGACGTCGCCCCCTGTGTGCCGGCCTCATAAGAGGCAGGAACCAGTATTTCACACACACTTGTGTCACAAGTCATCTATTCACTGTTACAAGCTTTGTTGTATTTTTTATTGTGATTTCCATCCATTTTCTTACACCCTTGTCCCTAGTGTGGTCAGGAGATGTTGGTCCCTATCTCCAGCCATAACGTTCGGGGTGAGAGGCGAGGTACAGCCTGGACAGATCGCCAGTCTGTCGCAGATATTGTGATTTCTTTAAAAAAAAAAAGAAGTGAACATACAAAGAAAACTACTCTAATGTGAATTTAGCATAACAAACCTATTGTTCAAGAAACAAATTCTGGTTGAATCTTAGCACTCAGGCACTCATACAGAAGCCTTTCCCTTCATATTCTCTTGTTTACAAAAAACAAAAACAGCAAAACCCCCTTTCCACCAAAGGCAACCTACATTTGTAAGTGAAATATCTGTGCAAGAATAAGCATGAGGACTACAGCAACAAGACAGCAGAATGACATAGTTTCTTTCCCCTGTCAGCTCCATTTACAGGCACTTTGGTGTTTGTCTTGTCTCCTTACCAATATGTACTCTGAACGCTCCCTGGACATACAAACTCTGTTGAGAGAGATAAAAAGACATTTGGCACATGGAGGAAAGAACACAACGTTTGTGAGAAAGAGAGAGAGGGGGAGATGCAGCAAGGAGGAAAGCAGAGGTGGTGATAAAGAAGGTGAAGATGGGAGAAAAGAGAAGAAGGTTGTGAAACAATGAGGGTGAGGAAGTGAGAAATGACAAGGTGAGTACTCGGCAGAGTGAAGTGAAGAAGATTACAGAGAATCATAGTGGAGTCAGACAAAGGCAGCAGCTTACCAAATAGAAAGCTGGCTGCGCCTGCCTGCCATTTTTAGTCTACAAAAGCAGTTCAATTCAGAGATATAAGGTTATATATATATATATATATATATATATATATATATATATATATATATATATATATATATATATATATATATATATATATATATATATATATATAATTCCCTTCTCACCCACGGCGGGTGGTTCTTATCCTCTGAGCTCGGGTCCTCTACCAGAGGCCTGGGAGCTTGAGGGTTCTGCGCAGTATCTTGGCTGTGCCAAGGACTGCACACACATTTCTGGACTGAGATGTCTGATGTTGTTCCTGGGATCTGTTGTAGCCACTGCTCCAGTTTGGGGGTTACTGCCCCGAGGGCCCCGATGACCACAGGCACCACTGTGGTCTTCACCTTCCAGGCCCTCTCCAGTTCTTCCCTGATGCCCTGGTATTTCTCCAGTTTCTCGTGCTCCTTTTTCCTGATGTTGCAATCACTTGGTATTGCTACATCTACCACAACGGCTTTTCTCTGTTGTTTATCCACTACGACAATGTCTGGTTGGTTCGCCATTACCATTTTGTCTGTCTGGATCTGGAAGTCCCACAGGATCTTAGCTCTGGCGTTCTCCACCACCTTTGGGGGTGTTTCCCACTTTGATCTCGGGGTTTCCAGTCCATATTCTGCACAGATGTTTCTGTACACTATGCCTGCCACTTGGTTATGTCATTCCATGTACGCTTTCCCTGCCAGTATCTTGCACCCTGCTGTGATGTGCTGGACTGTCTCAGGGGCCTCCTTGCACAACCTACACCTTGGGTCTTGTCTGGTGTGGTAGATCTGGGCCTCTATTGCTCTGGTGTTTAGGGCCTGTTCCTGGGTGGCCAGGATGAGGGCCTCTGTGTTGTCCTTGAGTCCAGCTTTTTCCAGCCATTGGTAGGATTTACTGATATCAGCCACTTCGGTTATTTGCTGGTGGTACATCCCATGTAGGGGCTTGTCCTCCCATGATGGTATCTCTGGCACTTCAACCTCCATTCCCTGTTGTCTGAGACATTCACTGAGCACCTTGTCTGTTGAGGCTTTGTCCCTGATGTATTTATGGATCTTAGTTGTTTCGTCCTGGACAGTGGTTCTCACACTCACTAGTCCTCTGCCTCCTTCCTTGCGGCTCGTGTACAGTCTCAGGGTGCTGGATTTGGGATGGAACCTTCCATGCATTGTTAGTAGTTTTCTGGTCTTAATATCTGTGGCTTTTATCTCCTCCTTTGGCCAGCTGATTATTCCAGCAGGGTATCTGATTACTGGCAAGGAATAGCTGTTTATTGCACGGATTTTGTTCTTGCCATTGAGCTGGCTTCTCAGGACTTGCCTTATTCGTTGGAGGTATTTAGCTGTGGCTCCTTTCCTTGTGGCCTCATCGAGGTTACCATTTGCTTGTGGTATACCAAGGTACTTGTAACTGTCCTCTATGTCTGCTATTGTTCCTTGTGGGAGTGAGACCCCTTCTGTGCGGATCACCTTCCCCCTCTTTGTGACCAGCCGACCACATTTCTCTAGTCCGAATGACATCCCAATGTCCGTGCTGTAGATCCTGGTGGTGTGGATCAGTGAGTCGATGTCTCGCTCACACTTGGCGTACAGCTTGATGTCATCCATGTAGAGTAGGTGACTGATATTGGCCCCATTTTTGAGTCTGTATCCGTAGCCAGTCTTGTTGATGATTTGGCTGAGGGGGTTCAGGCCTATGCAGAACAGTAGCGGGGACAGAGTATCTCCTTGGTATATGCCACATTTGATGGACACTTGTGCAAGTGGTTTGCAGTTGGCTTCAAGGGTGGTTTTCCACAGCCTCATCGAGTTTGCAATGAAGGCTCTCAGAGTCCTGTTGATGTTATACATCTCTAAGCATTCAATGATCCAAGTATGCGGCATTGAGTCATAGGCTTTCTTGTAATCAATCCAAGCCATGCACAGGTTGGTGTGTCGGGTTTTGCAGTCTCGGGCAACTGTGTGGTCTACGAGGAGTTGGTGTTTGGCTCCTCTGCTATTTACACCGATACCCTTCTGTGCCGTGCTCATGTGTTTATCCATGTGTTTGCTTATCTTGGCCGCTATGATGCCTGACATGAGCTTCCAGGTTGTGGAGAGGCAGGTTATTGGTCGGTAGTTGGGTGGGACTGGACCCTTTGATGGATCCTTCTGGATTAGGATTGTCCGCCCTTCAGTTAACCATTCAGGGTGAGTCCCACTTTGTAGCAGCTGGTTCATTTGGGCTGCCAGTCGCTCATGGAGGGCAGTGAGTTTCTTTAGCCAGTAGGCATGGATCATGTCAGGCCCTGGTGCTGTCCAGTTTTTCATACCTGAGACACTTTCTTGGACATCTGTCACAGTGATGGTTACTGGGGCTTGCTCAGGGAGGTTGCTGTGGTCCTCTCATAGAGAGATCAACCACTGTGCATTGCTGTTGTGGGACGCCTCCCTTTCCCATATGCCTTTCCAGTATTGTTCAGTCTCCAGCCTTGGTGGGTATGCTCTGTTGTTATTACCCTGCCATTGAGAGTACACCTTAGCTGGTTGAGTGGAGAAGAGCCGGTTAATCCTTCTGGATTCATTCTCCCTTGTGTATCTCTTTAGGCGGCTGGCCAAGGCTTGGAGCCTCTGTTTGGCAGTCTCGAGTGCTTCAGGTATGGGCATCTGGCTGTACTTTCTGGGTACTGGTCTTTTCATTGCACCCTTGTGGAGCTCTGACAGTTGGCTCACTTCCCTCCTTGTTACCTTGATTTTAGCCTCTAACCGTCTTTTCCATGGTGGGTATTGGGTCTCATGTTTGCTCTTATAGCCAAGCGTCTCAAGGATCACTGATGCTGAGTTGTAGATCAGCTCATTGGTTTCTGTTATGGTGTTGGTAGGGATCGTTCTCAATGCTTCATTCACATTTTCAATGAGGCTTTCAGATGGTACTTCACTCAGCCGTTGTAATTGGCGCCGAGGAGGTCTGGTTGTCATTCGGGTCATGATTCTCTCTCTCAGGTCAGCAGCTGTCTCGTTCAGCTCTGTTTCGCTCATTGGGGCCGTGTATCCCCTCACTGGGTGGGGACGTGTAGTTAAGTCCCCACAGTTCTGACATCCGGGTTCCTCTTTATTGCCGTAGCATTTGTGTTGTATCTCGTCAATCTCAAGTTGTGATAGCAGTTGCCGTTTGCGGATGTTGGAACACTGAGCTACTGGTTGTTTAGCGCTTAGTGTTGACTGGGGATGTCGAAGTAACCATTCCTTCCCCAGTCTTTGCATGTAACCTCTCTGACTAGGGTTACTTGAGTAGTAGCATTCCAACAGATCCACGTTTTCACCTCTCGCCCATTTCCGTCTTGTTCCAGTAGCCCATTTGTCATCAAGGTGCTCTGGTTCCCCAACACCTGACGCAGACCTTGTTTGGCCGGGCGACGTCTGAGCCGGCATGTTACGCAACTTAGTATCTCTCATGGTATGAGGTAGGCAGTAGCTTGAAGGGTCTTGCCTAAGGACCCAGACTGGATTCGAACCCTGCCCTCTCGGGTGATATACTGATGCCTTATGTATTGAGCTATCCAGTCAGATATATATATATATATATATATATATATATATATATATATATATATATATATATATATATATATATATATATATATATATATATATGTATATATATATATATATATATATATATATATATATATATATGTGATATATATATATATATATTATATATATATATATATATATATATATATATATATATATATATATATATCTATATATATATATATATATATATATATATATAGATAGATAGATATAGATATATATAAATATATATATATATATATATATATATATATATATATATATATATATATATATATAGAGAGAGAGAGAGAGAGAGAGAGAGAGAGAGAGAGAGAGAGAGAGAGAGAGAGAGAAAGAGAGAGAGAGAGAGAGACATCTTTGAAGTTTTTCATTCTAGACGTTATGAAATGAAGCAATGAACTGTAATCATAAACTTATATGATGATTTCAGGTTAAATATTGATCTGCTCTCTAATGTTCATAAAAAGCAATACTATTTGCAGCATTGTGCTGATGCTGCTCAAGATCTCAAGGACACACACATAAATGTAGAGCAGGCAGACTATCGAACACTGCTTTAAAGCTTCAACAAGCCATTCAGGAGATGATCAGATGTCAAAGATTATAAGCTCAAGAAATAAAAAAAACTAAAAATTTCAAAAAAGACTGTAGTCCCACCATTCTTGTCAATCACTCAAAAATTCTTTTAGGGAAGCTACATGGAATGTTTCCACTTTAACTGTGATGCAAATGCAGCTTCTGTCGATTGGAGTTGGTGTTTATCATAAACCATCCCAGACATATGTCTTCAAACTATTTTAACAAGTTTTATTTCATCAGAACCTGCAGGATGATACCAAAGAGGGATGTTAACCCTGGAGGGATTAGAACAGGGGTCCTATTAACTGCCTCCAACATGCCTGAGTCAATAGACTGACTTCCCACAGTCTCTTGGCTTTGCAGAGTCCTACTAACAAGCCATTGATTTGATCCAGGTGTGTTTAAGAAGGACTGCAGATGGTAGCACTGTAGGACTGGACCTGGACTAGAGTCATTTAGCCTTGGTAGGAAAAGGGTTAAGGGTTAATGTCACATAGTGGAAGTTGTGTGATGAAGATTGAGTCATTTTATTCTCAGCCTCATCTAATCCGACTTTGACTGCTCCATTTAATGCCTGCTTTTGATTCTATTGATAAACAGATGTACAGATACTTTCATTTCTAATCCCCTGATATAATTCAGAATTCATTGTTCCATTAATTATGACAGGCCGTCCTGGCCCAGATGCAGCTAAATAGGGCCAAACTATTTTAGCAGCAGCACGTGTTTCACAGATGGGCTAATGTTCTGCTGCTGTAATGCAGCGTTTTCTTCTGACCATGGAGCTACATCCTTCTCATCCACACCATCTTGTGTCAACAGCAGCTTTTTGCATAAAATCCTCAAATAAAGTTGGAAGTTGAATTAAATTAGACTAAAATAAATTTTTTTTAGTTTTTTTTTTTCATGTTTAATCCTGTTTTCTAATGTTGACGCGTCTTCCAATTTGAATGTAGGCAATGGAAAATGGGAAGATATAGCCAAAGGAAATAAACAGAAACCAGTTCCTACCAAATTTTGACATTGAAGTGATCATGTACAACTCAATTTCAATTAAAAAGTACATTTTATAAATATGACAGGAAAATAAATTCCACATTGAATTATGCATTTTCGGTAATATAAATAAATAGATAAGAAGATAATCAATTCATAGAATACATAAATACTTGTGTTTGTGATTAGGGCGTGAGTTAAAAAGGGCTCTCATACTTTTTTGGCAAGCTTTTAATTTTTTTCTGCTCACACTGTGATTTCTTTTCAAATGACTTAACACAAAAAACAACTGATCAGAATCAGTGTTGGTGCTGATTCCAGACATTTCCAGAGTATTAAATCAGAGTTCAAAATGAAGGCACTCCAGAAACATAAAATGAGTGTGAATGTGTTGCTGTTTTACTCTTGCTTACCTGTAAATTATTTCCTTAAAAAAGCCAGTTACTTTTCTAATTCATTTGCTCTGACTTGTAATGTTGAGAGCCTCAGATTCTTACCCCGTACTCCTTCCCTCCCTCCTTCTCTTGTTCTTCTCCGATTTGTCTGTCTCTTTTTTGATGACCTGAGAGGCAGTGGCCAATGAAAGACAAAAGGTAAAATGGGTATGGATTTTCTCACTCAGCCAACCATCCCTTAGATGATTAAGTAGTTCATCAGGCAGAAATATAGAATTCTTCCCGGCGTGCTCATCGACCTGTCCTATAGATACATTAAAATGTCGGCAGGAAATCGTTGCAGAATGCACCGCACTACAGATAGACTGCGAGCTTCTCTGCTTCAATTGATCTCTGTTGCATCTTTTTGTGCCTGTGTGTTGAGAGTGGCAACCCCAAGAGCCTTGCTCAACACATACGAGGCATCACACACATATAAAATCAAGACTGATGATGGAGGCTCCTGAATGTGTTGTAAGAGGGGGATTTTTTTTACTGCAGTTTGAAACACTTTATCGTTACTTAAAGCAACATTTATATACAGTAGCTGCTCTTCTTTTAAGAAAAGTCATCTAGCACATAACATCTTACTTTTTACACAGTTCTGTGCTAGTACAATTAAAGTGCACTCATCTCCAAACAGCATATGAGACTTACCCAATGATTATTTGCACACCGGTAGGCCTATCAAAAATCTTTAAGGAGGAAAAAGCTAACTTAAAAATCACCTACTCGACAGAGGCAGAGGGCAAAGAATGAGGTGATCCTAAATGGGCCACATGCCCTAGGATTCAGGGCTAACAGGGTTATGACTCGAGTCCCTGAGGAATTCACATCTACTGTTCAAACGGACACTAAAACAAAGGAAACAACAGCTGGGAACTTTTACACTTTACAGTTGTTCCAGGATTTCACAATGGTTTTTGTGATGTTTTGTAATCGATATCATAGATTTTGTTGTGCTACTTTAGAAATATTTGCTGGAAATGTTGCAGTATTTGTGCCTTTGTATGATTACAAACATCAATTTTTGTTACTCGCGATCACTGACTACAAAATGATATCAAGTGAGGCTGACGCATTAATGTTTGTAATCATACAATGGAATAGAGCTAAGAAATACTGCCACCTGGAGCCACTTAAAACCCAATTATTTTGAGTATTTTTGGAGAAGATTTGGAATAAATGCATAAATATAAATTGGAGTTAAAAAAATGTGCAGACCAGGAAAAAATTGTTTTAATTTCCACTATTGCTAAAAACTGGAGGGACTGGTATTGATTCTAAATGTGATTCTAATTGTCTCATACCATAAAAGTAATCTGGAAACTATTTAAAATGCCAACAACACCTTTAAAAAGTAATACAGAGGTTGCAAAGGTGGGCAAGTGTCCTTGGGCAAGCACTGAGTCTCACAATAACCCCTGATGTGATCATCAATGTGTGAATATGTGTGTGAAAACAAAGAGACAGGGTCCATTTATATAAGTGAGTACTAGATCTTACGCCTATATGTGTATGTGAATGGCTGTCTGAGAATGGCGTTATACAACTCTGTTTATTTAGCTCAAGGTTAAAAAGTCGAAATAAACGACCTTTACAACATGGCAGGTGGACACATTTTAAGCTTCTGAACAATAAGAACCTGGTTTGAGGAAAATATATTGTGTCAGGATACATTTAGTAAAGATCTGAGCCAGAAATAGACATCAGAAGAAGAGTCCCTCCAGAACACTAATTGTTTGTCTTTTTTTTCATAACTCTAATTTTTAAGGGACACCTGGCTTTGACATGTATACATGTATGTATGTGAAATATATAACCCAAATCTGTTTGAAGCAAGAGAAAAAAAACCTCAAGATCATGTTTCTAAGAAATACAACAAATCAAAGCCTTACAGGCAAGTTTAATTTCACATTTCTTAGTATTGAATCAACCCCATAACATTGATGTTATGGGGTTGTTACAGACATGAATTTTGTTAGATTTCATTTTCTCACTGTAATCATTAGAGCCAATTAATAAAGACAAGAGAATTGTTTCAGTCAGTGAGCAATACATTAATATGTGAGAAATGACGCTGCTTGAACGGCCCAAGATGTCTTGGTGCTTGGATGGAAATTTAAACAAGGAAGAGAAGAATCAGGAGTGGGTCATTTTCTGTTCAGATATAGAAGAAATCATAACTGGAATCTTAAAAATGTGAATACCCAATTCAGTTTTGTCCATAGTGCAAAACAGAACTCTCTAAAAGTTTAAAATCTGAGGCTGAAAGAGATTGTCCAGTGGTAGAAAAGTACAATTGGTTCCCATTAAAAAAGTTTCTGTTGGAGATTTTCTGATCAGTAATTGGGATCAGATCAGGACATCCTGCTCATGGATGTTTTTTTAAAAGGAGAACCTTTGATAGCCAAACCTTCTGGCTATCAAGCTCTTCTCTGAAACCATCTCCAACTTTTTATCCATTTTGTCTGTCTTTTTGTCAAACGCAGACAGTCTGCTCTACTTTTCAGACTCTGCTTTGTGGAAAAGGTTTTAATTTTGATGAAGCTTGAAGTTAGAGTTGTTGAGGTAATCTTGAGCTGTCTCTATAGTTGTGACATTAAAGATTTACATTGCCTTATTGTGCTTACTCTTGCTACTCTCCAGTTGTTTATGTATATATTCCACCATTTACTTTATGTTCCCTGTGTTTTTCTTTAATATGCATGTAAATCTGATACACAAGCAACAGTGATGTATGACAAAGTTGTTTCTCTTGGCTCACTGCATATTAAGGTATTCAAGCCTAAAATAGCATCTCAGTGCTAAACATGTAGCATCAGCACAGATGTTATCAACGTGAATGTTAGCATCTAGAGTCCACATTTCTAAAGAAGCTCCATGAATGATGAGGAGTTCCTGAAACTCTGGAAAGATGAAAAGATAGAAAATAACTGAACTAATCTGATGGTTTAATATTCTGAAGAGGAGATTAAAAACAATACAAATATTTGGTTTTAAGCTTATATATCTGACTTATTCAGCAATTTAGCAGCTCTATAGAGTTTTTGAATTGAAATAGTTGCTTATTTTATCAATACACATTTTTTTTATTAAATTGTGATTCACTGAGATTAACTCAATGAAAAACCTTAATTGAGTCCCAGCACAATTTGTTTCTGTTAAAAAGGTCATCTTCCTTTTCACTGTCACTGAGGACTTAAACAAGACAATGAATGCAGTATGTCAGTGATTACTGAACAACTGTGTTTCCTTTGTTAGAAAACATTTCAACCCTGTTAACTAAATTGAGTGGTTTTGGATTACAAGTGGTATTAAATTGAAAAATTTAATATAAATATATCCACATTTGTTGTAATCAGCACTATGCAAACAATAAAACATTACTTCAGCAAGTGATTGACATTGCTGTCAAAACTCACCAAAATCATTATACCTGATGTA
Organism: Poeciliopsis prolifica; assembly: GCF_027474105.1. Classification (NCBI taxonomy): domain Eukaryota; kingdom Metazoa; phylum Chordata; class Actinopteri; order Cyprinodontiformes; family Poeciliidae; genus Poeciliopsis; species Poeciliopsis prolifica. The sequence goes on along the minus strand of NW_026562435.1, from coordinate 412,945 downwards.
GGTGCATTGCCTATGATACTGTTTTCTACATACCAGTGAACCAAGAAACTGAAACCTACCAGACCCACTCTAAAATTTACAGCATATATTCAGCCAGCAAAACTAAATTTAGAATTTGAAAATTGAAAATTTAAGAGCAGCACAGCAAAGGTAAGTGGAAGCATGCAGATCCATACAGAGAAAATAAATATATGAGAGCGAGGATACATATATATACTCTAAAAATGGTCAGGACTAAAAACCACTGTAAAGCATTTTGTAAAATATAGACTAGAATAGAATAGAATAGAATAGAATAGAATTCAACTTTATTGTCATTGCACTGTCACATGTACAATGCAACGAAATGTATGATGAATATATGATGAAATGGGCCAGTTAGCCGTGAAAAAGTTTTTAAACGTTGTGGTTTTAAAAACACCAATATTTTCTACATTACAGATCTTACAGTTGAAACTGATATTTAGAGTCTGAATTCTATGTGAAATCCTGTGAAAACTGTGGTATTTTTACCCATGGATACAAAGCATGGGAATCTCATGCTATGCCTGATGACTTGAGACTTCTGTAAGAATTTCCATATAATTCTCATAGCTACCCATCATAAAAAAAATGTTTAAATATGGTAATCATTATAGGACTAAATATGCAAAAATTTAGCATGATAAAATCCAACCCGTAGTTCTACGTTTGCTTCCATCAGAGGGTCTGGACCCTGTGCTCTTCAGAAAGAGTTGGTTGATGGAGGCGTGGACTCTGTTGAAGTTGTATGTGACTGGATGTGATTTTACCTTATTGGTAACATTTGGCTGTGATGTGTGTAAAGCACCAGTTTGATGAGGCTAGAACCACAACATCTTTGCCAGCATTAAAGGTCTAAATCCTCTTGTTTTGGCTTTAATTGCTCAATATTTGGAAGTGAGTCAAATAAAGACTGAGTCACTCTGTTTATATCCTCCACTACCAAACTACAACCATACACAGACTACAGCACAAAAACAGCACAGAAAATCAAGATTGGTCACAACTCTTCTTTTTACTCATTGATTGGTCAGGATGAAATTCAACTGGGGAATTGAGTTCAATGGGAGAAATCCCAGATGGAGCATTGGAAGGATATGAGAATTACATGGAATCTGTGTAGAGTGGTAGGCTAGCAAAAATTCTTTGATTTCCGCACAACGCAAATTGCAGCATCATTCCTCCTTTCCCTTTGATCCTTTCTGATATTTTTGTGGCATTCATTTTCACTGAAGCTCAGTTTAGTCTCAGCTTTCTCACTCACAAAGGATAGGCTGCTAAAACACTGTTGCCCTAAATTTGTTGACCTCCCTGGCCTCTGCCCATACCGAATAACTGAATGTCAGAGCTTCTTATCTTAGGCCACCTCCCTATGGAGCTGAAGGCCAGTGTCACTTTGTGTGCATGTCTGCAGACTCATGCATCTCATTTTTATACCTGCCTTGGCACAATAATCACTGGTGAACAAAGGCAGAAGAGGCGACGCAGCTGATTGCAGTAGCCTCATTATGTTAACCTTTTTAAAGTATCGCTTTATTCACTGACTTTGTTAGGCTTACAATTCTATCAGTGTAATTATGGACAAGATGTCCTCTCATCTCTCAACTGTGTCCTCATCCTCTCCAAGGGTCGAATCCATTGGCAGTTAATGTGTATATTTAATCATTAACTCTGGGTCAGTTGTTTCACATCTTAATTCTTTAATTTATGCTGCAGATAAAGAGATGGATTTTTGTGCATGCTATTATACATGATCTTTTATGCTTAAAACAGCAACCATGACTGCCAGATATTCACGTCTTCTGCAATTTATTTTGGGCATTGGCTTCAAGTTGTGTTCATTACTTTTCAAATTTGGAGCATATCTGATGTTATATGTTTGCCATATATTTGTCCTTAACACTTTGTTAGCATATTACCTCCACTTCATACCAAACTAACTTTTAGCTACATGAGAGATGTTTTTTTATTATTATTTATTTATTTATTTTTTGAGTAACAGTTGAAATGTAATCATGTCTATAATTTTTCAATTCACAGACTGTTAAATTGAATATTAATACATTTTAATGTGTATTTTTGTCATCTTGGAAATATGGGAATGTTCACAGAACAAGCTGTGCCTATCGTAAAACAAAGAAAAACAATCTTTTTTCAAAAGGAATGTATTGAAATATTTTTTCCAATACATTAAAAATTGTGTTGTAATTGTGTTTTTGAATGCAGCCAAGAGGACCCGAGGTCAGAGGATAAGAACCACTTGCGGTGGGTGAGAAGGGAATTATATATATATATATATATATATATATATATATATATATATATATATATATATATATATATATATATATATATAACTCCTTAATGCAGAATATTAATTAGAAAATTTACTCAACAAACAACAGCAGACACATTTCAAAGAAATGTTCTCATCATATCTCCTCTGCCAGTTCTATTCTCAGTGCGGTTTCTGACTCATGTACACACACCTTCACTTACATTCATTTCATACCTCTCCCTTCTCACCTTAAGCCTCCCAAGTCTCATGGATTTAGAGCACAACTCTTTTTTTTCTCCATCTCCTAATTTAAACTTTTAATAAAGCACTAAGTAGTGTATTAGGTTTGATCCATGCAGTTAAGAAAGGTGTCCGAGTGTTTTCCAGCTTTTAATTTTTTGTGCCGTATGTCGAGGCAGACAAAAACCATGCGGTATCCGACCATTAATGCTATGCGCCTCTGTCTGTACAAACCTTAAAATGGGTCATAGTGCTCACAGGAGCAAAGAGGCAAAGAGCACAGATGCATGTCACACAAACTGAAACTTTAACAACTGTGAAGGGAAGGAAAGAAAAGCTACAACAGCAGGTTCAAGATAAAAAAAAAAAAAAAATAAAAAAAAGGAGAAAAAGTTAAAGTAAAAGGCAGAGGTGAACTATTGTAGAAAAGAAAAAAATGCAGGGGAGATCTGATTGGGTGCAGAAGAAGATGAAAATGAGACAAGGAATGGTGAGACGGAGAGAGCCATCATCTTTAAGTAACAAGGGTTCTTGTCTTATCCCTTCCCTTACACACACACTTTTTCCTTCTTAGTGACTCAGTCACCACGGCAACAGAGCAGAGGGTAAATCGCCACAGCAATTGCCCTAGGACGTGTCATGCATGGGAATGCTGGGTCCCTGCTGCCACCACAGTGTAGAATGCAAGCATTTGTGCACACACACACTTACACACACACCAGCATTAGTTACCCTGAAGAACCCTCTTGAATACCCACACAATTACCTCATCACAACTGTTATGCAGGTCAATTTAATGATTAGATAGATAGATAGATAGATAGATAGATAGATAGATAGATAGATAGATAGATAGATAGATAGATAGATAGATAGATAGATAGATAGATAGATAGATAGATATAGATAGATAGATAGATAGATAGATAGATAGATAGATAGATAGATAGATAGATAGATAGATAGATAGATAGATAGATAGATAGATAGATAGATAGATAGATAGATAGATAGATAGATAGATAGATAGATAGATAGATAGATAGATAGATAGATAGATAGATAGATAGATAGATAGATAGATAGATAGATAGATAGATAGAAAGATAGATAGATAGATAGATAGATAGATAGATAGATAGATAGATAGATAGATAGATAGATAGATAGATAGATAGATAGATAGATAGATAGATAGATGATAGAATGCTGTTAAATATTCATAGTCCTTGCTGCTTGTGTATTGTCAGATTTCCATCCCGATGTTGTGCCAAATTTATTGAGCACTAAGTAGTGTATGGAATGCATCATTTTGTATTTAAACACTAATTTGTCTTAAGTTCTGAGCCAGACAAGTTGACACATTGGAGGCGGATCGTTTGTAGTTTGAAATGTGTACAACCCACGTATCTTTTAAGGTGACAGCAGCATATTAAACACCCACTTTTTAGTGTGTTAGATGATGGCTACATTAAACAAGAAGCCTGAAGACATCTGTAGAATATCAACAATATGTAATGTAGTGGTGAAAAGTTTCATAGCATGAGCTACTTGACCAACAAATATTGCTACACCATTTGTTAGTTGTACCTACTACAAGGTAGCACGTCTCTACTCATATATGACAACGACTAACAGCTGGAGAAAGACTAAAGGGACATCTTTAGTTTCTCTTGTAGTTTTTGTTCTTGTGGTTCCTGAGAGTCGAAGTATCAGCCAACAGCTTTCATTCACCAAAAACAAAGCTCTTTTGCTCCTGGTCTGTAGTTTCCTCAGTCTGATGTGCATTTGGAGCCCCTCTGAATGGTAGTTGTATGTCTGTGCAGATGATGAAATTCACACCACAAACACTGTGATCAAGAGGACAATAAAGCAAGCTGGAAGGTATTTACGTGTTGTGACCAACTTAAGGATGGAGTTGAGATGAGTTAACCCACGACTGGTGTGTGTATGAGCTGCCAGGGACGCAGCGACAGAGCTTAACTAGGTAATTAGCTTCGAGGTCGTTGGCTACACTTCAAGCATTTCAAGGTATCAAACCAATATGCTGTCATTTGCTGAGTCTACATTGTCATATTCAGTTATGCAGGCGCATATTGCAAACGTAAAGCAGTGGCATACAGCTGTGCTGACGCAATGAATCTCCAATCAAATGCTAATTTGTTCCCAGTACATTAGAGTTCGTTCAGAAATAAAAATTTAGAGCAGGTGACCACAAAAGGGAATATAAATATTATTTATAAGATTTCAATGACAGGGCTTCCAGGAGGTGCACTTTAAATGCAAGCAGGGCTTCAGTTGATTATTTTTTTAAATTAGTTGGTTATTCTGACACCTGAAAGATCAGATTAAAAAAATTGGCACGTCTTTTTTAACAACTTAAACTTATGTTATGCAATATTAGAAATATGGAAGAACATGCAAAAATGCAGCACCAGTATTCCCTTAGTGAACACTTGATTATTTGTGGCAAAGGATATATATATGAGATTAAAAAAACTTACTGACATGAACATCTTAAATTCTCTGCTCTAACATCAACACAGTGTAGGGTTGATTGGTTGATTATTTTCTGATTAACCAATTCTTAATTGGATAGTTGGAGGTACTTACTGGGTGTTATTATTTATTTATTTTACAGAATTAAGCAGAAGATTTCTGGGTTGAACAGATTTTGAGGCAAAGAAAGTTTTCATCTTGAAAGGAAAGTGCATGTAAGAGTATGTGGCTCTTTCAATAAATGGCTCCCGTTAACAATTAACCATTACAAAATTAGTTAATTATTTGTTTCAGTGTGCTATTGATGCAAGTAAATAGCAAACAACATGATAAAAAGACACAGATTGTTAAGCACTTGAAAAAGACTGTTATGTCAACCTTTGTTTTATCAAATTGATCTACAAAAGCACCCTTCATGTTGGAGGCAGCTCACTGGAAACACATAATAAAGGGTATTTCTGAACTGGGTTTGAACCATCCAGGGTCACAGACTGCAGGTCCAAATACCAGAGTTATGAAGCAAACATAGCTCCCTTTTGGTCCAATCTTTGTAAGAGGACTAGTGGATACTAAGAGCAATGTTCAAATTCTTTGCTTAATTTCTTAATAAAATAACGATCAAAATGCATTTGGATTCATTCTTGATTGAGTCAGATTTCACCTCAGATAAGACTTATTTATTTCCCCCACCAAAAACCCCCAAGAAGTAAAAACGAATTTATTCTAGAATTTATTTCTAGAATAAATTCTAGAAATACTATGCACATCGAAATTGTGCAAATAAAAAGCAAAACATAAAAAGGTCTAGCACCAACAAAGATGAAATGAATAATCACAAATTCCATCAATTAGGACTTATTTTTGGATCCCAGGGTGTGTAGCGGTTAAATGAGAGGCATATTCTTTCTGTTATCGTTGTTCTGATGCTTCTGAAGGTCTCGGTTATACCATACATGCTCAGAATGTCAACGAGATATTCAGTACAACTTTTATTTTCTTTCTAGCAATTTATGAATTTTCAAATCTAATATTATTTTCATTTTGATGGAACTGAATTGTCTGTAAGTAGTTTGGAGTAAAGATTTTGAAGTAAAGCATTTTTGTCTGACTGGATTATATTTATTTAAGAATTAATATGGCTAATTGAAAGAATTCAGATTGAATTGGGCCCGTCTTGTTTTGTTGAATGGCCGGAGGTGATTATTTTATTAAGATTATTGACTACATTAGGAACCAGAATTGAATGGAACTGTCATGTACAACTGTGGCATTTTTGCTCACTCCAGTTTAAAATCCTTTGATATGAAACTGCTGAAATTCTAATGGTTACTAAGGTGATGGTGTATATTCAGCGCAGTGGCAAACAGACATTAAACTGAACAACATATCGAGAGGAGCAATGTTCATGTTCTTTGAGAAACAAACACAAAGAGAAATCATCTTCAAAGTGAACAGTAGATAAGAGCTCTTTGGGCCGAGAGGGAATTGCCTCGGCTCACAAACAGCATGACAAGCTCTGTGCTGAACACTAAACAGGTGTCTTCCTCTCAGCTATGTCTCTAAAGCTCTAAACTTCTGATAGTCCTTGTTGTCTCTAGCCTGGGCTGTTTAGGAAACCTTTACCTTTTTTTTTTATAATGTGCACTGAAGAATTTTTGTTATAAGCTCTACATCTTGACGCTCAGCTACATAAGTGACCATTCCACTGACAGAAATAGTTTCCACTGAAGTTTTGTGGCACAACTGAAGTGTCTCCTGATGTACACTTCAGTTGTGTATTTCAGACCAGAAGGCACAGGTGTGCTGGACCTAAATATAAAGCCTGTGAGCAGGAAAAACTACACTTAACTGTATCTAGAAAAGATACACAAGAGAGCAACAAATAGTCCCATCATGGGGTGCACAGACCTGATCTTTAACAACAGGTCTTCAATAACAGCATTTCTTTTGAGGTGCGGTGTAATCCAGATGAAAGGTTTCCTGAAGTGTCTCCGTCTTCAGGATGATTAACTGAAATCAGAGATCCACAAAACAGCATTTTGATCTAAGCTATATTTACTGATGACGTATCCATGCTTGCATTGAAGGAACAGTTAAATCAGGACCCGTCGTCCTTGTCGCTTCTTATTAAAGCTCTGCTTATTCAGGTGACCAAGAATCAATTCATTATCACTGCTTAGACACAATTAGTTTCAGCAACTCTGCTCCAAGCAGAAAAACAATCATCACTGCAAAGGCTTCATTAGTGGACCATTTTCAAAGATTTTTTTCTGCTCTGGTACTGTTTAACTTAGTAATAATAAGTGGAGTGCTAAAGACCCTGTGAGCTTTAAATTGAGTCAGTTTGATTAGGCAAGGGATAAAATTCATAATTCTATAAGATCAGCAACCAAATATCAAACAACAAAAGATAATTTACTTTCAGAGATGGGAGAGAGAAAAAAGAGTTAGTTACGATCTATAGTTGTTTGAACTACTTCTGTTTTGTGATAATTTTTTTTTATTATTTACCTAGACCTTCCATTTCAGTTTGTTTCCGATGTGAGTAAAGTAAATAAACAAAGTACACAAGTACTTTCTACTTGTTTACTTAGAATAGTGCATCTTTCTGTTCACTGTTAAATCAGGCTTAGGTTCTCTCTTATGCTTTCTCTCCATTGTTTCATCTTTCCCACAGCCTCCCACTTTGCTTCCTGTCTCAGCTTTTTCTCATTTCTCCGCTACCTGCTCCCTTCCTCAACTACGTCAATTCACCTGCGATTAGACCTTGTGTGGTTTCCTTTATAAAGCTTGCATGCACACAAAACAGGGCCTGAAACTTGGATCTGTTACTTTCCATGCAATTGTTCTGATTTATAAAACATAAAATTGACAGGAAAATGTGTAGTCCCTCATTCCAACTCTGACTGTATATGCTTGATTTGAAAATGGTGAAAACTGTGAGACAAATGGTGAGAAGGGCGATTGAAGTTACACTATGTTGTGATTATCTATAATACAATCAAATTTTACCTAATGACTGACTTATTTTCTAATGTGATAGATGTTTACACTGTGACCCATAACAACAAGGATCTTTCAAATAAGCAAAAAGTTATCTTTAAGACAGAAGTACAATTTTAGGGTTCTCTAACTCACCTCTGTGTTTGAATGATTGCTCTATGAATTTTTTTTTTTTTTTTAACAAATACATTGCCATAAAAATGTCTATCACTGCATCGGCCATCCCTCCTCGTGAGAATATGGGAAGACGGGCTGTGGTTGGCGTCCCTTAATTTATTTTCTGAAAAGTGGCAACGCTGGAGACTATTGAACCATCAGGTGACAAAACACCCTTAGAAATGTTTTATTTTTTATGTATTTCTTTCTTTCTTTTTTTAATTTAGTTCTTTGTTTTTATTTCCCTTCTTTCTTTCTAAGATTTTTAACCCTTTTAACAACTGATACATGTCACTATTTTTATATCAAAGATTAACATGTTGTCTTTTTGAGATCTTTCAGCGCACTTCATGTTGTCACAGAGATTCCCTGTGAGTGACACTTTGATTGTGCAGGCCCAACAGTAATCATGCCAGAATGTGACAGTTTAAGGTTTACCCTTTTACCAACAAAAATAAATACACACCAAACTGACCACCCAAAGGGATTTGGATAAGAAAAAAAAAATGCTAAAATTCAGACCAGAGGTGGGTATGTAAATGACTGAATTTACCAGGAACTGGCAGCATGAGCATAGCACCCAAGGAAATTAGCGGTGGCACCACAGTAATGTGACAGTATCACAGACCAGTGCTGAGGCACCAGACGTTCAGCTGGAGCAGTGAGTGAACGTAACCAGACAAAGGGCGGAAATCTTACAAGCATGACTCAGTATCAGCAGCATCTGATTTGGTAGGAGAAGGATTCTCAAGTTACCGATAATGTGGGAATTACTTTTTTGCAACCCTCTGGAGCCTGACCATGTGACCTGACATTAATCATTTAATATCTAGATTCCCACATGTTGTCAAAACAACACTAAAAACAAAGATATATCTCACTGAAATTTTGAATCTCAATTTTCTCTATATTGTCAAGTTTGATACAATGTCAATATCTGGAGAAAACAGTCTTTTTTCAGTCCATACTAGTGGTGAATATCATAATATTTTATCATAGTAGAAGGTTCAGTCTTCACTGTGTCTGCTAGAAAAAAAGAGCCAAAATAACCTAAAAGAGAAAAAAGCAAAAATGTGTGGTATGAGCTGACCCCAGAGTACTGGCCAACTGTAATTCACTCTTAACACTGCAAAATAAAAAGCTTGAGAAAATATACAGATAACAAATGGTTTATACAATGTTTTTCTTTCTATCTTGATCAAAACAGCTAAAATGGATGTGAGTCTGCTGTGTTTGTTAAGGGGCCGGAGAAATAAATGGGGTGTCTGTGGCTCAGGTGCCAAAGCAGGTGGCTGCTAATCACAGGGTTGTTTGATAACCGCTTAGTCTTGTCCACACACAAGACCCCCAGTTGTTCCTGATGGCAGGAGAGTGCCTTGAGTGCTCTGACATGATTTGTTTGAGTGTGTGTGTGTGAATAAACACTAGCACCCAACCAAAAACAGCTGAAAGCTGCAATTTCACAAAAATGCCTAACTTTTCAGTACATTTTGAGTTTGAATTGGATTTTATTTCAACGTACTACTGTATTAGGTGACTGAATTTAAAATAAAGAATTTTTAAGAAATAGCAAAATGTTAAATGTATCTTATTGTTTATTATTATTATTATTATTATTATTATTATTATTATTATTATTATTATTATTATTTAGGTTATGTTTACAGAATAGAATATGGAATCTATATAATATTAAGCTGCATTGAAGAAACATATTCCTACACGTTACTAGTATGGAGAGCTGTAGCTTTGCAGCTTCTCTTTTGGTGATTTCTAGGAGCTTCAGAAGGAAGGAGTGCAGTGGAGGAAAGGGTACACGGGGCCTCCTCAGACTAATTGCCTAAGCTGTAGATCAATATCTCAGCTAAGAAGGAAGGACCAAAGCTCTATGATGAAAGAACCAATAGATCCCAGGAGGTTGAATCGTCCCCTGGGTTTAAATGTGTGATTCTTAAAGTAGGGATGTCAGAATAGTTGATGAGAAAAAGACTCTACATGCTCAACCCTTCCTGCCCCATCAGGTGTCACCAGTTCAGGCAACCAGCATCTCTAAACTGTTCTCATGATTACAAAAGCCTCAACACAAAGCTGCTTTTTAAGGGTGGCACTGAGGCCTCTCACATATGATGATGTCATCTTATGAATCAAAGCACTGCAAAAACAGATGCAGTTGACAAAAGCTATAAATGTCTTTATGGGCTTTGTAAACAACCAACATGAAGGGTTTAGTCATTGGAGAGGAAGAGAAATGGAGAAGAGTCACTGTTATTAACAGACATTCACCATCCACTTCCTATGACACTTCTAGCTGATACCAGATTATTTCCATGTTTTGAGTCCAACATGTTTCACAGGTTGGACTCGGTGGAGGTCAATAGAATTCTCTCAGTCAACCCAAAATGTTAATAACCTCTTAAACCTGAATATTTTAAAAACCCAAAGGGGAAATTTGGCTTTCTTAGGGTAATATCTTCTGTATGTGTGCATCTTCATTGGACAACTAATAATGTACAGAATTATTATGCAACTGAATTAAAACTCTAAATTTTGCCATCTCACAAGTTTCTTGTTATCCGTTAAGGTGAGAATAATAAACATGCAACTCAAAATTGACAAATAAGCATTGCTGACATTTAAAAAATAAATCAGTGACCAATTTTGCCACCCTTCTTTTCAGTAACAGTTCTGTCGGTCTCTTGAACTGTTGACAATCAACTTTTTATGCAGCCACCAACCACAGCCTCCCAGAGATGTGAACTGTTCTCCTTCACTGCAAAGAGCCCATATGTTCTCAATCGGGTTTAGGTCTGGTGAGGAAGGCAGCCACTTCATAATGCTTTCATCTTTAAGGCCTTTACTGATTAGCCAAATAGAGGAGCACTTTGATGCATGTGATGGAGCATTGTCCTGCATAAAAATCATGGTCTTCTTGAAGGATTCAGACTTTTTTCTGTAACACTGCTTGAAGAAAGTGTCATCTAAAATCTGGCAATATGTTCAACAGTTGATTTTGAGACCATCTTCAACCTGAAAAGGTCTAACTACCTCATCTTTAATAACACCAGCCCAGATCTGTTCTGGTCTGCCTTGACATTTTTTATGTGTCTTGTTTGGTGGTTGTCAGGTTTCAGGCTTCCTTAGCTTGGCCATGTCTCTTAAGATCTTGCACTTCTGGGTGCTCCAGGCTTCAGTTCTGGAATATGACAACACTGGAAGATAATGTGTTCCTGATAGCTTCACATTTGATTCTTCTTCAATCTTTGCCAGTTAATTTAAGTCTTTTTTTCTTGCGACTTCATTGACTATTTGCAGCAAAACATTTGATGGTTCTGTGGTCATAGCCCAATGTCTTAGAAATGTCAAGAGAGATGCATCCCTCTGAAAGACTTTTTATAATTTTAGATTTTTAAGTCACTTAAATCTCTTTTTGAGCCATTTTGCCTAAGAAAAAGAAGGTGCCTTCTGCGCACTACACACACATATTAGCGTAGTTATTTCGCCTAATAACTACGATAGGGTGTTGGTCTCCATAGGCCTCACCCTCCCTCATTAAACACATACACATCAGCTGATATATTATATTCAATATTCAAGTTTGCACAAATTGGAGTTGGGAAATATGCATAAAAATGATATGGTAAAAACTAAAACTTGCCTATTTGTGCTCACAGTGCATTACTTAAATGTAATTTGACTTAATAATTTAATGGCTTGAAAGTGGGCCTGTGCGTCTTTAACAAATCTTACTCTTTCTGAAACTCCACCTTCAGAAAGTCACATGGTTCTTCTATTAACTTTTTAACAGTTTGCACCGAGAAGTAGCTCCTATAATGAGCTCAGCAAATGCAAATGCACCAGGTGTTGGCTAATTTCTGATGGCTAGTCTGAAGGGAGTCATATGGGAGGGCTGCAGTTTTGAGGAGGAGCAGCATCTCTAACCAGTCATTTCTCACAGCTGAATGGTTTTCATGGGTGATTAAAGGATTTCTCAAACATGCATGAAAAATATCCAGCAACACATCATGTATGTTTTTGATGAGGAAATTGCCCTATTACAGGATGCAAGGCTCAAAACAGTTAACTTTACATAACACTTTCCTTAATAACAAAATTTCTTTCTCTGTTTATGATGAACGCATGAGGGAAAAGCTCTCAACTTACTGTTTCTTTTACCAAAAAACAAAGTTTCTTTTGAGGAATACTGGTAAGTCAGTAAAATTAAAGGCATCAAAGAGAAATTTAGTGACTCTTGTTTTTTATATTTCATCCACCATCATCTGAAAGCCATTTATTTCAAAGTATCATCCTGCCACTTGAGCAATTATTTAATTTTGAAAATAAAAAGTTTATTAACATGAAAGAAAACTGAATGTGGACAGTGATAGGGTGCAGTATTCATGGAAAATCCATAGGTAGAAAGAATGGAGGTAATATAGCACCTTTGCTTTAAAAAAAAAACTCCATGTTCCCATTTGTTCTTCGGAGGTGTTTTTATATTGTGATATTTATCTAAATGAAGTATGACATTTGGTGAGAGCATGTGGTGTGTGTGGGCAGTCGGTCTTCACAAACGCTCTAGAAAGGTTCAGTGGGGAGGATTTTGCTCTCCAAAAACGATGATTCCAAGCAGAAACACACATCTTAGCAAGAACAATTTCTTAACAAAAATTGTGTTGTTTGTTGATATATCCCATTAAAGTTTAGAACTTAGGAAACTACATAAACTAGGGTTTCCCTAAAATAGCTTAGAATCAGATGAGTTTAATTCTTGCTATTTAAGTTCAGAGACAGAGGGAAGATTTGAACGAATTGTGCTGGACGGTGGTGGCAGTAGGTGGGGAGGAGGGATTACTGTGAGCAGAGCAGGGCAGCGTCCCTGCAGACTAATTGCCCAGAAGATGGCAGGGTCATAAAGCGACAAGGCGAGCAGAGTGGCAGTGAAAAGGACCCGCTCATAGCAACATCATAAAAGCTAATTACCGTCATACAAAGAGACGCCCCGACCATTGTGTCTTTTGGAAAGGAGCAGAGAAAAACAGCAAGACAGAATAAGAGAGGGAGGAAGAGCAAGAGAACAAGTGAAAGGACCTGCAGCAATAAAGACTTAACCATTAACAATTAGTCTCCAGCGCTGCTAATGAGAAAGCCGAGATAAAACGGAGGGCTAAATTTAAACGTAAGGGTTTCCATAGCGTCTTTCCAAGGTTCAGTGCTCTCTCTCGGCAATAATGGCAACGTCCTACTAGCCCCCAATGTAAGCTATAGAATGAGGCAGAGGCACTAATGCTTCCCATGGCCTCTCAGGGTAATAAAGTCTTGAGCTTTAGTGGCCTGTGGCAACGGATAAGCTAGCTGCTGCATGGAGGATGGATTATCTCTAGAGACAGAAGGTGAAGAGTAGTTAAACGGGCAAAACAAATGCCCCTCAGCTACAACATATTATATGTATACATCATGGTGGGAATATATCACATGGTTACTTAGCAAAAGAGCATCCAGATGGATTCCTTAATGTTATCAGTTAAAAAAACAACGGGGTGTCTCTACCAGTCACAAATATAGTGGCTTTAAACTACATACCCTGTTAAAATACCAGTTTATTAAGCATAATTCCGCTGTACATTTTTCAAAACCTTTTTTCAGTCATTATTTGTAGCATATATGGTATAATAAACCATGGAAAATAACAATAATACATTTGACAGCTCTAGTCAATTGTAGTGTTAGACTATCCTGCATTTCACTTTATCCACTGAGCTGAGATCAGTTGAGTCAAATAGACAAACTTCAGACTGAAAATGAAATCTGCTCCAGACAGAGGAAGGTAAGGAGTTCTAAGACAAATTTACTGGTGTGAATCCCTGACTACTTAAACAGGAGATATTTGAAACATTTCAATCTTATTATTATTTTTTTATTTTTTCGAACAAAGTTTTTGACCATTTATATTAAATATCAAACTGTGTTGGATATCTTTGGAGAAAATAAGGTAGACAAATAGGTAAAAATACAAAAACCAAACGATATGGGGGAGTCACACACACTTATATGTCTTTTCTTCTCAGTAAAAAAGAAACGTGTCACGAAAGGCATAAGAGGTCTACCTGCATCCTGCAGTGAGCAAGCAAATTCTTTGATGGTGATATCCTGGAGAGACGGAAGGAAAAGCAATTTTCAGTGGGCCTTGGCTGCAATGTAAGGGCAATGAGGTTTGAAGTTCCTCATTAGCAACACCTACAGAAGCACGGAAGTAAGGCTGACAGCTGCCAAAGCGAAAAGGACCGAGAGGGCACCGCTACAGGTGGTAGAGGCAATGGATGGAGCAAATGAAGGCCAGGAATAGATATCGCCTCTAGAGTTTCATTTATTTAGTTTTCACAACTGATGACAAATTTTTGTCATTTCGACAGGACGGTGAGACTGATATGAACAAAGCACACACAAACCTTTCACCACAAATTTGCTCTTTTGATAGGGCTTATAAATCATCAATTTTTATGTTTATACCAACACAAACTCTGGCTTTAGCTCTGGTGATCTAGTGTTAACCCAGCACCAAACTAAAGAACCACGTCCACCCGAATAGAACAAGAGGAACAGCAGTCAATCGAAACATTATGAACATCATGTCATCTGTGAAATATTCTCAAGCACTGCTTGTTAATTAGTTGTTAATAAAGAGGGTGACATTAAATCTTTATTTGGAGTGATATTACGATAAATCATATTATTTATGTGGATAAGTCATCTCAATGTACTACAATCCTTTACAGAAGCCCCAATGAAAACTCGGGAAGGATCAAACAGTTAATTTACAAGGCATTTAAAATGACTTGGAAGAATCAGTTAAACTGGTTCTTTTATAGAATCAGTTAAAACTGGCTCTATCCTGGATTAGAATGACAACAGCCTTATCAATAATGAAAACCACATTGTAAAGTAATTGCTAAATTGGGAGACCTAATTTCCTCTGAAACCCTGACTGTGCACAAAACATACCATGAAAACAGTTTGTCGTTTTCAAGGTGAACAACCCCTTGAATCATCACTTAGATTCTCATGAAAGATTAATCTGTGACTCATTAAGGTAAGCATAGACTAATGAGGTTAGCAATAGCCGAGAAACAAGTGAGCGAAGCAGTTTTACCGAGACAATATTTCCATGAGGACATTATTCTACAAACATTCAACTATTTTAAACTGGCTAAAATTATAAATGGACAAGTGTCCGAAATGCAATCAGCCTAAAACCTTAGTGGACAGCACTGACTCAATGTCACATCTGTCACTAACATGGGAACTTAACAAATGAGTATTTTAGCACGAAGGGCTGATGGCCAACCAACAATTATGAAATATATGCTTCCAAAAGTATTAAAAGCTTCAATTTTCTTGGACTTGTGGTTTAAAATCATATTAAGGAAAAGACAGAGACATGTCCAGAAATGACTAGAGACTCTCTGGGTTAACTGTTTCAGTACACTACCAGTCAATCATCTCTTTTTAGTTACCTTTACAAAGACACTGTTGGGTAGAAACTAGTTACATTTACTCAAGCAAACTTTTAGAAAATGAAATTTCAAAAATGTTTTCACAGAACAGTTCTTTTTACTGTTATTTGAGTATTATCATGAAATATCACTAATCTTAAAGTGAAATTTCTGGATACTCACTGTGAGTAGCTAAATACATTAAAACAATACTAAATAGTGTAAAGGTAAAGGTACAGTAAAGAGTATTGTGAATGAAAGTATTTTATCCCGTTGAAGCATACATACACATTACCTACTCCCTCTATTAGCTTGGTAAGTTGATTGCTTTGCTGGAATTTCTTCTCTACAAATGCTTCTTTCATTACATACTTGAAATTCATTTTTAGAATTTAATCATAAGCTAATATTTTTTTTTCCATTTGATAACATAATTGGAAAATGTCATACACAAAGTCATGTTTACTAACTTTATTAACATCAGTATGTGTTCATTCTACAGTCTTCCACTACCGTGTGCATTTGTAAAGTAAAACAAAAAAAAAATGTTTGTAATAGATGTGTGAACATAAATTTCTGCCCATTTCAACCTTCTCCTCTGTTTTATGGCTTTTTAATATCAACCACAGAAATATGCTGCCAAATATATCTTTAGGAAACTATAAACACTTTCTAGGCTTTACTCAGAGTGAATGAATCCAACCCAGTTCAGGCCCAGATGATTGCTGGAATTGGCCATCTTGTCTTGTCAAATTCATGTAGTACAAACCCCAGGGCTCCAAAAGTTACAATATTAAGCATGTTATCACTTCTGTACCAATATCAGAAAAATAAAATATAAATTTTTATTTCAATAATAACATGTTATCTTCAAGTTTCCTCTGTTCAATCTCCCATTAATCTCACTCACTCTCATGTAATTAATACTTGCCAAGTGCCTCAGAACACAACAGTTCTGTTTCCTATAACAAACACGCACACACAATCATTAACAAATATTTTCTTGTACCACGGGTTTGATGTTGCCACGTCTACAAACCACCAGGCTAATTGACTCTTGACTGAAAACTCGCAGAGTGAGATCATACTAATTACCTGAGTCTGCAGCCATATTAAAGAGAAGTGCACAAACACACACACACAAAAAGACATTTGTATTCAGGATCAAAATAGCTGGAGAGGCTGCATGCAGCAACACAGAGAGTCGTCTGCTGTTCCACAACTTCTTAATTAACTATCATAGCAGTAGATGACAGAGAAGCAGATGTTACATGGAAACAAGTTATTCCCTCTGACCCAACTGAAAGGACACAGCCACAGAAAAAGAAGAGCGATAATTGACTATTGTATTTGTGCATATTCGCAAAGTTTAATCTAAACTTTTATTTTTTTTGTAATTTTTGTTTTTTCTGACACAACCAGGAAGGCCAGAAATGGCAGCAATACAAATGAGCCACTTTTTCGTTTTCTGTGGAAGAAAACAGGTCGCAATATGAAAAAGAAAAAAATGAATTATTTTTGAACGAAATGCAACAAGAAATGTGCTACAAGGTGACACAGTTGTAAGTACTAAGTTGTGGGTTCACATCCTCTCTGCTAGGAGTCTATAAGTTAGGCATCACTGAGTGTGTGCTGGCTTTGTTGTTTCTCCTGTGATGAACTGGTGACCTCTCCTGGCTGTACCCGCCTGCCTACAATAGAAATGGGAAGCAGCCTCAATGACCTCAAAAGGAATGACTAGGGATAGATGGATGACATAATTATTTTCTACAATAACTAGTTGAGTTTAATGACAGATATACCAAGTAATCAATGCATATTTCTAGAAATACACACCACTACTTTATGTTTTGTTTTCAATTTGAAGTTTCTCATTAAAGTAAATAACACAACTAATAACTATTTTGAGTTGAAGATTATCTGTTGCAAGTAAACAGTAACAATCTCAGTTATACAGAATATAGGCCATACATGTCCATTCAGTTTGACCTTTGTAAAGCTTCCCTGAGGTAATCAATGAAACCAGTGACATTTTGTGGACTGAGATTGGAAAGTCCAGCTACTTTCCAACTCCATATAAACTTCAACTCTAACTACATAAAATTGATAAGACAGTTAAAATTAAAGCTTACTATGTTCTTGTTGTAAATGTAAGAATATACTTTATCCAAGAGAAAAACAAGCTAGAGTTTAGCCTGGCTATTTGGAAGTAACTTTGCTAAATGAAATTACAAAATTATGTAGCATCTATCCATCCGTCATATATCCAAATCTATCCATTTCACTCCTCAAAGAAGATCCAGGTACACAGTGAAGCCTAGTGAAGCCTAGTGAAGCCTTTGTGAATCAGTTCACCCGAAAAAACAAATCCATCTTTATGTCTATTTTGATAACTCTGTCAGAACAGTCAATCCTTCTTTCCCCACAAAATTCACTGTTGTCATTGTTCAAACTTGATTCAGTCTGCTTCATTGTTTTCTGTAGCACTGGCAGGAACAGCTACAGATCATAAAGCTATGGATCCATGCAACCTTTTCCAGGCAATGATCTCTCCTAGGAACAAAATCTGCTGAGACTGAGAAGAAGCTAAATACATTGACAGTTGTTAAGACAATGGCAAACAAATTTAAATTTAAAAGATTCAAATGCAATCTTGGGCAAACTTTATTAACAATATCCATTGTTTTTTGAATAGTTATTTCAAGCTTTGCTTTTTTATTTACTTTATAATTAAAAAGGTGATGATAATGGCAATAATTATATGTCTACCACTCTTAACCAGTTTAAAGTTGTTGCCAGACTTTTTTCTAACTTCTGGAAGCTCTTGCACAATTGTTTTGACTTTTGGTAGTTAATTGAAGTTTTAAAATAAAATAATAGAGTGTCTACTCTAAGCAATATCAATTTCATGTGTCTAGTTTGAAAGGTCACATGACCAGACCTTTTTATTTTCTGTGTGTGATGCTGAAAATAAATGTCTGTCACAAACCTGAACAAGACGAAGTCAGCAATATATTTAAATATACAATTATAAATAGAAGGCACTTCAAATAACACATTTTCAAAATATTTTATTTATAAATATACAAATATATATGATATGTGAAGAAACCTTAATTCATCTTTTGATCATAAGAAGAGTGATTGCATGACAATTGTTGTTACTAGCATGATAGCACTATGCTATGTGTCCATTGGTTTGCTGTTTTATTCGGTTCCTGCTCAGCTTAAAACTATCAGTCGTTTTAGACTGATAGTTTAATCAGTCTACTGATTAAGAACTTAAATAACCTCAGAATGATCTTTTCTACATCACTGTCAGTCCCAACTCAGGAAGCGGGCCCTGATCCATCATTCAGATCTTAATTTTGTATCTTATAACAGCATCAGACACAATTATTTCTATCCCTAAATAGACACTGATGCATAGCATAATCCAATTAAACTAACAGTCATGTTTTTGGACTGTGGGAGGAAGCCGGAGTACAGTACAGTGTAATTGGTGGTTTTTTTAAATACATAGTCCATTGACAAACTAAGTTGTCGGGGCTCTGTGGAGAACCATATGAACTGAGGGAGTCATCTTTTCTGTGTGCAAAATGTGCTGAGACTTTTTGACATGCTCTCGATACACGTCCACTTAGAGACGCTCCTGACTCTCAAACCTAGTCTAAACAAAACATGAATTTTATTTATTTTATTGCTGGCTATATTAAAGGCGTATTTTAAAAATCTTGAAGGACATTTACACCTTGAGATTAACAAAAAAACATGAGTATATTTCTATTTTTTCCCAAGCCAAATGGTTGATTGATGCAAATGTCACATCAGAGAAAACCAACACCTTTGCAACCTACAGCAATCAAAAATGTTTAAACGCTGTGTATAAAGTGCTTCTCTGTGTGTTTCCATACCTTATGGTTCACCTATTTGCTTAAGTTGTTAGAATAATAAGGAAAATATTTCACCACTCTCCACTGCAACATAATTATTGTCTCACACTTTATGTTCCTTGGTGCTGCAGATCATTACCACAAAATGATTAAAATTTCACATGTAAACAGCTGATAAAGAAAGCAAACTCTTCAGGTTCAATTTCATATCCAGGAGGTCTCGCTTGGATCTTTCTTCTCCTGGATGAGGAGAGAAAGAAAACAGTCGCTAAAATGAATCACAGTGTCTCATCCAGAGCAACTCTTTCACTCACAGGTTTTTCACTACTGTGGCTTTCAATACATTCAATTATTTATTTGTCATCAGCCAATTACAGCGCACAAATTCAAAGCTGGGACCTCCTACTCCGTTACATGTTAACTAACTGACACACCAATCCAAACACCAGTCCAACATGACATTCTCAATTCACATCCCTCAATGTCATGTCACCATGACATTGAGGGATGTGAATGGCTGCCAGAAAGACACATGAAGCGACTCGCAGGATGTTCACCAACTGCAACCGATGGCTGAATCAAACTGGTTCCATTGCCCTCTCTTTATCCTTTCTGCTATGTCAAATTATTTTACATCCTTCAAAGCGGTGAGAGTATTGGGTAAAATATTTGCATATTTTACCCGGTACTCCCTTAGTATTGGGTAAGTAGTAGGATTTTACTTTTCTTAGAAGTAAAATCTCTTAGATTTTAAAATGAAATCTTTTAGATTTTACTTCATCTAAGAGAAAATGTCTTTCTCTTCATCTAACAGAGGAAGGATTGTTTTGAAGTGTTGCTCTTTCCCTCTCTGTCCCAGGCAGAAGACCAAAAATTGCCGTGCTGCTCCACCTCTCTATGTACGCGGTCATGCAAAGATGTTCAAGTGAGTGAACACAGAAGTACATCAAAGCAAACAGTTCTACATGCATGCTTATACAGCAGATGCACATGTATGCTCCCACATTTCAGCATAACCAGACTTTCTTGACTGCCTTCGGCCATGAACCGACCACAGACTTTCATGCAAGGGTGGTTTCACAAGTTCCATCCATCCATTGTCTGTTCACCTTTGTCCCTATTGGGATCGGGAGTTGCTGGTGTCCATCTCCAGCTACGTTCTGGGCGAGAGGCCGGGTACACCCCGGACAAGTACCAGTCTGTCGCAAGGAAACAGAAACGAACAGGACAAACAACCATGCGCACACACTCACACCTAGGGAGAGTGTGTGTGGGAAAGACCAATTAAACTAACAGTCATGTTTTTGGACTGTGGGAGGAAGCTGGAGTACCCCGAGAGAACCCACGCATTCACAGGGAGAACATGCAAACTCTGAGCAGAAAGACCCCGGGCCAGGAATCAAACCCAGGACCTTCTTGCTGCAAGGCAACAGTGCTACCAACTGCACCACCGTGCACAAGTTTGTACTCTCAAACCCCCACTTGTGCATAGGAACAGCCTTTCAGAGTGTCTGTGCTTTAGCCATGCTGTTGTCCTAGTGAATGGAGGTTATAGAGGAGTCTCTACTCTCCGACTAACTGACTTGAGTTCTCATGATGGCAAGTGGATTAGAGAATGGTACAGTGTGAGACCAGAACATGTATGCCAACTGGCATGAATGAACTTAAAAATTTACAAAAAAATTGTCCACAAACAAGGATGAATGTACGGTTCAGTATCGCGTTTTTGAAGTTTTTTTTTTTTTTCAAGACGATGGAAAATTTTGTAGCCAGTTTGTTATTTGACAGGTTATAATTTAAATTCTTGACTGGTACACATAGGCAGACGTTTTAGAATTTATGCAAAGAGTTCATCGCAAAGGCAACTAAAATCAATCAATAAAAAATCCTTCCCGAATATCATCTCCTGGACACTGAACTAAATGCTTCTTTCTCATCGGGAGCTGACAGCGTGTTAAACAGTTATGGACCGGACCACTTTGGAATGCTTCTGATTTAAAAGCACATTCCTAACCTGTGGTTGAAATGACTGGATTTAATTCCAGTCTCCAGGTCAGAACAGAGAAAATTAAATAGAATGCAATGTTGTGTTAATCCACAACATTGCGTGTGCATGTGTGTGTATGAGAGTGTGTGACCAAAAAAGATGATATGAACACACTGTCAGCAGTTAAAATAAAACATAAACAAACAATAAAGTAGTAATTCTGGAAATAATAATATATCAATAAATTATGAATGACAGGTAGAAATAGACACATGATGGATCAGATAATGCAACTAATAAATAAATTCTACTGGATGGAATTTGTTATATTGCATTCAGAAATTACATGAAATGAGAAGGGAAGAATCATGACAAAAAAAAAAAAAAAGGAAAAAGAAGAAGAGCAGAGCAGGGCAAAAAACAATGACCATAATGCACATATTATGTTATTTATAGTAATAATGAGAATCATCCAAAATATATTTATATATACTGAAATGTGTTCATTCGGTACATTTTTCCAATGTATCACACTGATGGTGGTCTTTGTTTTCCAATTCAGAAGAATCGTTTTCTTAGCAACGGTTTAAGCTAGCAGTAGTTGGTTAGTGTTTGGAACATCTTAATAATGTCAGTGATGTCTCCCAACAAACAAAGACATGGTGATTATGGGATGAGACAGCCTAACTTGCATGAGACAGATGTAATTACTTGTGTCCAAAATTGTTGAACATGACCATAACCATAAAGCATAAAAGTATGTATCAGGGGTGTTTTGTGAACAACTTCTGCACAATTCAGATTGAGCCAAACCCATTTTATGCATGCTTTGAGTTGTGTAGAGCTCTCTGTGAAGTACTTTATATTGAATGAGCTTAGAGTTTTTGTCATAGGCTATATGAGATATTATTGCAAATTTCAATCCAGAAGTTACAGTCTGGGTTTATATTCAGATCTATTTGCCATGGATATTGTTGAATCAATCCTGTTTAACATTCTGAATATTGACTGAATTTTCTTTGTAGATGAAATTTTAAATAGTTTTGTAATTTGTGTATTAAGTAATATAATGATTTATTCCAGGACATATTTACTTTATATAGGAGATCTTATTTGAAGATTTTCTAAAAATTGCTAATCTTCAAATTTAAATTCTTTAGTTAATTCTGAAAATGACAGAAATTTATTATATCTAAAAATATGTTCAAAATGTGTGGGTCTTTAATGATCCATGACCTAAACAAGATGAGTTTTTTATTTATGGTGAACTTAAAACCTCACCATAAATAATTTGGTGTGTACACCATTTCAGAATAAAGTGGTGTGTATTTTGAGGTGGTAAAATTTGAGTTAATAATATCATTGAATTTCCACCAAACTTAAAGAGTGGCTTCAACGGTTGGTGAATGGACGCAGCTCCGTCACTGGCAAAGAATGAAACTTAACTCACTCTGCGGTTTTATCACATAGAGCTGGAGGACATTACGCTCCTGCACACAGGAGAGCGGCGCTTTGGAGAAGCACGGCAGCTATAACATTTGTGCGTTTTGGGAATGCAAAACCTTATAAATGAAAAAATCCTGGTGAAACGCACACACAGCTTTTCATACAGGGTGAAAAGCTCCCATTATTCTATTGATCGGTTTGGATCAGACAGATCTAACTCACTAATGAACCACTGCATTTTTCTCTGCAGATGTAGATCAGGAGGAATTTGTGAGGTTGTGTATTCTGACCGCAGCAGGTGAAGTGCTTGAAATTTAAGTCATTTAATTTAATTATATTGGGGCCACGGTCAGTCGTTACTCACGGACAAAGTTAGATGTATTCATTTGTTTTGTGCATGATGGGATCCGGATTCATTGTTCAACTAGGCGAATATTAACTAAACTGCATAAAAATGCGACTGAATAGCCTATGTTAATACGAGAATAATTTAACAGGTACAAATAGCACAGAACAGACTTTTTCATTATTTTTATCATTTTAGATAAAAATGATGAAAAAATTAAACATGATAAAGTCATAAAAAGTGGCCAGTTCTCAGAGGTTGAAAGGGATTAAAGTGCTCCAGATCTGGCAGCATTCCTTATGAGTGGCATTAAAACATACCGCATGTCTTCTGACCAAACTTTTTGTTTCATTAGACTTGATGCACCATCAATCAGGTCACTGCAGAGAAATAAATATTAAGATCAGAAAATGGGAGCTTCTAAGTGCGATTTGCCTGAATGAGATGCTCTGTTGCCTGCTATCCACTTCTCCACTTTGTCCATCCTCTTCTCATTCATCTAGCGCCTGCCATCTGTCCCCATAGCTGCCTTACCTTCTCAAGGTCTGCTACCTTGTTAATCATCTTCCCTTCATCAGATTCTCTCTCTTAAAGCACACAAATGCACGCACACATGCGACATCCCATGTTAATTTCTCTCAACAGTGCAAGAGATTAACATTCAGAGGATTTCATGACTACAATTCAGTGACTCAATGACATCCAGTGTTGTATAAAGTACTGAAATCTCAGAGTCAAGTAAAAGTATAGGTTCCTCTCCAAAATATGACTTTGGTAAAAGTCTAAGTCACTGACTGAAATGTTACCTGAGTTGAAGTCTTAAAGTATCTGAAATGTCTTGTAATTAAGCATGGAAATTACTGTAAAAATGGTTGTACTCAAGTAATATAATGAAAAGTATAAGTAAAAAGTAAAACAAGGCAAATGCAGTTTGAATGACATTTTTAATATTTTGGTAAACTTGTCAAATACACGTAAAATAATACACAACCAAGTGATGGCAAAATGAAACCTGCTAATAGATATACCTGCAGACATCATTCAGTTAAGAAAATTAGGTCCTTTACCTACACCACAAGGTTAACTTAACCTGCTTTACAACTGAACCAGCTTCTTAGTATACCCTTCAGGACAGACAATACAAGGTTTTGTAAGCCTTAAGTTTTCCCTTTAAGTAAGGTCAGTGCTGAAAATGAGAAAAATAAATAGTCAGTAGAGAAAATGCGGCCAACATGAAGAAAAAAAGCCGTTATGATTACTCTACTTCACAAACTGTAGGTGCACACAACTGGTCATTATGCAAAAGAAATAGAAAAATAATTGGGAGGGAAATGCAGCTTATTTGACATCTGAAGAGGGAGACCTTTCTGGTTAACTTGGTGTTTAATGGGAGAAGTGAAACAGGTGCATCTATTGGTGTTGATGAACAAGCCCAGGGAAGTAGGCTACCAACTTTGTTGCAGTCGATCAGTAGGTTGGGTCAAAACATTTGCGTTTCTCTCTCTCTCGCTTTTTTGTAACAAGTAACTAAACCACACATTGAAAATGTATCGGAGTAAAAGTATGCAATTAAGTTTGGAAATGTAGTGAAGTAAAAGTGAAAGTTATCAAAAATTTTCATACTCGAGGAAAGTATGAAGTACTCCAAAATATACTTAAGTAAAGTAGTGAAGTATTTTTACTTTGTTACTGTACAACACTGATGACGTCAGATCTTCTAGTGCTGCTCAGGTGCTGGGAGATGTCTGTCCTTAAAAACATTACATGCATTCTCACCGACACTCATTAGGGTTTAGAGTGCCTTCACATCAGGCCTGGCCAGGCTTCTTTAATCAAACTCTGCTTTGTTTACCTAGAATGTCTGGTTTGTTTGGGAAGGTGTTTATGCGTAGTGGAACTCTGACCCATCTGCAAAGATAAGTCTTGAATTGCAGTTTGAATAAAAATGTGAATGCCAAGCAGACCACCTAGAGCTCCAGGAAGCAGACTACAATGCATGGCATTCTGGGTAGATACAGCCAAGAAAAAAATGTGTCTACAGAGCTAGTGGGACTAAGAGCTTGTGACCTTTTGCCAAAGACAAAAGAGAAATCATACAACTGCTAAAATCTGATGCCACTCAGTTTTTGAAGGAAGTTGCACTCATGTCTTGTTCAGAGGTTTTCATGTTGTTTCCTTCAGTGGATGTCGGTGCAGCGCCCCCACAGTCAAGAGGACTGAACATGTGGTTAAAAGAGTTTAGTTCATTTGACACAGTGCAATGAGAAAGTGAACAATGCCAACTGAAAATATAATTATGTTGCAGTTTTGGCCCCCAATTGAGCCGAATCTACTGAATTTGCCAGTTGTTTCAGGTATTTCTGCCAAAAGGAAGTTTGATCAGAGTGAATGAGGGTGGGAATGAAATTCAGAAATTCATTTTCAGTTGCTGGTTTAAAAATCACATCAGTATCCCTAAAGAGTTTATAGATAAACAAAAGACTGGAAAAGAAAATCTTGTCTTTTCCCAACTAAAAATGTATCCATTCCACCTCTGGTGAATGATGGATCATCATATTTTTATGCAAAATATATCTATATAACGACTGTTTCAACATTTCACTGCTAAAAAGTCACCATTTATTTAAACTCGGGTATTAAGAGCAGCCATATCTAACTTGATTGTTTCTAGTTACATTCATTTGAAGTGAATAATTCTCATTGTGTTGTGTGTTTGTCGTGCATTATGTTCTTCTGTGAAAGAGTTCGATGCAACGGCTGTGTTGAAGAGGATGTGGCCTATTTTCTGTGTGAAGGAGACAGAGAGAACCAGTATTTCTAGCCAAATCCCATGTGACAGGCAGATATGACAGCAGGCCCAGCTGTGCTGGGAGGGGAGTGGAGGTGGGGGAGGCAGGGTTCCTCTCACGTTTTTCATCTGTCTCTACTTTTCTTCCTCATCTACTCATCTGCCTCTGTTGTTTTTATTTTTCCTTCTACCTCAAGTCTTGTCTCCTCTCACATCTCACCTTCTGTTGAACATCAAAATGTTTTAGACTGAAACATAAACAGCTGTTTCCCCTCTGTTTTCCGTGGCATTGCATTGCTTTTGTTTTGATAAAATGTAAATCTGAGAGTGTATTTTCAACATTTTCACATGCTTTTGGAAGTATTCATGGAGCAACAGGATGAAAAAAGGAGAATCATTTGTGAAAGCCTTTATTTCATTTTTTTTGCCATGTATCTTTTATAAAGGGCAAATATCACTTCATATCTCGAGCAGGGCTTGTAAACATGTTTAATAAGTTGATTCTTTCTGGTATTGGCCACCGCTAACTAAAATATTAGTTACGATAACCCTAAAACACTAACAACAAACATTAGTCATACTAAAGTTTGTGTTTAGCACTGCATTGTGCAGTGCTAATGCTAAAGCATTACACAAACACTGTATGTACTGAAAACTAATGCTGAAGCACTAACTTAATTTTAAATCATATCTGCTGTGTTTGTATCTTGTTACTGTCTGTGATTTATTTTGTTCCTGCATGTTTCCAGTTTGAAGTAAAATTTTTGGGAAAGACAGAGAAAAAATAAAACGGATTTATCAAAGTTTAGATTTTACCTCTGCAACAATTTTAGTTCAGTAACGTAAACAGATCTGCATAACTGTTTCAATGAGATATGGAGAGACACTGCTGCAGCCTCCACCGTCAACACACTGTGTATCAGCACCATGTGAGACAAATGCAGACAGATGTTCATGGGCAATGCATTGCAACATCTTTGTTGGTGAGTTAATGCTATATGCAACCTTCTCAAGTCCAACTGACAGAGAGCTCTGCCCTGGGCATTCCGACAGCTACATATGTCAGAAAGGTTAGTCAATCACAATTTGACCTTTTCACTATTTGATAGTTTAATGTTGTTGGTCATATACATGAATTGCATTCTTAATTTTTCATCAATATGTTCTGTTCTATTTTCCTCTCTTTATTTGTGTGCATGCAGGCTGGTAGTACCTGCAGTGTCTGCCTATTTTCCATGTGATTCATCCTCAAAAACTCAAAGCTCTTAGAAAGTGTCAGATTTTTGCTCATGAAGGAAAGCCTTGACTTGTGTTGGGACTGCAATTTCTCAGACCTTGTAAAATGGCCCGAGTTGCTGAGTTTGGGCCCCTGATAATATGACTTGTGTAGCCCACAGAGGTCCTTGTCACTACAAAGTAAAATCTGGACAAATGAGATTACAAACAATACCTCTACAAGGGCTATTTTCACAAAACCAATCTGTATCCGCTGAGAGTTGGGTGTTGGACTGTCACAGCTGTTTTCTATTTGTTACACATTGTTTGATCTTCATTTTAACAGCACAAGAAAAATGAAATGCAAAGATGCAGAAGGGTTGGTCTCGGCTGATTGACTAGCCTTTCTGACAGGCTTCCTCACATCCCTAGATTCAACAGCTAATTAGGTTCATGCAAGTTCAGTACCAAAAAGCATTGACATGATGTTAGGTTATTAAGTAAATCTGATCACTGGTAAACATATCGCTGCTTTCATTCCAGGAATACCTAAAAGATATCATTTATCCAATCAACTGGATGCATAATAGCAGTTATTTAACTCGGTCTGTCTTTTGGCTTATTGTATTGCTTGATTAGCTTATACACAAAATAACATGGTTTCATGAGTAAATCATGAGAATCCACATGTTTTTAATTATTATGTTGAAATTCTTCTTTTCTATCTTTATAAGTTAAAACATAAAAATGTTTTAGAGGAATTACTCCTAAGTATAGAAAACATTGGATTAAAAGGAGAATCAGCAAAACTCCAAGATAAAACAAGAAAAATAAAGCAATCTTGTGAATAAAGCAAATAAAACCCCAGTCATAGCCTCTCCCTGGGCTGAAGGCCCATCAGTAAAAATGTAAGGTGAGGGATGAAGTGTAACTCATCAAGATTGTTGTTTGAATGAAATTCAAGTTTGGATAGCTGATTTTTTTATGTGATATATAAATACAAATGGTGGGACTTGATTAACATTGTAATCAAGTGAATTGAAGGGTCTGTAATTGAAAAAACAATTGCATTTTAATAAAAAAAATTGAGATAGTAAACATTTTCAAATCAAAAATCCTTCTTGATGCTAAATTGTTTAATCAATATTTTATAGTTTTTAATAGTTTTTAATTTGTTCTTCAGGTTCTTCAACCATTTGATTGGATCAAAGTTGTATTTTATCCATTCATCTCTCCAGAGTTTCAGGAACTCCTGATCAGTCAACAAACTTTTATAGAAATGTGGACTGTAGATACTGACATTAGCTTTAGGTGATGCTACATGTTTAGCATTGAGATGCTATTTTAGGTTTGAATAGCTTCACTTATAGGCTAATTCCTTCTATCACAACTTGAACACAACAGTAGACTTTTCCAACATCCAATCAGATCGGTTTTGCAGTAGAAATTAAACTCAAATGGGAAGAGAGAAGCAGCTTTGATGTCTTTCATTATTGTTTGCTTATGTTATGTGTGTCAAATTTACAGGCTTATCAGAATCATGACAATTTAAAGGTTTGGAACATGGGTATGCACAAAAATAATAATAAAAATGTGATTAACTGCATTAAAATTTTTAACCTATTTATATATTTAAAATTAATTGAAATCAATGCATTAAATTCCCGACCCTAATAAGTACATACAAAGCTAGGCTGCGTGATATGAAGTTGGGTGCATCTATATCACTAAATAACTTCTGTCTTGGCAGAATTGAAGCCTGAAAATAGTTTTGAGAAGAGATTGTCCTGAGATTGTTTGTCCTCCCCATGCACACCAGGATCCCCTGGTTTCTCCCGACTGTCTGAAAACACATTGCTAAAATAAGTGGGGACTCTACTTTGAGCTTAGTCACTGAGCAGTTTGTCGTCTCTGAGTAATGAAATAATGAAGCGGCAGCCAGTCCGGAGAGTGTTCCACCTCTCGCCTGGTGGATTGACCAGACAGCTGCTGAGATGTCAGTGTAACATTTGACCTTTCATATCCTCCACAGGGAATGCATTAGGCACTTTTTTAAAGTTAAATACAACAGTTTGGTAATGTAGCAAACTTTGTTAGTTCCTTAAAGGACATATTAGATCTAAATAAATGTAGATACTAACTCATTAGCAGAGGTGGGCAGAGTACCCAAAACATTGTACTGAGTAGGTATTAATATAAATAAGGATTAACTTAAATATTACTATTAAATTGAATTTCAATAAAATTCTTCACATTATGTCAGACTACAACTCAAAGTTCAATTAATTTCAAGAAAGACAGCGTATGTATTCTGAAACCCACAAATAACATGTCCCAGAGGAATTTTTTTTTTTTTTGTGATGACGTTCAAAAATTGAAAGAGCATGACAACAAACCTCCAGGGTCACGACTGTATCAACACTGTCTGAGCCCATTTCCTTCATGGCCTTTTCTCATGCACAGCTCAGGAGGAGACCCTCCCAACAGGATGGTGACAGCATTTATTATGTAAGATCAAAGAAACTATCTTCACTGATGGAGGAAGCTAAACATGGGAGTCCTGGCACCTAATCCATTAGAGGCTACAGAAGATTGAAAACTGAGGTCGATTTAGGAAAATGATCCTACAATTTCCATCATGAACAATAATGTAATAGTTTACACCAAAGAATTTAGTCACCTAGTCAAAGCCCAGAGCTGAATCCAAATGAGAAGCTATTTAAAAATCTGGGAAAAGATTGTTGATAATTTTACTGCTCTTAAATTGTTTTGCAAAGAAGAAAGGCCATACATCTAGACGTAGAAGAGACATAATTCAACCAGCCTGTCCTGAGTTTCCCATCAGTGAGTCGGTCACGTAAAATTTTAAAGCTTTTGGTTGTAATGTGCCAATGTGAAAAAGTAGAAGTAATATGAACAGATTTTCAAGGCAAAGTGTCTGCCTCTTTTTCATCACTTTGTTCTAGACATTCTTCACCCTCATCTCTCTCGCCTCTCTCGTAGTGTTTACTGATGGTCTCTTAATCAACCGTCTCCTCTTCCTCCATCAATTCCTTTGCTTTTATTTGTCAGCATGGACCCCCAAGTCCCACCCACACTGGCTGCAAACCAAGACTTATCCATGGGTGTTAGATTTTGTTTGCGTGGGCTTTATCAAACACACAAAGCAGCATGGAAGTTAAATGGGCCTTGAACAAACAAAAATAGCACAAAAACCACAAACCAAGCAAGAACAGAGGAACACACTCACAGTA
Organism: Poeciliopsis prolifica; assembly: GCF_027474105.1. Lineage (NCBI taxonomy): Eukaryota > Metazoa > Chordata > Actinopteri > Cyprinodontiformes > Poeciliidae > Poeciliopsis > Poeciliopsis prolifica. The sequence continues at coordinate 382,329 of NW_026562435.1, read as the reverse complement.
GAGTTGATAGAATGCCAATAGGCTTAATGAAGGAAGTGATGAGTTATTGACAGCTGCTGTGCATCTAAAGGTGCTGAGCCATCTATTGGTGTCTCTTGTGTGCTGACACACACACGTACACACCTACAAATACAAAACTAGACAAGTGGCCCTGAAATTTTAATCTAATGTCCAATACAGCATCTCAAGTAAAACAGTTGTGGTCTATAAGCCTATAGTGAGTAGATACTGAGTGAATCATCTTTGAGCACTGTTATTCTGTGTTAAGCGTGCATGCGTGTGAGAGTGTGTGTGCGTAGGAGTGTTAGAGTACATGGAGCTTCATACAGGCTGAAAAGTCTGTGTCCTGTTCATGTGTTTTTGTTTCTTTAGGACAGAATGAGGTAGAATACGGTTTTCATGCTCTGATTGAAGACAATGACTACAAGCACCAATTACTGGATTTAGAATCATGAGTAGAAGTACACAAATGCAGTAGCTTCAGCCATCACCACCACACAGACACAGTCATTCTGCAGCCAGGTGGAGGTGATGATGACCTTCTTCCAATTAGAACATTTGGGCTTTGAATCCAGCTTCCTGTCCACCCAGTTGATGTGACTTTAGGCAAAGCACCTAAACTTCACTTTCCTACCAGTCTGCTTGACTTGTGCACATCAGAGATGTGCACAAGTCATTTTCCCCAGCTTCAAGCCAAATCTCAAGTCTTTTGTGTCACACTATGGTCAATTGTCTAATTACTTGAATAAACATTAACTCATCAAATCCATGACATCAGGTCACCATTAACCCTGTGGCTGCAGGATAGTGCTCCAAACATGGATTGTGTCCAGACCTACTTTATTACATGAATCCTTATGTATTGTTTTCTAAAACTTTAATATTTAAAACTCTTCAATAGTTTAACATTTAATTTCTGTTGAGGCAGTATCATCAGAACCAGGGACCTAAAAAGGCTCAGCAACCTGATAAAGAAGGCTGGTTCTGTTCTGGTTCTGATCAGAAGGAGAAGGATTATTCATAAAATTAAGAAGATTATGGACAACCCTGATAATCCTCTTATAATGAGACTGTCTTAAAAAACAAAGTGTCTTCAGTCAGAGGATTCTTCAAATTCATACAGACTGCTAGGTTCCTCTTGGATACAGCATCTACAATAACTCTGAAGAATATTAGATTAATATGAGTTACAGCAACATTTAATTTCCACTTGTAATCATTAAAGCATTTCTGCATTGAGCTGAATTCACTAACATGTAAAGTAGATCTAGATTATTTCCTTCTGAATGCTATTTCTATTGAAAAATTCATAAAAATGATAAAACAGCAGAATGCAAAACTTCCACCATTACTTCATTTAGTTCTACTTCTAAGTACTTAAGTCAAGGCCTTTTCTCATCTGCAGCATAAAATATCTGAAAACTTCTCAGACATTCTGTACACTGACTGATTTTTTTTTCTTTTAGCTATTACCGAGCAACAGCTCAGACTATAACTCTGTTTATCTGCTCCTTCTCCGATTAGTTCTCTTTTTATCAAATTAAATTAAATTGAACTAGATGTTATGTAGCCTGACAGAGGTAATTAATTTTTAAATAAAAGTCAATTACAAATTCTTCATTCTGAAATTATGAACAAGAGCTGCAGTTGGTAGCACTGCTGCCTTGCAGCAAGAAGGTCCTGGGTTTGATTCTCGGCCCGGGGACTTTCTCCACAAAGTTTGTTGGTTTTCCTGTGCATGCGTGGGTTCTCTTGCTCTTCCTCCCACAGTCCAAAGACATGACTGTCAGGTTAATTCTCCCTAGGTAGGACTGTGTGTGTGCATGATTGTTTGTCCTGTTTGTCTCTATGTTGCCCTGCGACAGATTGGCGACCTGTCCAGGGTGACCCAGCCTCTCACCTGGAACGCAGCTGGAGATAGATACCAGCACCTCCCGATCCCACTTGGGACAAGGGTGAACAGAAAATGGATGGATATACACTCCTGATCAAAATCTTAAGACCAGTCAAAAAATTGCAAGAATTTGCATTTTGCACTATTGAATCTTAAGAAGATTCTAAGTAGAGCTTCAAAATGTTAAAAGAAAATATTAGTGCAAGTAACAAAAACATTTGAGCAGGGAATTTTCTGAAAACTGCATTTACACTCAAACATAATTTTTTCAGCTGATCAAAAGTTTAAGACCATAGTCTTTAAAAGCCAAAAGCTGTGCAAAAATCTGGATTCCATGTCATGTTCTGTGAAGTCTTTACACTGTCAAGACCTCCAGATGGCAAAAGCAAAAAAATTCACTGACTTTGAACGTGGCAGGATTGTTGAGCTGCATAAGCAAGGCCTCTCACAACGTGCCATTGCTGCTGAGGTTGGACGCAGTAAGACAGTCATTTTGCATTTTTTAAATGATCCTGAGGGTTATGGAACAAAAAAGTCAAGCGGTAGACCCAAAAAAATTTCACCAGCTCTGAACCGCAGGATCCGATTGGCTGTCCATCAAGACAAGGGACGATCCTCTACCCAAATTAAAGCCATTACTGGTGCCGACTGCAGCCCGATAACCATCAGACGGCATCTGCAAGGGAAGGGCTTCAGAAACAAAAAACGTCTTCAAAGGCCACGTCTTGTTCAACGCCACAGAATTGCCCGTTTGGACTTTGCAAGGGTGCACCAAACATGGGACATTGAAAGGTGGAAGAAAGTTGTCTTCTCTGATGAGAAAAAGTTTTGGCTTGATGATCCTGATGGCTCCCAACGTTACTGGCATGACAGGGAGATCCCACCTGAGATGTTTTCTACACGGCACAGTGGTGGGGGCGCCATCATGATTTGGGGTGCGTTTTCCTTCAATGGAACAATGGAGCTTCAGGTTGTGCAGGGGCGTCAAACAGCAGCTGGCTATGTGGAGATGTTGCAGCAGGCATCCCTCATGACTGAGGGCCCTCGTCTGTGTGGTAATGATTGGGTTTTTCAACAGGACAATGCTGCAGTTCACAACGCCCGCCTGACAAAGCAGTTCTTCCAAGAGAATAACATCACTCTTTTGGACCATCCTGCATGTTCCCCTGATCTAAACCCAATTGAGAACATTTGGGGATGGATGGCAAGGGAAGTTTATGAAAATGGACATCAGTTCCAGACAGTGGATGCCCTTCGTGAAGCCATTTTCAACACTTGGAGCAATGTTCCCACTAGCCTCCTGGAAACACTGGCATCAAGCATGCCTAAACGATTGTTTGACGTCATCAACAAGAATGGTGGAGCTACTCATTACTGAGTCCTTTTTTTGGCACTTTGATTTCTGTTTTGGGGGGTTTTGGAGGTTTTTTGAGCTATGGTCTTAAACTTTTGATCAGCTGAAAAAATCATGTTTGAGTATAAATGCAGTTTTCAATTAATTCCCCGCTCAAATGTTTTTGTCTCTTATGCTGATTTCTTCTTTTAACATTGTGAAGCTCTACTTAGAACCTTCTTAAGATCCAATAATGCTAAATGCAAATTCTTGCAATTTTTTGACTGGTCTCAAGATTTTGATCAGGAGTGTATATATTAATTGTTAACATATATACTTTTTTCCCCACATACATGATTTTTAAAAACGGCTAAGCTTCAAAAAAATTTTAAACTTCTGTGAAGCTGATTACTATAAAGAAAGTTATTCCTTAAATTAAACTCATCTGCTGCAGCAGACACTTGCAGAGAGAGTGGTAGTACACCTTTAAATAATTTATGGTGAGGTTGAACTGCACATTAGATCCAATTACTTCCCATTATGCCACAAAGTGTTGTGTCTTTCTGCTGTTTTTGTTAGTACAGCACATAAATATTACAGATGAGAGTCACAGTAGCTATTCCTGAAGGGGAGAAGAAATTAATAGGAAAAAACAACTTACTGGAACAATGTCATACATTTATAAAACTAACTAAAACATATTTAATTTGAGCAGGAAAATCATTTACCTTTAGACTTGTTTGGATTATTAGAAATGTAATTAATATTTATTATTCCTAATGGCTCAATAACTTTTCCATGCAAGTGTTTTTTTTTTTGTTTGTTTTTTTTTTACATTAAACAACATTGAAGTTAGCATGCTGTAGCAATTAGCCAGAGTCAAAATGCAAAAAACTTTGCAGACATTGCTTCCAAACAAAGTGTAAGTTCAGTGGCTAATGGCATTGTTGCAGATAATGTTAGCTAAATGACAAGTCAGCCCATGACATTCAATCAGTTCACTAAGTAAATTTCCATGTGGGATGAACGGAGTACTTTTGTTCATTCATTAATAACATTTTAAACGAGCTAACAATATGTTGCTGTTACTAATTCTGCATCCATTGCTTGTTCCTTAATGCTAGCCACAAACCTAAAATGATTTCATTTCTTTACAGAAGTTGTCCTTACTGTTGCTTTTCACATATTTACAAGACATTTTTATTCTCATCACAATAGAAAGAGGAAAGTGAGAGGGGAGACATCAGAGGCAGCAGAACAATGATGCAGGTCTCATCACGTAAGGACAGATTAGAACTTAATGAGAATTAGATATTTGCTGTACAGAGAAACCAGCACTGGGACTTTACAGATATTTCAAAATTACTCTCATTTACTGGCATATCTTACACATTTTAATTAGAATTTTTGTGCTTTCACAATGCGAAGTACTGCAGGTAACAAGTTGACAAGTTGTGAGTAGCTTAAAAAAGTAATAAATCTGGCAATAAATATGTGTGCGTGGACTTACAAAACAGCTCATGTGGGTCTGACTATTTCAAAATAAAGTTTATTTTGTGGAAAATCAAATTCTGTCGTCAAATCCTTTGCAATGTTTGTGTTGGCCTTTGATGCAGTAGTGCGTGCATGTGTTGGTGTGTGTGGTTGAGGTGTGCATGTCATCAAGTTGTCCAATAACTATTATACTTGGCTTAGTCATGCTGAAGAGAGTAAATACTCATCAGTGCAGACAAAGTTTTTGCAAAGCGTAGAATGAAATTAGGGAACATGTTTTCAGTTCATTGATAAGGCCAAAAAATCTATTGCAATCTGGCATAAATTGAAATCAAATTATTTTTGCGAGAAAATCTTGAGAAAATAATTTTTTAGCCTTATTATAGTGGTACGTGAATTCTGCACATATGAATCAGTGATAACATTAATTCTGTGATACTTGTTTTCTGACATAAAAACAAGTATCACAACACTGTTACAATTCTATGCTGTAAAACTAAGGACTGAATTTACCAATAGGAGAAAGAAATCTGTATGTATGATTACAATGAAGCTGGGCCGAAGGCCAGCTTTCCAATATGCAACCTGCTCTATTCATCCACACCCAATTTAATATCACAGCATAATTAAGGACTTGGCAGCTCTACAGTGCAGATATAATGGGGGGATCTTGTATTTCTCTGGGGGTTATTGAAGGGGGCACCAGGATTACAAAAAACACAAGAAAAACAAAATGTAGGACCAGAGTGGGATGTGTGTAAATGTTCATTTAAACAATAATTAGGTATTTTTAAAGACCCTGGTTTGGGTTTGCAACATATTTCTCTTGGTTTATATCTCACTTCATTTGGAAATAGAATGCAACAAGATGTCAATAAAAAATGTTTTCTCTTCTTCTTGACTGCTCAAATGGCTTTCAGTGCACGTTTGTTACAATTTACCAATGTCTTGGAGGGATTTTAAAAGTGTCATTGAATAACTCCACAGAATCCCTCTGAAATGATTTCACTGTAGCCAGTAAAATAAATACCTGCTCCCAAGAAGAATAATGTTGTCTTGCATTGTGAAGCAGATATTTTAAGTTTTGTTCATCACCCAAGTGTCAGTGGAGGACAGAGCCAATAAGGACATTTAATTCTTTAGAGGCTTCTGCCCAAAATGTCCTAAAATACTATCAACCAACAGCGTTACATCTTTGCAAATACAGCCATTCAATTTAAATCTTCCAATTTGTTGATAATCCAAACTATTTATGGATTTCCAGAAATGTTGCCTTGTCACCTTGTCAGTTGGGCTTTATTCCCCTCTGTCACACACTTAAAGCGGTGCGAAACATCCACATAGCAGCCTTTCTGAACATTTATCAACTGATTGGGACTAATCTAATCACCTGTCTTGGCAGGCAGGTTCTGTTCTCTTGCCTCCCCCCACAGAGTTCTCATCAACCCCTAAAACCAACAAGGTCAGCAGCCGTTTATCAGCAATGAAAACCTCCTAAAAGGAAATGCTCAGCTGCTAATGTTATATTTCAAACTGTGTATAAAAGCTTTTTAAAGATAAAGCTGATTAGAAAAATACTGAACATGAATTTTCCCACATAAACTTCATGCTTAGGAAAGATTGTACAGTGATCGTTTTTTAACACTGTACACTAAAGCAACCAACACTGACAAGAGCTGACTCTATCTCATGTGCACAACAGCAAAAACTAAGAAGAAGCACTGATAACGTCTCAACGTAAAGAGGGGTCAACAGAATATGAACTACATAGTGTGATAAAAAAAAATTAGATTTATTTTCTATTTTATTGTGCATGGGTGAGATGAATTATTCACAAGATTTCCCCTCACGGGAAGCTAACATGATTCTCACTGGTGGCTTTAGGGGTTTTTGGAATGTTCAAAATTGGAATATGGCAAAAAAAAAAACAAGGTTTGGGGAAACAATGAAGCAGAGGTTATCTGAGCCTTTCCTGAATGATTTTAACCTCAGCCAAAACTCACTGTGAGCTTGAAGAAAATATAAAGCTTTATCTCTCTGGTTCTCCCAAGAGGAAGCTATTTTCCTGTATGCATTTAATACTCAATCTTTCCATTACCCCTTTTATATTTACTCCCAATGTGTGTTTTTCCATGCAACATCAGGGACCTCTGGTCTCCTGTATAAAGCGCACTTGCGCACAAAAAATGTGCAGCGCCATATTTTATGCACTAGTTGACATGTATGAAAATGAACTTTGCGTCAAAGTTTGCGTAAATATACATACACTTTTTCCCTGGCATGAAAATGTACAGCAGTCATGCAAATTTTTTCTCTGAACAATATCAAATTACAAAGCATCAAAACTCAGTGAAATTTGACGACATTCAGTGTTATTAAGACCAAGAAGCATCAAACCCAATGTTTTTTTTTATTTGAATATTTTATAGTTTAGACGTAAACGATGAAACTGATCCGCATTTTTCCTCAGACAATAAGCTAACACGCACACAAAATAAAAAAAATAAAAATAAAATGATGTGAAAACCTCAATTGAATGTAAATAGCACTTTCCCTCACTTTTTGTCTCATAAAGATGTAAAGCATTGGCCTGTACGCCGAAGCGCATGGAATGCATCTGTGGGCTGCTGTTCACACAGGACAGTGATCAGGATCTCCTGATTTATTTATTTTTATTTGGATTTTTTTTTCTTTAAAATGATTTTTTATTTTATTTTTTATTTAAGTGACATTTTTGGTCTCCAAAGCACCTTTTAAATAAAACATATAATAATTATTATTATAAATACTTATATTGCTTAAAACAAGGTTGTTGCCATGGTTATTGCTTCACGTGGTGGGAGACTTCCGGGTATTTATACTTATTAATACTTACATATGTATTTATGGGTGGCGACAGGGCGGACCAGCAGCTGCGCTCTATTTCCCGCAAATTAAGATTTAAAAAGAAAAGGTGCACGGCCACACGCATGCGCATGGCTTTATATATCAGATTTTTTTGTGCGCCGCACTTTTCTAAATTTTTTCAGATGCCAAGTTTGTGCACTCATGTAATATGTAATATTAAACTTATAATAATAATGTACTTGTACTTATTATTATAAGTATTTATAATAATTATAATTTATATTTTTATATTTTATTACAACACAATCAGCATCAGCAGCCAGTTTATGAGTCAACATGTTACTTTTATTTTATTTGTTTCAAGTTATTTTTTTTTACATTTCCAAAAGCCTTCAAAAGGTCAAAAAGCTAAATTATGTTAGGTCAAAAAGTCTACTTTTAACTTAAGTATACTTAAAAATTTACCTAAGTACGCTTAGGTTAATTTTTGAAAAGGACCCCAAGACCACACACTTATGTATTTGTGACCACCGTTATGGGCCGCAAATTTTTGGAACTACTATGCTAAACTATGCTATGCTTTAAAAAAACTTTGAATATTTATTTTAAATAAGGAGACACAAGGTGGACTTTTGTGACAAATCAGCATATGTGGTACTCAAACAAGGACCAGGGGCCTCATGCATAAAGGAGTGTGCAGTTTTCACACTGAAACAGATCTCTGTTGCAGATATATGAAATAGGTAAATGACATGTAAATGTAAAAAATGGAGGTCTTTCAGATCATCATTTTAATACCGATATCCTCCATATATTAAGATTGATATTTTTCCCCCTTTTTGTACAAGTTCTACAAGAGAGCTTATTATTCCCCTGATAGAAACACACTTATTCAATTTCTATGAAAACATTCAGAAAAACACTGACACTCATAAAAGCTTCACACTGAAAAAAAGAATAAGCAGAGGAAAAGTTGGGCAGTGAGCGGACATGACAGATACCCTCAAAGGAATCCTGAACATAAGAAGGTTCATGCCTCTCTCTTTCTTGCATTTTTTCCTTTCCAAGTCAGTGTGTGCGCACACGAGTGTGCCACCTCCCACCGGAACCTCCTTCAACAACTGCAAAAACTAGGACGAAGCCTGAGGAAGAAAAGAGACAAAGGCAAGACAAAGGCACATGGGAAGAAACTAAGATGGTTGGGTGAAAAGTCAAAATGGACAGCCAGAGGAAACACTTGAGGAAAGGCCAACTGGTGGAAAGGCTGGTCAAGACAGATGTAAAAAGCAGAGGCAGGAAGGACACCAACATGAAAGAAAAAGGAAGCAAAATGTTGTAGACACAACAAGAAACTGTCTGAATGTGGACAAAAATCACATTCAGAACAACTTTTATTTTAAATAAAAGTTGTTCTAATAGTGCAATTCCAGAGTAATGTCACGTTCAAAAAGGTTTAAAATTATTTATTTTGTGATGTCCTCACTACGCTCTACAGCACTCAAAGAACCTCAATCATTGTAATCACAGACATGTGCTGCTACATTGTCCTATCACAACCATCAAGTATGAATTGTCATTTATTTAACAAGACTTCAGCATCTAATTCACAGCTAGTGTTGTTTACCATGACTCCCTCCTTTCTCTCAACCTAAACATTTTCTGCTAGTCACACCGCGCAGCAACAAATATATGGCGACGGTGGGAGTTTCAGGAGAATAAAACAAACTAGAGCAAAGAGAACGAGAAACAATGCTGGATCAATGATCTGTCAGTTGTTTGGATTTTATATGGAGGAAGTGGATCAAAGTGAGAGAATTTGCGAAACATGCTATTAAAGCAAACACAATTTGGACTTCAGTTTCTCTGATTGCAGTTTAGACTTATTTCCTTTTTGCCTTTAACCAAAATGGTAAAAGGCATTGAACAGCATGTCCCAGTTCAATACCTGTGACTTCTTCTGGGTCTGCTAATATTATTGTCATTTGAACTTTTACTTCTCTCATCTAAGCTCATCTGTTTTTGTTTTGTTTTTGTTGTTTTGTTTTGTTTTTTATTATTATTATTTAGCATTTTTATGTTAAAATCACTAAAGAGGTCCTTTCCTTGTGGATTCTGACTTGGTGATTTTTTGACGGCTTCAATAATTTATTCTGAATTTATTCAGATTTTTTATACGAATAAGAAAAACACATGAATGGTACATTTGAAAAGAGTACTTCGGTGCCATTTCACATGCTATATTGGATATTTTTAATATATAT